>NC_141877.1:11324696-11627121 GCF_056163025.1 Triticum urartu
GGCCATATGAATGTGGAGAATGAAGTCTTCGATCCACACCGCGGGGTCCGTGGTTCCATCGTATGATTCTATATTCACGGGTTTGAACCCTTCTAGGAATTCATGATCCATGACCTCATCAGTGAAGCAATGAGGGTGTGCGGCGCCTCTATATCGGGTCGTGTCGTGACATAGCTCTGATGGAGTCCGTCTGCAGTTTTCAGCATGCACATGACTAAGTTTGTCACGTCCGAATAGGTGGCCGTCATCGCGTGTCGAGGCACGTCCTCGCGATCCGTAGATTGATCTGGTATGTCCTTCTTTATTGTTCAGGTTTTGCCGTAGGTCGTATGTATGGTCGTGGGCTAATTTACCTCTAACTGTGCGATGAGCCGGGGCGGGCTAGTGTTCGGCATGAGTTGTCGTTTTGTCCCGACCACTTGGTGGTCGGTCAGCCGCATTGTACGATGGTGGTATGTATTCTGGCACCTCCTCGTCAAACTGAGGTAGCAATTTGCGATTTGGGTAGCTTTTGGTTGGGCGCTTGAGGCCGTATTCTTCGGCTGCTAGGACATTGGTCCATTTATCGTTGAGCAGATCTTGGTCAGCTTGAAGCTGTTGATGCTTCTTTTTCAGGCTCCTTGCAGTGGCTATTAGCTGACGCTTGAAGCGTTCCTGCTCAAGAGGTTCCTCAGACACGATGAAATCGTCGGTGCCGAGGCTCACCTCATCCTCGAAGAGCGGAAGATAACTTCTGTCCTCTAAGTCTTCGTGTGTGGCCTTTTTACAAGGGCTAACCTGCCCATCTTCTTGTTCATCTTGTTCATTAGCTGTTTCAACGGGGTCTTCGTTGTCTTCGGCACCTTCTGGAGTGTTATCTTCTCCTGTGTCGGTGTCGCTGTCTTTACTGCGGCGTGACTTAGAGCGGCGCCATTGACGTCGGTTCTTGGATTGTATTTCGAAAGGTTTTTCCTCAGCTGGATCTTCCTTGTCATCGCCGTTGTTCTCATTTGGTGCATCCACCATGTATACATCATACGAGGAAGTGGTCGTCCAGCGTCCGGTGAACGGCGGGTTCTGGGCCTCTTCTTCTCCGGCATCGTCATCCATACCGTCGATGTCCTCGGAGTCATAATCAAGTGTGCCGGTCAAATCCTCGACCGTGGCTTGAAGTGGGTGGCGGGTGGGAAGCAAAATTCTCCACCGTCAACCCCTAGTTCGGACCGGATAGAGTTCGGCTGTGAGTCATCCATCAAGGACAGGTTTTTTAATGAGTTTAGCATGTCGCCCAAAGGTGAGTGCTGGAAGATGTCTGCGGCGCTGAATTCGAAGATCGATAAACGCTCAAGTTCGGTGTCCGCGGGCTCACATGGTTCGGAACTTACGGCCAGAGACGAGTCCGGAGTTCCGGTGGCACAGGTATCATGTGAGATCAAGTCTATGTGCAGCTCCAACACTGGGGAATCTGTGGCCTCCGTGGTGGGGTTGAGCTTCCCGTCCTTGGATGGCGCAGTCTACTCCGGATCTAAGGCCAGAGCGGTTACGGGAGCTGCCTCCTGGATGCAGTCCTGATAGATTTAGGCCATGTCTCTCGGGGTGATCAGGAGTGGTAGCCGCGGTCTCGAATCCGGCGAA
The DNA here is from genome assembly GCF_056163025.1 of Triticum urartu. Classification (NCBI taxonomy): domain Eukaryota; kingdom Viridiplantae; phylum Streptophyta; class Magnoliopsida; order Poales; family Poaceae; genus Triticum; species Triticum urartu. The sequence goes on from NC_141877.1 coordinate 11,326,311, forward strand.
GATCAAGTCTCCACGGATGTCTGCAACGTAGTTTAAGCTCCTAAATCTGACCTGATGGCCAGGGGCGTAGCTTTCGATCTGCTCCAGATGGCCAAACGAATTGGCCCGCAGTGCGAAGCCGCCGAACACAAAGATTTGTCTGGGAAGGAAAGTTTCTCCTTGGACAGCGTCATTATTGACGATTGAAGGGGCCATCAAACCTTTTGGCGACAACACAGTGGAACTCTCAATGAAAGCACCAATACTGGTGTCAAAACCAGCGGATCTCGGGTAGGAGGTCCCGAACTGTGCGTCTAAGGTCGATGGTAACAGGAGACAGGGGACACAATGTTCTATCCAGGTTCGGGCCCTCTCTATGGAGGTAATAACCTACGTATTGCTTGATTGATCTTGATGAATATGAGTATTACAAGAGTTGATCTACCACGAGATCGTAATGGCTAAACCCTATAGGCCTAGCTTGTATGGTTATGATAATGTATATCCTCCGGACTAAGTCCTCCGGTTTATATAGACACCGGGAGGATCTAGGGTTGCACGAGGTCGGTTACAAAGGAATCTACATATTTGGTCGCCAAGCTTGCCTTCCACGCCAAGGAGAGTCCCCATCCGGACACGGGTGCAGTCTTCGGTCTTCGTATCTTCACCCTCCATCAGTCCAGCCCATGGCTAACAGGCCGGACGCCCGACGACCCCTTAGTTCAGGACTCCCTCACCCAGCTCCTGTGCCGACCCATCTGCTATTCATGCCCCACAACTGTGAAAAAAAATTCTTGGATTTTCCTGGATTTTTCAGTTGACTGCGAACTACTTGACCATTGACCATTCAAATAAAAAATCAAATTTTTGAAAAAATCAAATTTTTTAAAAAGTTCATAAAAATTGGAAAAAGTACATAACTTTGAAAAAAGGTTCACAAAATTTAAAAAAGAACTCGTGAAAATAGGAAAAGGTTCACATTTTTAAAAAAGAGTTCATGAATTTGGGAGAAGTCTTTTAAAAGTTTGCAATTATGTTTTAGAAAAATAAGTTTAAAAAGTTCACACATTTAAAAAAAGAAAATAAAGACCAGGTCTAGAAAAACCAAACTAAAGAAAGAAAAAACGGTCCAAAAACTTTCCAAAACCAGGACAAGATCTCGCTCAATGCCTAAGATGGGCAGGCCCATTTCTGGGAGTGACTGTTCTAGCATGGGCGTCAGTTTACAGGAAATCTTGTAATTGCCGCCATAAGTGCTGAGTAGGAAATGTTTGTGGCGTCGCCTGTAGCCTAATGCATCAATGGAGCTTGTCCTTCCATGCTTTTTGTTTTGGGAAATAACTTTCGATCTCTTCATTATCAATCATGGCAGTATAACAAATGTCAGAAATAAAAAAATTACATCCAGATCCATAGATCACCTAGCGATGACTACAAGCACTGAAGCGAGTTGAAGGCGCACTGCCGTCGTCGCCCCTCCTTCACTGAAGCTGAGGAAAACTTGTTGTAGTAGACAATCGAAAAGTTGTTGTGCTAGGGCCTTATAGGACCAGCGCACCAGAACAACAGCCACCGCCATTGAAGAGAAGCATAGAATGGAAGGATCCAACCTATAGACAGACAAACATAGACGAACAAAGATCGAATCCACATGGATCCATTGAAGACAAACGCCGACTAAATCCCGCAACATCCGTCGGAGACAAACCTCCACATGCCCTCTGACGACACTAGAAGCATCACCAGAACAGGGGGTATGCGGGAAGAACTTTATTCCATCTTGAAAGAGCTGTCATCGCCTCGTCTCTCTAAGCAGGACAAACATTCATTAATGAAGCCCTCCAGACGTCAAAGGTCGGGATCCACCACGCCTCCATAGGCACTAAGGCCACAACAGATGGGGCAGACCGGCGCTGGCGCTAGCGTGAGGCAGGAGAACCTTAGCGGCGGTCGGGTGCCATGGGTACTAGGGAAGCGCCAAAGCGAGAGTCTCCGCCCCTTGTCCTTAGATGCCATTTTAGTAATGAAAAATAAAAATCTTATCACCACATAAACGGTAGTATGATTATTCATATGTTGCTATTTTTACAAGAATGGGGTCCAAAATTTTGATTTCTAACTATAAATATAAACTAAACATTTATTACATATTTGAGAATCATACACATGAATTTAAGCTGCATCATTTAGCTAGTTTCGTGAAGACTTATTGTAATAGAAATTGATGGCCATACTGTTAGTTTTCTAAGGCCATGCTCGCATGCCCTATAACGACGATGGGTCACCTTTTCTTTAAATGCCAGTTTACACTACGTATTTGGAGAATGGTCAAAGCATGGAATGGACTGGGGGAGCTGGAGATGAACAGGTGGGGGACGGAACGCATCTGTAACACCCCGGATATGACTTTCCCAATTTGTAATCCAACTCTTGCCGTTTCCGGCCTTAAGTTAATTTATTTTCTCGGGTTTGGGTCTTGTCTCCGTGTGTTCTTATCTTTGTCATGCATCTCTTATCATGTCATCATGTGCATTGCATTTGCATACGTGTTCATCTCATGCATTCGAGCATTTTCCCCGTTGTCTGTTTTGCATTCCGGCGCTTTGTTCTCCTCCGGTGGCCAATTCTAGCTTTCTTTCGTGTGTGGGGATTAAACATTTTCGGATTGGACCGAGACATGCCAGGCGTCCTTGGTTTACTACCGGTAGACCGCCTGTCAAGTTTCGTATCATTTGAATTTCGTTTGATACTCCAACGGTTAACCGAGGGACCGAAAAGGCCTCATGTGTGTTGCAGCCCAACACCCCTCCATTTTGGCCCAAAACCCACCTAACTCTGCTCCATCACCTAGAGCGTTCGATCACGATCGTGTGGCCGAAAACCGCACCTTATTTGGACTCTCCTAGCTCCTCCTATGCCTATATAAAGGTTCCCCTCGAAATATCTCGGATCCCCTCCATCCCTAACCTCAGATCCACCTCCACCCGCGTCGCACCGGACAAAATCCGCGCCGACGGACACGTCCGTTCCGCCCCGCCGCCGCCACGTGTCCGCCTCCCATTCGCCGAGCCGCGCGCCCACATCCCCGCCGCCGGAGCCCGCTGCGGCCCGTGGCCGGCCCGCCCTCGCCCGTGCACGGGCCAGAGCGCCGCGCCGCCGCCCACCTCGTCCTCCTCCCGCACGGTGACCTCGCCCGCACCGGCCGCCTCGCCGCGCAAGATCGCCGCCGCTGCCAATCCGTCGCGCCGCCCCGCCTCGCCACCTCTTCGCGCCGCCCGAGACCGCCTCGGCTTCCGCGCTGCCCCGTCGTGCCCCGCTCCGGCCATCGGCGTCCACTCCGGCGACTCCTCCGACCGACGAACCTCGTGCTCCGTGCCCGATCCAGATCTAGCGTGAACAGTAAACCCTAGGAGGTTGAATTTTCTCTAAGTCCCTAAATTTTCAGTCCATGTGCCTATATTCAACTTGTTATATCTCCGCATCCGTAGCTCCGGTTCATGTATATAGCATATCAAAATGTTCGTCTCAGAGAGTACATCATTTCATTCCATTGCATCATTTTCATTTGAGTTCATCTTGATGCCCGAAATGCTGTTAGAAGAGGGCTACATGAGTTAATTGTCAGATCTGCTACTCCATCTTAGACATTTGTCATTTTTGCCATGATTATTGTGTGCATGATATGCCCATGAGCTCTACATATGTTTTGTTAAGGGTTTTGTCATCTTTCCATAGGTGCAACCCATGTATTTTTGTGATGTGTGTGGGGACTAGTGCAAGCTTGCAAAGTGAGGCACTCGGTAACTCCGTTTTTAGGGACTTAGTATTTTCACTAAGTCCTGGGATTGTTTAATTCATGATGCCATATGTCCATGTTGTTTCCTAGTGATCCGTGCCTCTTTTGAGGATGATCAGTAAAGAAGTTTTGTTAATATTTTAGTGCTCTATCCATCCATTTCTTTGTTTGCATATATATGGAGCACCCTAGATTGAGTCAATCGAGCTCTACTTTTGCTTCGTTGCGAATCTGGGCAGATTGTCAACTTGTTTGCAATTTTGCCGATGTTGTTTTAGTTGACCCGTGCATGCTATGACATTGTTCTTGCCATGTCTAGCTTGAATTTTGTGCCTTCTTAATGGATATATGCTTGTCTTTCCATGACTTGCACCGTGGTGAGTGCATCGAGCTCGTAAACATGCCTACTTGGGTTATGTTTCAGCATGTCCCAGTTTTCACTAAGTCTGAAAACTGATTATGTTTTTTGATATGTTCGTGTGCTTGTTAGTATATTTTGTGATCCCTTTTGGCTCAAGGTCACTAAGGGACTTTTGTTAAGCTTGTTGAGTAGCTCCATGACATGTCTTACTTTGTCATGTTCAGGTCCTGTAGCATGTTATTTTGTTGCTCCAAAGCGGGCTATATGATCTGAAATTCCAGACAAGTGTTAATTTCACTAAGTCTGAGATCTGTTTACCATTTGCATTTTTTCCATGCTTGTTTGAACCTCCTAATGGATAAATTGGCCGTAGCTCAGTGCTAGACTTTTGTTAAGCATCTTGAATGCATCCCTGCCATGTATTTTGTTGCCATGTTTGAGTGCTGTAGCATGTTCATCTCATTGCATTTAGATGCCTACTTGTTGTAAATCGCAGACCGGTGTCATATTTGAATCGCTTGCCGTTTCCAAACCGTAACTCCGATTCCGGCGTTCTTTATATTGTTTTCAAGCGATTTCATCTCATCTTTCCAGTGGCACACTTGGATTTCCAAGGTGAGTCCAGGTTCATACATTTCATCTCATATCTTGCATATGCATCCCGCATAGCATCCCGCATAGCATACCATGTTTGCATCATCTTGTTTGATCCTTGCACGTGGTTGATTGTGTTCTTGTTGCTTGTTTGTCTTGTTTGGGTAGAGCCGGGAGACGAGTTCGCTAACGAGGAGCCCGTTGAGTTTGCTTTCGAGGATCCAGTCAACTCTGACAACTTTGCAGGCAAGACGATCATACCCTCGAAATCACTACTATCTTTGCTATGCTAGTTTGCTCGCTCTTTTGCTATGCCAATGCTACGCTGCCTACCATTTGCTTTCAAGCCTCCCAAATAGCCATGTTCAGCCTCTAACCCACCATTGTCCTAGCAAACCGTTGATTGGCTATGTTACCGCTTTGCTCAGCCCCTCTTATAGCGTTGCTAGTTGCAGCTGAAGATTGGAGACCGTTCCTTGTTGGAACATTATTTACTTGTTGGGATATCATTATATTGCCATGTTATCTTAATGCATCTATATACTTGGTAAAGGGTGGAAGGCTTGGTCTCTCGCCTAGTTCCACTCTTGCCGCCCTAGTTTCCGTCATATCGGTGTTATGTTCCCGGATTTTGCGTTCCTTACGCGGTTGGGTTATAATGGGAACCCCTTGATGTTTTCGCCTTGAGTAAAGCTTTTCCAGCAATGCCCAACCTTGGTTTTACCATTTGCCACCTAGCCTCTTTTTCCCTTGGGTTTCCGGAGCCCGAGGGTCATCTTATTTTGAACCCCCCCCCCCCCGGGCCAGTGCTCCTCTGAGTGTTGGTCCGAACTAGAGTCCTGTGCAGCGCCCCCTCGGGGAAACTTGAGGTTTGGTTTTAGTTGTATGGAGCGCTCATCTGAGTGTGCCCTGAGAACGAGATATGTGCAGCTCCTATCGGGATTTGTCGGCACATTCGGGCGGTGTTGCTGGATTAGTTTTAACCTGTCGAAGTGTCTTGAAGAACCGAGATACCGAGCCTGATCGGAACGTCTCGGGAGGAGGTCTATTCCTTCGTTGACCGTGAGAGCTTGTCATGGGCTAAGTTGGGACTCCCCTGCAAGGATTTGAACTTTCGAAAGCCGTGCCCGCGGTTATGGGCAGATGGGAATTTGTTAATGTCCGGTTGTAGATAACTTGAACCTTGACTTAATTAAAATGAATCAACCGAGTGTGTTACCGTGACGGCCTCTTCTCGGCGGAGTCCGGGAAGTGGACACGGTGTTGGAGTAATGTTTGCGCAGGTTGCTCTCTAGTTTCTCGCTCGCGCTTTGCCTCCTCTTCTCGCTCTCTTTTGCGAATAAGTTAGCCACCATATATGCTAGTCACTTGCTGCAGATCCACATATATTTACCTTACCCCACCTTTTAAACTTAAATAGTCTTGATCGCGAGGATGCGAGATTGCTGAGTCCCTGTGGCTCACAGATTACTATTACACCAGATGCAGGGACTGATGATACAGCTCCAGATGGCGCGCTTGAGCTCAAGTGGGAGTACGACGAGGACTCTCAGTGTTACTATGTTTCTTTTCCTGATGATCAGTAGTGGTGCCCAGTTGGGGTGATCGGGACCATGCCGCTTGTTGGGTTATCTTTTATTTTGGCGCCGTAGTCGGGCCATGAGTGTTTGGATGATGTATGTTATTTATGTACTTGATTGACGTGGCGAGTGTAAGCCAACTATGTTATCCCTTTTCATTATCTATATTACATGGGATGTTTGTGACGATTGCCTGACTTGCGACATATGCCTTCAATGCGATTATGCCTCTAAGTCGTGCATCGACACTTGGGAGATATAGTCGCATCGAGGGTGTTACAAGTTGGTAATCAGAGCCTTCCCCGACCTTAGGAGCCCCCACTGTTTGATCGTTTTTAGCGGCCGAGTTGTGTCTAGAAAAAAAATTTGAGTCAATTAGGAATTATATATCGGAGAGTTTAGGAATTCTTTTTACTTCCCAGTCTCCTCATCGCTCTGGTAAGGCATCCTGACGTAGAGTGTTGACTCTTCTCTGCTCAAATTTCACAAATTTTTTTTTAGGATCACGCAGGTATCTTGGAATCATTCCGATGGTTTTATGATGAGAACATTGTCTTGGTGCCTCCTGTCAGGGGTTTAGTGGAAGTGTCCTGGGGAGTTGAGCTCTGAGGTGTTGTCATCATAATTTTATCGTTGCAGTTCTGGAATACCTGAGTTTAGTACGCCGACATCGAAAATCTCTTTTATGCAGTTCGTTGGTGAGATAACCTCGACGCCACCCAGTACTGGGGCGGGAGTTCGGGAGTATCGCCATAACTTGTATAACGGATGCTTTTCGAAGGTTGAGGTAGATGGTTTCCGAAGTTTTTCTCGGTTATGTGTTGAAGGATGGATACAGCTGGATGTAGGAATTGCTAGTTTGGGTGAGATATTATGCTTCCCTTGTATCCCCAACACCTGATTGCATAACCGGAAAGGTTCGGGAGTTTGATAGGTGGGAATTCTTGTAGCTCTAGTCCTTCTTCCACGGATATTGGTTTGAGATTGGGATTTCTTACCGATTATTCGTTCTTGATCCGTACCTTGTTGATTTACTTCTTCTACCTAATTCTACGTAGCTTCGCAATTTATGGATATGTGACCATTTCAAGAGGAATGCATTCGTTCATTTTGTTCGGATGTGAAGACTTTATGTTGCAATTTTCATTCCGTTGGTTTTAGCTTCATTTATCTGTCTATGTGCTAACGGTAGTCAACCTCTTCAGGATGGCTCCCGCTAAGAGCACCAGTCAGAACCAGAATCAAGATCCGCCACCACCTCCACCTCCTCCGGAGGCATGGCAAGCTGTGATGGCCGCAACCAATGAAAACACGCAGTTGATCATGCAAATCCTCCAAGAGCGCAATCAAGGCAATCAAGGGAATCAAGGCAACAATCAGAACCACTTTGCTACACTGAATCAGCTCCTTGCTAATGGGCCAAAGACGTTCAGCAATTGTGTTGAGGCAACCGATGCTGACGATTGGCTTGTGGATCTGTCCAAGCATTTTGAGTGCAGCAACGTCAGGCCTGAAGATTCTGTCAAGTTCGCTTCCTTCTAGCTCAAAGATCAAGCTGCAGAATGGTTCCAGCAGTACAAGGAGTCCAGAGGCGGACGTCTGATCACTTGGGATGAATTTCGTCAAGATTTCCGAGCTCATCACATCCCTCAGAGTGTGACTGAAAGTAAGCGTGAGGAATTCCGCAACTTGAAGCAAGGCTCTTTGTCTGTCTATGACTACAACAAGTTGTTCCAGAAGCTCGCCCGTTTTGCCAAGCAGGACGTCCCTGATGAGAAGAGCATGATATACCAGTTCAGGGATGGTCTCAGAGAAGAAATTCAGCTCGCTCTTGTTCTCTTTGAGCCGTTGAGGTACGATGAGTTCTACAACATGGCACTGAAGCAAGAGGCTGCTCAGCTGAGGTGTGATGCTTCCAAGAAGCGAGTCAGAGATGCTACTCCTTCTTCCTCTACTCAAGTGGCCAAGCAGCAGAAGTATTGGCTTCCTCCTCCTCCGTTCCGTCAGCCGTATCAGAAGAGCAAAGGTGGCAGTGGTTCTTCCCACCCACCCAACCCTGGTTTTCAGAACAAGACTTCGTCGCAAGCTCCAAGATCGAGTGCTCCGTACCACCGTCCACTTTCAGAGGTCACATGCAACAAGTGCCAACAGAAGGGTCACTATGTCAACAAGTGTTTCAACCAGAGGCGTCTTCCTCCTCCTCCTCCTGTCAGATCGGCAAGTTCAACTGTGGTCAAGCATAACCCCAAGTCCGCCAAGGTCAACTTGATGAATGCAGCTCAGGCAGAGGACTCGTCAGATGTCATCATGGGTAACCTTCCTGTTAATGATATTCCTGCTAAAGTTCTTTTTGACACGGGTGCATCGCATTGTTTCATCTCGAGGCCGTTTACTTCTAGGCATGAATTGGTTTCACAAGTTTTGCCTAGTCCGTTAGCAGTTGTCTCTCCTGGTAAGCGCATGCAGGCTAACTCCATCGTTCCGGATGTTACTATCACCTTGGGTGACTACAAGTTTCTGGCTTCTCCAACGGTGCTTGGTGACTCGGATATTGATCTTATTCTCGGAATGGATTGGCTTTCTAAGCACAAGGCGCATCTTGATTGTGCAGCCAGGCAGATTCAATTGACCCATTCGTCTGAGGATGTAATTGTCTTTGCCGCTCGTGATGATACAATCCGTTTGTTTTCTCTCAATGAGAAGGGTGAACTGGATGCTATCTTGCAGATCCCAGTTGTTTGCGAATATCAAGACGTCTTTCCAGAAGAGCTTCCAGGAATGCCTCCGCACCGGCCAATTGAATTTGTTAGTGATCTTGAGCCTGGTACGGAACCTGTGTGCAAGCGTCCTTACAAGCTCGAACCTAAAGAGTTGAAGGAGCTGAAGAAGCAGCTCGATGTTCAAGAAAGAATGGGTCTCATCCGGCCTAGTTCTTCTCCGTGGGGTTGTGGTGTTCTTTTTGTGAAGAAGAAGGATGGAACGGACCGACTTTGTGTTGATTACCGTCCATTGAACAAGAAGACCATCAAGAACAAATACCCACTTCCCAACATCAACGAGCTGATCGAACAACTCAAAGGTGCCCAAGTATTCTCCAAGCTTGATCTTCGTATGGGTTATCATCAGATTCGTATTCGTGAGCAAGATATTCCCAAGACGGCCTTCAGCACAAGCTATGGGTCATATGAATACACTGTCATGTCTTTTGGCCTCGTCAATGCTCCTCCGACGTTCTCTCGCATGATGAACTTCATTTTCAACGCCTACACCAATGACTTCGTTTTGGTCTATCTCGACGACATTCTGGTTTTCTCGAAGAACAAGGAAGATCATGCCAAACACTTGTGTTTGGTGCTTGACAAACTGAGGGAACACCAGTTCTACGCCAAGTTCTCCAAGTGTGAATTTTGGCTCGATGAGGTTCTTTATCTTGGTCATATCATCTCTGCCAAGGGCATTGCCGTGAATCCTGAGAAGGTGTCTGCAATTGTGAATTGGGAACCTCCTCAGAACGTGAAGCAACTCCGTAGCTTCCTCGGTCTCGCAAGCTACTACCGAAGATTCGTTGAAAACTTTTCTAAGATCGCGAAGCCTCTCTCAAATCTCCTCCAGAAGCACATCAAGTACGTTTGGTCTCCGGAGTGTGACATTGCTTTCAACACTTTGAAAGAGAAATCGACCACTGCTCCAGTTCTGACTCCGCCTGATGAATCCAAGCCGTACGAGGTCTTTTGTGATGCCTCTCTCCAAGGTCTCGGTGCAGTATTGATGCAAGAGAAGAAAGTGGTTGCTTATACCTCTCGCCAGTTGAAGCCTAATGAGAAGAACTACCCCACTCATGATCTCGAGTTGGCGGCAGTTGTGCATGCTCTTTTGACTTGGAGACATCTTCTATTGGGAAGAAAAGTGGACATTTTCACTGATCACAAGAGTCTCAAGTACATCTTCACTCAGCCTAATCTCAACCTCAGGCAAACCCAATGGGTCGAAATGATTCAAGAGTATAATCCGAGTATCGAGTATACTCCAGGCAAAGCCAATGTGATTGCTGACGCTTTGAGCAGGAAAGCGTATTGCAACAGTCTGATTCTCAAGCCCTATCAACCCGAGCTTTGTGAAGCTTTCCGCAAACTTAATGTGCAAGTTGTTCCCCAAGGTTTCCTCGCCAACCTTCAAGTCTCTCCTACCTTGGAAGACTAGATTCGCCAAGCCCAGCTTCTTGATGCTATGGTGAAAAAGGTGAAGATTGGGATTGCCAAGAGTCAACCCAAGTACAAGTGCTACCGCCTTGATGACAAGGACACTCTCTTCTTCGAGGATCGTATTGTTGTGCCCAAAGGTGAACTTCGTAAAGTGATCATGAACGAGGCTCACAATTCTCTCCTCTCCATCCACCCTAGGAGCACGAAGATGTATCAGGACCTCAAGCAGACTTATTGGTGGACTCGAATGAAGCGCGAGATTGCTCAGTTCGTGAATGAATGTGATGTCTGCAGAAGAGTGAAGGCAGAACACCAAAGGCCAGCTGGTCTCCTCCAACCTCTTGCCATTCCAGAATGGAAGTTTGACCACATTGAAATGGACTTCATGACTGGGTTTCCAAAGTCCAAGCGTGGTAATGATGCTATATTCGTTGTCATCGACAAACTCACTAAAGTGGCTCACTTTCTGCCTATCAAAGAGTCGATCACTGCAGCGCAATTGGCGGAACTCTATACCTCTCGAATTGTCTCTCTGCACGGTATTCCTCAGGTGATCTCTTCAGACCACGGCAGCATCTTTACCTCAAAGTTTTGGGATTCTTTTCAGAAGGCCATAGGCACCAACATCCGCTTCAGCACAGCTTTCCATCCTCAAACAAGCGGTCAAGTTGAGCGTGTCAACCAGATTCTTGAAGATATGCTCAGGGCTTGTGTGATCTCCTTCGGCATGAAGTGGGAGGATTGTCTTCCTTATGCTGAATTCTCCTACAACAACAGTTTTCAAGCAAGTTCGGGCAAGGCCCCATTTGAAAGTCTGTATGGCAGGAAGTGCCGTACCCCTCTCAACTGGTCTGAAACCGGTGAACGTCAGTTGCTGGGTAATGACTTAATCACAGAGGCAGAAGAAATGTGCAAAGTCATTCGAGATAACCTCAAAGCAGCCCAATCCCGCCAGAAGAGCTACTATGATAGTAAGCACTGTGATTTGGCATTCGAGATCGGAGATCATGTTTACCTCCGCGTCTCTCCTATGGAAGGGACTCGTCGCTTCGGTATCAAAGGGAAGCTTGCCCCCAGATACGTGGGACCTTTCAAGATTGTCAGCAAGAGAGGCGACCTCGCCTATCAACTCGAGCTTCCTTCAAACTTTGCAAATGTTCATGATGTGTTCCATGTCTCTCAGCTCCGAAAGTGCTTCAAGACTCCTGACCGCACTATCAACTTCGAGGACATTGAGCTCCAAGAATATCTCTCCTATCGTGAGCACCCCGTTGCTATCCTTGAAGAGACTGAACGCAAGACTCGCAACAAGTCGATCAAGTTCCTCAAAGTCAAGTGGTCACACAATTCCGACCGTGAAGCTACCTGGGAACGCAAGGATCACCTCCGTTCTGAGTACCCGGCGTTCTTTCAGTCCTAGATCTCGGGACGAGATCTTTTCGTAGTGGTGGAGTGTTGTAACACCCCGGATATGACTTTCCCAATTTGTAATCCAACTCTTGCCGTTTCCGGCCTTAATTTAATTTATTTTCTCGGGTTCGGGTCTTGTCTCCGTGTGTTGTTATCTTTGTCATGCATCTCTTATCATGTCATCATGTGCATTGCATTTGCATACGTGTTCATCTCATGCATTCGAGCATTTTCCCCGTTGTCCGTTTTGCATTCCGGCGCTTCGTTCTCCTCCGGTGGTCAATTCTAGCTTTCTTTCGTGTGTGGTGATTAAACATTTTCGGATTGGACCGAGACTTGCCAGGCGGCCTTCGTTTACTACCGGTAGACCGCCTGTCAAGTTTCGTATCATTTGGATTTTGTTTGATACTCCAACGGTTAACCGAGGGACCGAAAAGGCCTCGTGTGTGTTGCAGCCCAACACCCCTCCATTTTGGCCCAAAACACACCTAACTCTGCTCCATCACCTAGAGCGTTCGATCACGATGCGTGGCTGAAAACCGCACCTTATTTGGACTCTCCTAGCTCCTCCTATGCCTATATAAAGGTTCCCCTCGAAATATCTCGGATCCCCTCCATCCCTAACCTCAGATCCACCTCCACCCGCGTCGCACCGGACAAAATCCACGCCGACGGACACGTCCGGTCCGCCCCGCCGCCGCCACGTGTCCGCCTCCCATTCACTGAGCTGCGCGCCCACATCCCCGCCGTCGGAGCCCGCTGCGGCCCGTGGCCGACCCGCCCTCGCCCGCGCACGGGCCAGAGCGCCGCGCCGCCGCCCGCCTCGTCCTCCTCCCGCATGGCGACCTCGCCCGCGCCGGCCGCCTCGCCGCGCAAGCTCGCCGCCACTGCCACTCCGGCGCGCCGCCCCGCCTCGCACCACCGCCACCTCGCCACCTCTTCGCGCCGCCCGAGACCGCCTCGGCTTCCGCGCCGCCTCGCCGCATCCGCGCCGCCCCGTCGTGCCCCGCTCCGGCCACCGGCGTCCACTCCGGCGACTCCTCCGGCCGACGAACCTCGTGCTCCGTGCCCGATCCAGATCTGGCGTGAACAGTAAACCCTAGGAGGTTGAATTTTCTCTAAGTCCCTAAATTTTCAGTCCATGTGCCTATATTCAACTTGTTATATCTCCGCATCCGTAGCTCCGATTCATGCATATAGCATATCAAAATGTTCATCTCAGAGAGTACATCATTTCATTCCATTGCATCATTTTCATTTGAGTTCATCTTGATGCCCGAAATGCTGTTAGAAGAGGGCTACATGAATTAATTGTTAGATCTGCTACTCCATCTTAGACATTTGTCATTTTTGCCATGATTATTGTGTGCATGATATGCCCATGAGCTCTACATATGTTTTGTTAAGGGATTTGTCATATTTCCAGAGGTGCAACCCATGTATTTTTGTGATGTGTGTGGGGACTAGTGCAAGCTTGCAAAGTGAGGCACTCGGTAACTCCGTTTTCAGGGACTTAGTATTTTTACTAAGTCCTGGGATTGTTTAGTTCATGATGCCATATGTCCATGTTGTTTCCTAGTGATCCGTGCCTCTTTTGAGGATAATCAGTAAAGAAGTTTTGTTAATATTATTGTTCTCTATCCATCCATGTTTTTGTTTGCATATATGGAGCACCCTAGCTTGAGTCAATCGAGCTCTACTTTTGCTTCGTTGCGAATCTGGGCAGATTGTCAACTTGTTTGCAATTTTGCCGATGTTGTTGTAGTTGACCCGTGCATGCTATGCCATTGTTCTTGCCATGTCTAGCTTGCATTTTGTGCCTTCTTAATGTATATATGCTTGTCTTGCCATGACTTGCACCGTGGTGAGTGCATCGAGCTCGTAAACATGCCTACTTGGGTTATGTTTCAGCATGTCCCAGTTTTCACTAAGTCTGAAAACTGATTATGTTTTTTGATATGTTCGTGTGCTTGTTAGTATATTTTATGATCCCTTTTGGCTCAAGATCACTAAGGGACTTTTGTTAAGCTTGTTGAGTAGCTCCATGCCATGTCTTACTTTGTCATGTTCAGGTCCTGTAGCATGTTGTTTTATTGCTCCAAAGCGGGCTATATGATCTGAAATTCCAGACAAGTGTTAATTTCACTAAGTCTGAGATCTGTTTACCATTTGCATTTTTGCCATGCTTGTTTGAACCTCCTAATGGATGAATTGGCCGTAGCTCAGTGCTAGACTTTTGTTAAGCATCTTGAATGCATCCCTGCCATGTATTTTTTTGCCATGTTTGAGTACTGTAGCATGTTCATCTCATTGCATTTAGATGCCTACTTGCTGTAAATCGCAGACCGGTGTCATATTTGAATCGCTTGCCGTTTCCAAACCGTAACTCCGATTTCGGCGTTCTTTATATCGTTTTCAAGCGATTTCATCTCATCTTTCCAGTGGCACACTTGGATTTCCAAGGTGAGGCCAGGTTCATACATTTCATGTCATATCTTGCATATGCATCCCGCATCGCATCCCGCATAGCATACCATGTTTGCATCATCTTGTTTGATCCTTGCACGTGGTTGATTGTGTTCTTGTTGCTTGTTTGTCTTGTTTGGGTAGAGCCGGGAGACGAGTTCGCTAACGAGGAGCCCGTTGAGTTTGCTTTCGAGGATCCAGTCAACTCTGACAACTTTGCAGGCAAGATGATCATACCCTCGAAATCACTACTATCTTTGCTATGCTAGTTTGCTCGCTCTTTTGCTATGCCAATGCTTCGATGCCTACCATTTGCTTTCAATCCTCCCAAATTGCCATGTTCAGCCTCTAACCCACCATTGTCCTAGCAAACCGTTGATTGGCTATGTTACCGCTTTGCTCAGCCCCTCTTATAGCGTTGCTAGTTGCAGGTGAAGATTGGAGACCGTTCCTTGTTGGAACATTTATTTACTTGTTGGGATATCATTATATTGCCATGTTATCTTAATGCATCTATATACTTGGTAAAGGGTGGAAGGCTCGGTCTCTCGCCTAGTGTTTTGTTCCACTGTTGCCGCCCTAGTTTCCGTCATATCGGGGTTATGTTCCCGGATTTTGCGTTCCTTACGCGGTTGGGTTATAATGGGAACCCCTTGATGTTTTCGCCTTGAGTAAAGATTTTCCAGCAATGCCCAACCTTGGTTTTACCATTTGCCACCTAGCCTCTTTTTCCCTTGGGTTTCCGGAGCCCGAGGGTCATCTTATTTTGAACCCCCCCCCCCCCCCGGGGCCAGTGCTCCTCTGAGTGTTGGTCCGAACTAGAGTCCTGTGCAGCGCCCCCTCGGGGAAACTCGAGGTTTGGTTTTAGTTGTATGGAGCGCTCATCTGAGTGTGCCCTAAGAACGAGATATGTGCAGCTCCTATCGGGATTTGTCGGCACATTCGGGCGGTGTTGCTGGATTAGTTTTAACCTGTCGAAGTGTCTTGAAGAACCGAGATACCGAGCATGATCAGAACGTCTCGGGAGGAGGTCTATTCCTTCGTTGACTGTGAGAGCTTGTCATGGGCTAAGTTGGGACTCCCCTGCAGGGATTTGAACTTTCGAAAGCCGTGCCCGCGGTTATGGGCAGATGGGAATTTGTTAATGTCCGGTTGTAGATAACTTGAACCTTGACTTAATTAAAATGAATCAACCGAGTGTGTTACCGTGATGGCCTCTTCTCGGCGGAGTCTGGGAAGTGGACACGGTGTTGGAGTAATGTTTGCGCAGGTTGCTCTCTAGTTTCTCGCTCGCGCTTTGCCTCCTCTTCTCGCTCTCTTTTGCGAATAAGTTAGCCACCATATATGCTAGTCACTTGCTGCAGATCCACATATATTTACCTTACCCCACCTTTTAAACTTAAATAGTCTTGATCGCGAGGATGCGAGATTGTTGAGTCCCTGTGGCTCACAGATTACTATTACACCAGATGCAGGGACTGATGATACAGCTCCAGATGGTGCGCTTGAGCTCAAGTGGGAGTACGACGAGGACTCTCAGTGTTACTATGTTTCTTTTCCTGATGATCAGTAGTGGTGCCCAGTTGGGGTGATCGGGACCATGTCGCTTGTTGGGTTATCTTTTATTTTGGCGCCGTAGTCGGGCCATGAGTGTTTGGATGATGTATGTTATTTATGTACTTGATTGACGTGGCGAGTGTAAGCCAACTATGTTATCCCTTTTCATTATCTATATTACATGGGATGTTTGTGACGATTGCCTGACTTGCGACATATGCCTTCAATGCGATTATGCCTCTAAGTCGTTCCTCGACACGTGGGAGATATAGTCGCATCGAGGGTGTTACAGCAACATCAAGTGTTGGTGGACAAGCATGTTGATACGTCAATTTTGCATCATGTTTTCTTCTGTTATTTATGATGTTTTTATCCATAATAATGTTTTTTGGAGTAATTCTAATGTCTTTTCTCTTATAATATGCAAGGTATACACAAAGAGGGAGAATTCCGGCACCTGAAAATTTGAACCTGGAAAAGCTACGCCAGGCCACCTATTCTGCACAACTCCAAACAAGCTGAAACTTCACGAAGATTTTTATTATTTATATGAAGAATATTGGTGCAAATAACTACCAGAGGGGGCCCACCAGATGGGCACAACCCACCTGGGCGCGCCAAGCAACCCAGGCGCGCCTGGTGGGATGTGCTCGCCCAGGCCCACCTCTGGTGCCTATCTTCTGGTATATAAGTCATTTTGATCTAGAAAAATCAGGAGAGAACTTTCAGGACGGAGTGTCGCCTTCTCGAGGCGGAACTTGGGCAGGAGCACTTTTGCCCTCCGGCAGAGCGATTTCGTCGGGGGAACTTCCCTCCTGGAGGGGGAAATCATCGTCATCATCACCAACAACTCTCCCATCTTGGGGAGGGCAATCTCCATTGACATCTTCAACAGCACCACCTCATCTCAAACCCTAGTTAATCTCTTGTGTTCAATCTTGTTACCGAAACTATAGATTGGTGCTTGTGGGTGACTAGTAGTGTTGATTACATCTTGTAGTTGATTACTATATGATTTATTTGGTGGAAGATTATATGTTCAGATCCAATATGTTATTTAATACCCCTCTGATCTTGAGCATGATTATTGTTTGTGATTAGTTACTTTTGTTCTTGAGGTCATGGGAGAAATCATGTTGCAAGTAATGATGTGAACTTGATATGTGTTTGATATTTTGATAGTATGTATGTTGTGATTCCTTTAGTGGTGTCATGTGAACGTCGACTACATGATAATTCACCATATTTGGTCCTAAGGAAATGCATTATGGAGTAGCAATTAGATGATGAGTTGCGAGAGTGACAGAAGCTTAAACCCCAGTTTATGCGCTATTCCGTAAGGGACCGGCTGGATCCAAAAGTTTAATGCTATAGTTAGAATGTATTCTTAATACTTTTCTCGTAGTTGTGGATGCTTGCGGGAGGGTTAATCATAAGTAGGAGGTTTGTTCAAGTAAGAACTGCCCCTAAGCACCGGTCCACCCACATATCAAATTATCCAAATAGCGAACACAAATCGAACCAACATGGTGAAAGTGAGTAGATGAAATTCCCATGTACCCTCAAGAACGCTTTGCTTATCATAAGAAACTGTTTTGGCATGTCCTTTGCCTCAAAAGGATTGGTCTACCTTGCTGCACTTTTGTTACTACTATCGTTACTTTCTCGTTACAAATTACTTTGCTATCAAACTACTATGCTACTTATAATTTCAGCACTTGCAGACATTACCTTGCTGAAAACCACTTGTCATTTCCTTCTGCTCCTCGTTGGGTTCGACACTCTTACTTATCGAAAAGAGCTATAATGTATCCCCTATACTTGTGGGTCATCACATGTCAAAGCCAAATACAACAAACAGAAAGGCCATGGCCTCAGTTACCATACATGTATGTTAGGTCATCTGAAATGACAGAAACGCTAGAGTCTTTTGGAAGAAAATGCCGCCGCCATACTACATTCTAAAAATCGTCCAGGAGGAGGCCAAGACATGGGTCACCGCGGGGGCTAGGCATCTAAGCATCATAATGCTGCGAGAGTAATTCGTTTGTACCTTATGTTGATGGGCTATGTTGTAAAGCCAGTTCTTATGTACTCTAAACTCTCCTTCTTGATTAATGAATGAGGGAAGTCTTTTGCCTCTGTTTCAAAAAATACTTCATTGACCAGAGAGATACTCAGTACCAAGGTAAATTGCCCACTAAGCAGGCATAAAAAGGAAAAGATAGGAAAGAAATTAAATAACGCATATTTCTACGCAACCGCTTCCTTCCCCTCGAAACTGAGGGCCTTATGACCATGGGGTGCGGTGGATCCGAGCCCTTGCCGATGGGAGGGCTCTGTTTTAAGATGTGTGATACGTCTCCAACGTATCTATAATTTTTTATTGTTTCATGCTATTATAGTATCAATCTTGGATGTTTTATATGCAATTATATATAATTTTTTGGGACTAACCTATTAACCTAGTGCCAAGTGCTAGTTACTACTTTTTGCTTGTTTTTGGCTTTTCAGAAAATCTGTACCAAGCGGAATCCAAATGCTACGAATTTTTTGATGTTTTTTTTTACCAGAAGGGGCCCTAGAAGGTTCTGGAGAAGATCTGAAGCTTCACGAGGGAGCGAAAAGCTCGGGAGGTGCTTTGTAATGGGTTCAATCTTGCGGTGCTCAAACCCAGTGATAGAAGGGGATCTGACACATATTTGTATTGTTGGCATTAAGGGAAAAAGGGCGGGGTTTATTCATATTGGTTGGATTTACTTTTTCTACACCATGTCATCTTGCTTAAGGCGTTACTTCGTTTTTTATGAAGTTAATACTCTAAATACATGCTGGATAGCGGTCGATGTGTGGAGTAATAGTAGTAGATGCAGGCAGGAGTCGGACTACTTGTCTCGGACGTGATACCTATATACATGATCATTGCCTTGGATATCGTCATAACTATGCGCTTTTCTATCAATTGCCCCAACTGTAATTTTGTTTACCCATTGTATGCTTTTTGTTCGAGAGAGAAGTCTCTACTGAAAACTATGGCTCCCGGGTCTACCTTTATCATATATTAAATCCAAAAATACATTGCTGTAAATTATTTACCGTTCTTTTATTTTGTGTTTTTGTTTATCTATCTACTATTATCAAACTTGATCCTTGCAATTAACCACCGAGGGGATTAACAACCCACTTGATCGGGTTGGGTGCAAGTATTTGTTCTTTTGTGTGTAGGTGTTGTTCACGAGGTCGTGCGTGGTTCTTCTAATGGATTGATAACCTTGGTTTTTAACTGAGTGAAATACTTATCTCTATTGTACTGCATCATCATCTCCTCTTGGAGAAAATCCCAACGCAGCTCACAAGTAGCAATGTGTCTTCAAGATTTGTTAGGGTTTGTGTCCTGCTCAAGAAAGCGAGATGACGACAACTCCCTGAAGATGGAATAAGGTTCTCCCCGTTTAGCCCCCATTCCGGTGGTGCGTCTAGTGTCATCAGTGGACGTGTGGGGGCGTGTCTTCGGCGGATCTGTCTTTGGTGGATTTGCTCAGATCTATTCATCGTTCCTCTACGTTCGTGTGTCTTCGGGTTGGATCATTCCGATTTACACTACTCTTCATCGGCGGCGGTTGTTGTTCTTGTGCGTTGATTCTGTGGGGCCTTAGCACGACGACTTCCTGATTGTCTACTACAACAAGTTTTTCCAGGCTCCGGTGAGGGAGGGGTGATGACGGCAGCGTGCCTTTGGCTCACTTCAGTGCTTGTAGTCGTCGCTAGGTGATTTACGGATCTGGACGTAACTTTCATTATTTTTGGTGTTCGTTGTACTGTCGTGATTGAATATGAATAGATTAGATGTTTTTTCATAAAAAAGGAAAGGATAAAGGCCACCGAACTAAGGAGGCAAATGATGTTGATTACTGGTATTTTTAGGGGTTAACATAGCAACAGCGTTATCTATTCATTAAAATGAAATAATACAAAGTTTTTATGGGGATAGTCATTTTTAAAGGACCATCTTCTTAGACTGGTTTTTTCAAAGAGTTCATCTGTTATACATATAAGAACTAGTTTTCAGATAATGTCCAGATTAAACTACAACCATGATATAGTTCATCTTTGAAAGCATTCTAACTGCAGTCCCTTAAACACACACATGTGAGCAATACGTCATGACCATGCCAAATTTCGTCTAATCTCTTGTGTCATTATTAGTGTTGTAACCTAATATATATCTAGTTTCTTTCGATTACCAATATAGATACAAAGTATATTCTATTGCAAAGATAATCAACACAACTTCCTTAATCATGGAAGACATAAGTATATTCAAGAAAATAATAATTCCTTTCCACAAAAATGCATGTATGATTCCACAAATCAGGTATTCTCTAAACAGTTAAAGTAATTCTAAATATTAATGATCACAAGCAATTTGAATATGGTTTGTAGAACACATAACTCAATAATCACACTCCATGAAAGACAAGGCCCGCCACCTGGCATAAGCTAGTCGCGCACCATTTGGTGATCAATCAAACTTGCAAGGTCAAGCAAAAGGTACCAACTTAATAGATCAATTCGTGCATTCTCAATCCTAT
Organism: Triticum urartu; assembly: GCF_056163025.1. Taxonomy (NCBI): domain Eukaryota; kingdom Viridiplantae; phylum Streptophyta; class Magnoliopsida; order Poales; family Poaceae; genus Triticum; species Triticum urartu. Next base: position 11,346,848 of record NC_141877.1, read on the forward strand.
TACATAAGTAAAAGTTCTGAAATGCAGACCGGAGTCCTAATTGCTTGAGAATGCACGAATAGGGGCAATTCCTATTCCGTGCATCACACGCCAATTACAGTACAAACTGTAAACCGGCGCACACCCGTCGCTCTGCCCCTCGGCCGCCCATATACCCTCTCTTTAACCTCTCTTAAAATCAAAAATGGTGCAATCGCCGGGTTTGAACTCACAAGCTCTGTTTTCTAAGCGTACTACAGCAACCACTAGGCTATCTTACCCTCTTATGTAAATTTGATTTTTTTTCTCTTCTATTTCTTTCTTCGGTTCACATGGTTTTTTTTTGGGTTCGCGGTTCATTTTATGGATATTTTTTATTTGGCTTTTCTTTAATAAGAGGATTAGTTTTCAAATTTGTAAACTTTTTTCAAAATCAATAAATATTTATTCAAGTTCGTTAAATTTTTTCTAAATTTCAGATTTTTTTTTCAAATTGGATGAACCTTTTTGAAAATTCATGAACTTTCCTAGCTTTTTGTGAACTTTTTTCAAATCGATGAAAATATTCTATTGGCCGATATTTTTGAAAACTAATGATTTTTTAAAATCATAAATTTATGAAATTTTTCCAAAAATTCATAAACTTTTTTCAAAACCAACGAATATTTTTTAAAAATCATACTTTTAAAAAAATCAGAAACGTTTTTCAAAACCGACGAATATTTTTGAAAATCAATGAAATTTCTTTCAAAATTTATGAAATATTTACAAACCCAATGAACCTTTTCAAAATCTTGAAATTTTTACAATGTTGTGAACTTTTTTTCAAATTGATGAACTTTTTTTGAAATTTGTGATTTTTTTCAAAATCGATGAACTTTTTTTCAAAATTGAGAACCTTTTTTCAAACTCACTATAACTTTTCAAAATCGATGAACTTTTTTGAAACTCGCTATAATTTGTTTAATTATTGTGCTTTTGCTTAAGTTAGTGAACTTTTTGAATTTTAATAAATTTTTTTGAATATGCGAGTTTGATTCAAATAGCATGGCTACAAATGTTATTAAAGCATGCGCGTTACACTCAAGTCACTAGCAAAGATGGTACGGTGGTAGCCAACCTCTTTCGGGAATGTTGTGACCTTAATTTGATTCCCCATGACAACCAGTTTTCTATGGGTTTTCGCGCTACAATACTTCGGTGCGATGAGCGTTCATGGACCGGCCCACTAGGTGTTGCGTGTAGGGCCAGTTCGCTTTCGCGACGCTTAAATAGGAGGTCCCCGAATAGGATTGGCGTCAGCAAGATTCCAACACATAGGCCGGGCAGAGGACCATAACAGAGCGTTGCACGCGCACATGGACGGTCCACTAAAATAGCACCCGTTAGTGTCCTTTTTTAAATACCATGCTCATCTTGCTCAAAATAAAAAAACCTGCGCGTGTCCTAAACTACAACTTATATATATATACTTCCTCCTTTCCGGTTTATAGGGCTCAATCCAAAAAATCTTATCAACCAAGTTAGATGGTGAGTGGTGGAATACTTTTTGTAGTTTGCAAAAGCACCCAATTAATGCTCTTGTTTTTCTTAAAAAAATATGTTTACCAATGCATTAATTGCAATGCATGCATGCATAAAGTACATGCATTGATCAATCTTCCCTTAATATTTGCATGGAATGATTTAATGCACCTTGGAAGCTGAACTTATGATGGGAATCAACCAAATTAAGTGTTAAAAATGGAAAAACTACAATTTTGAGATAAGCCCTATAAACCGGAAAGAAGGTTGTAGGGCCATAAGGATAACTACAACTTTATTCTCCTAGCTCAGAGGAGATTTAATGCCTTTGTTGCCCACAATTACCTTTATTGCCAGGTTTAGTTCCCTTGTTTCAAGGCCATAATAAATAGAGAAAAGTATACTTTTCATCCCTCAATTTTTGGGGAGTCTAGATTTGGTCCCTCAACTCCAAAACCGGACAACTTGCACCCTTAACTTCTCAAACCGGACAAGATTCATCCCTGGTCACGGTTTTGACCGGTTTTGGTGGTGTCCCACCCTAGTTTTAACCGTTTCTTGTTTCAAAAAAATAGTTTTAACCGTTCCGACTCAAATTTGCCTACCTTTTCCAAGTCCACGTACTGTTTTCAAATTCGGTTACTTTTTCAAATACATGAACCTTTTTAAATTTTTTGTACTTTTTTTAAATCCGCGTACTTTTTTCCAAGTTCATGTATTTTTTTCAAAAATGCATATGTTTTTTAAAGTTCACTTAGTTTTTTTAAGTTTTAATTTTTTAAAATTGATGCACCTTTCATATTCGAGTACATTTTTCTGAAAGAGTTCATGAATTTGAAAATTTTATGCGAACTTGAAAAAAGTATGCGGATATGGACTTCTTTTGCGCAAAATATGTGGATTTCAAAAATTATTTCAACTTGAAACAAGTACGTGAATTTCATACAAAGTTCATGGATTATAAAAGCAACACGGGTTTGAAAAAAAATGGACTTTGAAAAGCATGTGGATTTGAAATAAGTATGCGAATTTCAGAAACAAGTCATGGCTTTGAAAAACACTTGGATTTGATAAATTTACACAAATTTGGGAAAAATACGTAAATGTTAAAAATCATGGATTTGAAAAAAGTACGCGAATTTCAGAATAGTTCGCTGATTTGAAAAAAAATTATGTTTATTTTTTAAAAAATACGCGACCTTGAAAAACTATGCAGAGTTGAAAAGTGTATGTGAATTTCAAAAAGTTCACGGATATAAAAAAATTATAGGAATATGAGTGAGCACCGGTCAAAACCGGGGTGAGTCAACACCAAAAACCAGTCAAAACCGAGTCCAGGGACAAACCTTATCCGGTTTCTGTAGTTGGGGGTGCAAGTTGTCCGGTTTTAAAGTTGAGGGACCAAATCTAGACTTCACCAAGAGTTGAGGGACGAAAAGTATACTTTTCTCTAATAAATAAGCACCATCCCACGAGTCTGTGTAGATTAGCAGGTATGCAACCCACAGTCACGTCATTCAAATTAGTACCTCCTCCGTTCAGGTTTATTAGACCCCTTATATTTTAGGTCCAACTTTAACCATCTATTTGACTAAAAATATATAAAGGATATGCTATAAAAACTAGATTGATGGATTTGTATTTCAAAGAGGTTTTCCATGGTATAATTATTATGAAATACTATAATTCACATTTTATAAGTTCAAATTCATGGGCAAAATTTGATGCAAAATAAAAGGGGGCCTAATAAACCCGGAGCGCTCCTTCCTTTGCTTGGTGCCGATGTTGTCATGCCCCCCTTGAAATTAGCATAATGCCCCCTTCTTTCGTTTATTTGGTCTCTCTTCAAAGTGCGGGCAAAGACACAATTTACAGACTTTATTTTTGGGGTGGCTTGCTTATTTTCTAGGCAATTCATGGAGATATAAAAATGGGTGAAATTTGGCACAAATAGCGAGGTGAGACTAGTAAATTTAGAAACGACCTTGTTTTTGGCACAAATCATAGGCTATGTGAGTTGGTTGGTACTATCGGGTTAAAGTTGAGGTCTGGAGTTCGAATCTTTCACAAGTATACATATTTTTCGCTGCTTGCCGTTGGCAGAAGAAATAGCAAGGGCGGCCCAGTTCGACCCAAGTGAGGAAGATGAACGTGTAACCCACCCGTGGACAGACAAACTTCAGGAACGATCCGTTTTTCTAGATTGTGGGTTAATTCTTAAAAAGTATAGGGACTTTCAGCAAAAAGAATATGACGGACCAAGAATATTTATTCTCTTTAATAGTAGGTATAGATATGTGCTCTAAGGTATTGATTCAAAAAAAATATAAGGGCCTCTTTGATTCGTAGAATTTTGAAAACGTAGGAATAGGAAAGTATAGGGTTGAAGTGGCATGCCCACTTGAATCTTATAAGATTAGCAATGAGTGTTTGATGCCATAGGAAAAACAAAGAAATTGTAAAAAGAAGTTGGAGTGGATATTAGATTTCGTATGAAATGTAATACAAAAAATTTTAAAATTCCTATGGAATCCAGTCTTATGATCAAATGGCCAACATAGGAAAAAATCCTAAGAACCTCAATCCTTTAGGAATCCTATAAAATTCCTTTGAATTAAAGGAGCCTTAAGGTATCAGAAATAAGAATGGTTATAAGAAACAACTACCCACTCGATCATTCATCCTTTTGTTCTCGTGACACATAAAAAAATTGTATTCCTCTATTCCCCTCCAGTGAGTATGAGCTATACATAAGCAGACCAAAATCAATTTCGTAAAAGGCCTAGCTAGTACCCGAAGATCTTGGAGGAAAGGCTGAGCAGCTGCGGCAAAGCGGCGGGGGCGAACTTCCTCGCAAAGAGGAAGCACACCTCGACCGGCTGCCCGTTGTACATGCACCTCTCAGCATTCCCCTTCTTCCCCACCAGCATCCCCAGGAAGTCCTCAGTCACGTCGGCAGCGCCGAAGGTGGCCGGGTGCGCGCCGCCGCGGGACCAATCGACCAAGGTGATGCTCCGGTTGGCGATGCGCTCCGGAGCCTCGATGGAGAGCACGGTCGGAAGGTAGTGCTCGTCCACATAGCATGGCGCTCGGCACTCAGTCCGGAACCGCGGGTAGTAACGCTCGTCGGCGATCACAAACACGGCGAGGCGCCGGTCCATCTCGAACCATTGCGCGCCCTTGCGCCACTGGGAGAGAGTCACGTCCGGGGCCAGCCCGGCGCGGTACCGGCCCCGGCCGTGCGGGCTCGGGTCGTCAAAGGCGCCGACGAAGCTGTGCCGAGAGCTGGTCAAGTAGGCATGCACCACCGGGAGCGGGTAGAGCGGGATGCAGGACTCGGAGACGAGCACGAAGCGCTCGTTGTTGAAGTCGAGGAGCGCGTTCGCCAGCAGCCGCCGCTCCGCGTCCACGACATTCACGTTGCCCCACCGTGTCGGCTGCAACAATGTTCCAAAAATGAATTACATTTCAGCACTTTTGAAATAAGAAATGGGAATGCATATATTGTGGAAAAGTCAATTGAGATACAGTGCAGATCATAGTGGTGGTAAGAATTCTAGCTATACTAGTACCAGTATCAAAATTCACAACACACGTTGTAGAAAGTCAAGTGAAAAAAATTCATGAAGGAAGAAGATTCGAAGATTTTTGGCCATGGCATCTTTGATTGATAAGAGAAGACTTTTGAGTAGTACCCCTCCATGATGCCATGCCGTGGCATGATGGTCGTCACTTTCAGCGTCTCTTTCTCCTCTCGTGATCGTGTCACACTCGGCGGCACTTGTCATTTGTCTAGGTGTCGTTGAAACCAGAGAGGCCACGTCGCAGGCGCATCTCGTGATCCGGCCCGTCCGATCCTGATCGGACGGTGGCCGGAAGAACATTCCAAACGACCGACGGAGAAAGAAGCGAAATTTGATGGCAACTGCCGGAAAGGAAGGTGCCGTGGAGCGGCGGGCGTACCTTGCTGGGCACCTGCCGGCGGTGGAACGGCGACGACGGCGGGAAGTCGAGGCGGTAGCCCGGCGTGGTGTGCACGTACACGGAGAAGAGCTCCCTCCCTCCTTTCGCGGCGCCGGTGCCGGTGGTGCCGTTGAAGAACCGCTCCCACAGCGGCGCCAGCGGCAGCGGGCCGCGGGTGAGGAACAAGAAGGCCACCTTGGGCGTCGTCCCCCGCCGTCCGGGCGGCCGCCGGCGCTGCGCGCGGGGCTCGAACGACGCCGCCCAGAGCAGCTCCTCCTCGCTCATGTTGTGCCACGCGCTGCTCGCCGGCGGCCGCGCCCACCACCGCTCCGCGGCCCCGCCCTGCTGGTCCCCGTCTTTCTGGTCGCAGGCCGGCGCCGGGAGCAGGGCGTCCGGCACGGCGAGCCGCGGGAGGCGGTAGTAGGAGGAGGCCCCGCCGAAGAACATGAGCAGGGCCGCGGCGAGGAAGCCCGTGGCGAGCACCGCGGAGAGGAGCACCGGCCTGAGGAGCTTCGGCGGGAAGCTCCTCGGCGCGGCCCTCGCCGGCGCCACGTACCCGTCCTTGCCGTCCACCACCACGACCGCCGCCACTCCTCCTCCTCCTCCTCCCGGCATGCCCCCCTGATGGAGAAACCAAACCAAAAACGCAGAGATATTTTAGGTTACTACTTCCGATGAATCAAATCAAATCAAATCTCAGCGGTTTCCGATATTTCTCGTGGCCGGAGGAAGAAGGGAAGGAAGGGAAGAGGCGGCGACGGCGAGGGTTCTGAGGGGAATGTTTTGTAACTGTAACCGGCCAAGGAGGGTGAGGAGGAGGGGGGATTTGATGCCTTCCTTGAGGGGCACGCGGGAAACGAAACGCATAAAGAAGATAAATTCGCTGCAATCAATCTTTTACTGTCACCCATCCAAGAGCAGAACAGGAATAAAAAAAGCAAGAAGGAATGTCATAAATACTAGTTATACACTTCCTAAGTACGTACTAGTTATGAGGCTGCTGCTGATGGAGGTTTCAATCTCCGGGAATAATTGAGGGGATACGCACCCTCCTGGAGTAGCAGCAGCAAGGAACTGATATTGATGGAGAAGGATGAGTTCGGGACCTTTGGATGATCGGCGCTGGCTATGGAGGAGGCGGAGGAGCTTCGGGTTGCAGCAGGCAGCAGAGGCAGAGGTGGTGTCGTCTATGTCCGAAACAATCAAGCAGAAGCAACAAACAAACTGATTAACTGACGCAGGTGGTGTGCTTTATGTTGTGTTGGTAAGATCCTCCTACCCTATCCTATCCACCTCTCCGATGTGCTAAAAGAAACTGGAGAATTGGAGGGAGGAGGAGAGAAGAGAGTAGTAGCAGAGAGCCATGGAGCATCATCCTGTTGGCGGTTTCCCTTTCCAACGGGGTTTTTTCATGCTGCCCCCTTCGAACATTAGCTTTTACCATTCGGGTCCTGTTTTTTTGTTTTTCCGTTTCTTGGCGACAAACAGACGTTCAGACGACTGGTATAAGACGTGGAGTGTATGTTTGGTTTTGGCTCAAGGCTTTTGCTAACCCATGATTTGGCCAGCATTGCCAAAAACATGTGGTACTAAAATTACGAAAATGTTGCTGTATCGATTTTCGTCGTCATAGCCAAATAAAATAAAATTGACAGGGTATGTTCTGGGCACGGTCGCGGTTGATTGAGCAGTCCTCTTCTTCATCACTTCTTCGGATGAAACATAGTGTCGTTGCCATCGCTACTTGGTCCATAATGAGAGAAGTAACAAAATTGTTGCTGCTCCGGCAACGGATGGATGGGATCCAGGAGACTCATATTTGTTGTGTTGCCGCTTTCACCGTCATGTATAGCAACGTAATGTCGCACGTAAAATTCTAAAGATCGGAGTTACGAGGAATTAGAACAAAATACACCTTACATTGTGGAATGTTATCAAAAAACAAAATGCACCTTATGTAAAGAAACGGAGGAAGTATATCACAACCAGCACACAGATGTACATTCCCCTAAGCTAGCCTTCGGGCACTAAAACAACCAACCAAAGTGGGAGACATAAACACCGAAAGAAACCTAGCGGCAGCACACCCACGGAAACTATATGTCTGGTGCTCGAGGGTTTGTGATATGTTTAGGCGGGAAATACTAGTAATACTTACTACTAACTCCGTCTGGATTTATTAGGACCCTAGTACTCTCTTCGGTCCTTTTCACTCTACGTATTAGTTTTTTGTCAGATCAAACTTTGCAAAGCTTGACCAAATTTATATTAAAAAAATATCAGCATCTATAATACCAAATATATATACACTATGAAACTACATTTCCTAATGAATCTAACAACATTGATTTGGTATCGTGAATGTTGATACTTTTTTCTGTAAGTTTTACCAAAGTAGAGATATCTTGATTTCAAACAAAACTTATACGCAGACTAAAAAGGACCAGAGGGAGTATTTTGAACCAGACTTTGACCATCCTTTTTTTTCTTTTGCGATGAAGACTTTGTCCATCCATATGACTAATAAAATACTCTCTCCGTCTCAAAATATAAGAACGTTTTTTACACTATACTAGTGTCAAAAACATTCTTATATTTTGGGACAGAGGGAGTATATGCTATAAAAGGTACATTATTAGATTTGTATTTGAAAGAGCTTTCCGGCGGTATAATTTTTGTGACATGTACATTACATTGTTAGAATATTAGTTATTAAATTTCTTGGTCAAATTTTAGCCCAAAATAAGAGGGCGCTTAATAAACCCGGACAGAGAAGGAATGGTAGCAGCCTGTGATTTGAAGAAAGACTGGGGACTCCGGGCGCAAAACAACGGCCGTGATGCTTCAGTTTATCTTCTTGGGCTTCCGTTACCACCAGTTGGATGAGTCGTCGCTCCGTGCGTTGCTCCCTGCAAAGGCGGGGGGGAGTGGGACCCATGTGCAGAATGACATGTCGGCCGACAGAGATAGAGAGTTCACGTGTGTTTTTATTTATATGAGAAAAATATTGGTCGACGAACGCGTGGACAGCAAGTGCAACAAAAGATTTATGCATGCATCCGATACTTTTTCAGTGCCATGTACAGTAAAATGGATCGATGCTCAATGAACAGGTCGCCAAAGTGGTGCGTACGTACATACGTAGGAGTACGTGCCAAAACGTGACCAACATGTATCCATGTTCTGCAGCGTTTTGTTGACCGGCTGGCCGGCTGGTGTATACGGCCAGGTGCGTGCTGCTTGTAAAAAAGACAGAGTTTAGTGCTTCTAAATGGAAATTGCTTATTGTATATTTAAAAATTGCTCAATGTATTTATAAAGAATTCTCTTCCACATGTTATTAGAGCATGAGAAAATGAGTGGTCCCGCACACTCTTCCTCCTCCGCCCGCCTTAAACCAAAAACAACAACAACAAAAAAATCCTAACCCTACCTCAATCGGACCGATGCGGCCCTTACCCCTCACGGTAGTGCCGGGCGAGGGAAGATGGGGGTCGTGCCTCGCCTGGGAGTCAGGGAAGATCGACTATCGCATGTGCCCTTGGTGGGAAGAGATATAACACATATGTTTTTGTTCTTCAATATACACGCTCGCAATCACTGCAAGTAAGTAAACTTAGCGTGAAACGAACTTGAGTACTTGTTGTGTATGTTGGTAGTTTACCGGCGCATTCGTAGAAGACCTTGTTGTGGATATGTAGATAGGAACAAAAAGGTTAAGAGATTGACCGATCTAGACGGTGATGAGACACGTACGTTGGGTCGGATAAGCTAAGGTGGCCACACAACCGTCGATGGCAGCAACCTTGCATTGTAGGTCGGCAACATCGACCCAACTAGGACGGTGCACATGTTGAGCCTTGGCCGATGCATTATGTTTGCAACAACCTAGGTACGGGGTTTTCAACCCCCGAAAAATCAATCAAGAGTTCATGATGTGATTTCTCCTTCCATTTGTTGTCCTTGTTTAGATGGTCTTCGTAATACTTTCTTGAAAAAGCGCCACCACCGGAAGTGAATATGTATCCACTTGTGATCTGTATCTCATTAACATCGTAAATCCAATATGAGTCACTATATCGTTCAAGTACTCTTCGATATTCTGTATAGTTAATCTCACAGCTCATGTTCCCCTTTGGATAGTGCATTACTCTCTCAAGTTGTTGTTGCACCGGAGTTTTTGATGCCCTCATATGTCCCGACACTTTCTTTGTTGACATGTGTTTCGGCCCATATGCGTATGTGCTAGATGTTCCTAGTATGTCGTGTACGATTTGGCATGCCAGTAATCCTATGATGATGCTAATTTGGATTGAGCTAGCTGAAAACTGACTAATCTCCTAACATGACGTGTAGCTACATCGCTAGAGAGCCACGAGACCACGGTTTTTCTACTTTTCCTAGCTTGGAATGATACACTTCAATTTCCCTTTTGTTCTATCATCTCATTGTTTTTAAACTTCGTTCGCAAACGGATTTTTGTTTTTTGCCATAGTGCATCCATCAAAGAAAAAAAAGAAGCTGAAATGTTAGCACTATGTACTGGGCAAGTGGGCCGGACGTCCGTGTGGCAAGCATGTATTGTTTGCTAGTTGGGCCGCGAGTGCTAAGTATACTAGTCAAGGCGATCAAAACCGTGTGCTGAGTGGTGAGCTGACCCTCTCCTCCTCCTCCGTTCTTTTTCTTCTTGTGGACTGGAACGAGGTGGACTGCCGCCAACGACTTGGTTTGGTCAGAAAGATGCTTTGTTTGGCTAATTGGTTGACTTGGAAAAGGGGACCATGCACGTTCGGTTTGATGGAGAAAAAAGAAGATAGCGAGACGGGGATGACGGTCGACGGGCGCCCGATTCGTCGTCGAGCCGGCGGCGGCGGTGGCGAGGTGGGACGCCTCCGGGTGTAGAGTGCTCCTTCCGTAAAAAAAAATATAAAAGCGTTTAGATCACTAAAATAGTAATCTAAATATTTTTATATTTGTTTATAGAGAGAGTACGAACGAAGGGGAGCTGCGGGTAGTCGGTGTTGGCGATCATGATGGTGAACCGAAAACAATCATATGAAGAAAACAGAATGATGTTCATGGTTTAACTAACTTATATAGTAGTATATAATTATTACTTACTACTGTACTAAGAAATTGGCATCAGCCCCACAAGTCGCAGTCTCATCACAGGAGGGAGGACCGAGGACTGGGACAGAATTTACGTGCACATTCCGATTGAATCGCTCCTGTCGTTCATGCGTACAAGTTTGACTGGCTGACGTAATACGTGGTGGATTGAAACTCTTTAAGAAGAAAGAAAATAAAAAACAAAAAAATAATAATGAAGTTTTATAGGGAAGAATGAAACCCTTTAAGAAGAAAGAAAATAAAAAACCAAAACAAATACAAAATAATGAAGTTTTCAATGGAAGAATGAAACCCTTTAAGCAATCAAAATACTAAAACTAAAACTAAAAGAAAACAATGAAGTTTTCTATGTAAGAATAAAACTCTTTAAGAAGAAAGAAAATATAAAAACAAAAACCAAAAGAGACTAATGTAGTTTTGGGAAAATGAAACCCTTTAAGAAGAAATAAAATTTAAAAATAACTTGCACTAAAGTATGCCATGAAATTGCACTTTACTAATATGCCAAAAATAAGTATATACAATGCAATTTTTGCTTCTACTATAATTTACACACATGGTGTATCATACCTGCGTGTATACTTACTTACAAACACACAAAAAAAATCTAAGAAGAAATGAAGTATAGTGGCATTGGTACCACCCTTTAAGAAGAAAGGAATCCAAAAAAATAATGATACAATTTACACATGAATTACACTTTTTTAGTTATGTAAGAATAAACATATTGTAGTGAATTTTACATAAAAACAAAAATTTAAACAAGGAACGAATAAGTGGAATAGGTATCGTCCTTAAAAACATGAAATGAATGAAAAACTAAACATACCAAAACAAATAAAGCTCAATGACATTTGACCGAACACCTTCTGGACATGGTGTCCACCATGGACGTCGTCGATACGGGCGCGGAGGGTACTTGGCTGCGAACGGATCTTGGGTGCAGGATCTCTGACTGAACTTCCTCCATACTCGGGGGGCGAGAGTTACTGCTCCGCCGTCCCTCGAGGTAGCCAAGGAGGAGAAAGTAGACGTAGGAATTTTAGTTGACGCCCTGGTTGAAACCGTGAGAGCCGGAGTCGATGGGATGAACTTGTTGGAGGTGCTCCTCAATCTGCGGATCCAGCCGCTGCAGGAAAGGGTGCTCCTCATGTGGATGTACACCTGGCAGAGTGATCCCACTCGAGTTCATCCCGAGGACCTAACCGAGAAGGCCGTAGAGGAGAAGATTAAGGCCATCATGAGTATCATATACTAGTATCATGCATATGATACTAGTGTATGATACTACTTCCTTAATGCATAGTAATATTATATATCAGTATCATGTAGTACTTTATTTATTGACATGCATTACACAAAGTAGCATATCATTCATTATGATATGGTATCATGATATGATACCCCATCATCTCTTTCTTCATTTAATGCTATGACACTTCATCAAAATTGTCTAGTTGGTATGCATGATTATGATACTACCATTACAACCAGGCTTACGACGAGGAGTCCCCGCCTGTTGATGTAAGTTTGCGTCTAAATCAGGCGAGTCAACGACCCTCTTGTGCTAGCTTGGATCTGATTTCCATGTGATTTCACTATATATTGGGCCAGCGGGCCGGACGTCCGTGTGGCATGCTAGTGCTGGGCTGCTAGTGCTCAAGCATAACTAGCCCAGCCCGTTCATACCTGTTGGCTGGTTTGAGTGAAACTGAAAGCGATCAAAACCGTGTGCTGAGTGCTGAGCTGACCCTCTCCTCCTCCATCTCCGTTCTTTTTCTTCTTGTGGACTGTAACGAGGTGGACTGCCGCCAACGACTTGGTTTGGTCAAAAAGACGCTTTGTTTGGCTAATTGGTTGACATGAGAAAGAGGATCATGCACGTTCGATTTGATGGGGAAGTATTATTACATATAAGTATACTCCTACTTGTAAAAAAGAAGAAGATAGCGAGCGGTACGATAGGCGCCGGATTCGTCGTCCAAAGGGCCGGTGGCGGAAGCGGCGAGGTGGGTCGCCTCCGGGTGTACAGTACTGCCAACGAATGTGTGGCGGCGAGCTGTAGCGGGGGATGGACTGCAGCGGTGACCAGTCGTACATCATTATGCTGAACCGAAAACACTCACTGAAGAAAACAGAATGACGTTCGTCGTTTAACTAATACTACTTTCTTTGTTTTTATTTATTCTGCATATTAGAATTGTTGAAATCAAATTTTATAAAGTTTGATCAAGTTTATAGGAAATAATATAAACATTTACAGTAACAAATTTATATGATGTGAATATATATGTAATGACGAATCCAATGTTATGAATTTGGTGTGTATATGTTAATATATTTTTTCTACAAACCTGTTGAAAGTATATAAAGTTTGACTTTAGACAAATCTAATATGCGAAGTAAATAAAAGCGGAGAGAGTAATAATTACTAGTAAAAATGTATAGTTAGGACATCTTCAAGGCGGACCCGCAATCCGCTCGCATCCGTGCGGACCACGAAGCCATCCAACGTGGGTCTGTATCGGACTGTGGGGTGGTCCAGACGTGATTTATTCCGCAAACTGGAGACAAAAGTGAGGGAGCTTTGCGGGAGTCCAGACACGTGAAACGTAGGATTTCAACATTCCCGGCCCACCCAAAACCCTTTCCGAACCCCGCGACTCCATCTTTATTTCTCTCCTTCCTTATTTCTCTCTTACCTTCAATGCCGCTCCATCACCCCGGCCACCATGCCACACCACTGTGGAAACTATACGTCTCTGTCACCTCCGGCGCTCCAGCGGGGCTCCACTCCGCTTCTCCCCCGTCCCCGTTCAATCCCAGTCCTCCGACCGCCCCGCCAGGTATCATCCGCTACTGCAATTCTCACCATGACTGTTTTGCAGTTGTTCATGGACCTACTAAACAATGGGATCTAGAAACCTTGTGGGAGGTGATGACATGTTGTGTGATCATGCACAACATAATCGTTGAGGAATGAGGGTGACGATGCTGCCACAACTCCCAACTTCTGGACCAGAATCCGGCTACATTTAAAAAAGTTTATTCAAATATATCAACAAATTCGGAATCAACCAACTCACGAGCAGCCGAAGAAAGATTTGATTGAGCATCAGTGGACGGTTAAATGAAAAAACAATGTCGGGATTTAATCTTTGAATTTTTTTAAATTTGAACTAGTGTTGCATGCGGTTATTTAAACGTATGTACCATTTGCATGCAGCTATTTGATCATGTGGACTTGAAAAAAAATATGAAAAAAGCCAGATGTATACAGCTACAGTTGGATGTCGTCCTCACGCTTCCGTGTCGGTGGACTGATCCCTCTGTCTGTCAAGGAAGAAAATTTCTGAATTACCGTTGAAGATGTCCTTAGCCCCACAAGTCCCAGTCACATCACAGCGTCGGAGGACCCAGGACCGTGAGAGAATTTACGTGCATATTCCGTTCCTCTGATTGAATCGCTTCCCGCCCGTCGTAAGTGCGTACAAGCTTGACCGACTGACCTACGTGGTGCTAGTGGCCCAGTGCACGCTCTCTTCTCTTGCTTGCTTGCTTGCTTGGACACGGTCCTAGTCCTGGTCGCCATACTCAGCATAGCATGCACGACGTACGTACACGCGCACTGTCCTGGTCACCGGTCGTTTGTTTGCAGGTGGATGGAAAACGAGAGCTGGCTTCGTTGCAGATACTAGCTAGATAGATACGGAGTAGATAGGAACGAGAAGAGATCATTGGTCTTTTTGAATGGAGGAAAAAAAAGAATGGACAAAGAAGAGATTGGTCTAGACGATACCACGATGATGCATGTGATGCCAGATAGGATCATAGTTTTAAATAGCTGTCTATAGCTTTGCTATAGCTGTTTGAGCATGTTGCCGCTAAATAATTTCATATACAATTTGCCGCTATAGCCCAGCTATAGCTGTTTCTAAGGGTCACCGTTATATGCCATAGCCTGCTATTTAAAATATTGGATAGAATAGGCAGCCGTCGGTGGCAACAACCACCACCTCGTGTACGTCGCTCCAATTGAGCTAGATATATAGGTCCAGGTACGTGCGTGGTGTGCCCTCGTCGATGCGTCCAACAAGCAGCTGTAACGGAGATTTTCCTTTTTTTTCATTTTGAATTTTGAATGCTTGGTTAATGCATGGCGGGCGACGTACACTGCATTTCTGCTGGTAAGAAGATGCTTCGTTTGCTTAATCGGTTGACCCCATCGCAAAAGAATATCTATGTGATTGTATAAGACTGGTCATAGCGGTGAGTAACTTATATTAATGTCATGCATATGACATTAATTTAAGTTATTATTTTTATAGTGTAAAATAACATAATAGTACGTCATAGATGGCTTCACTTATTAGTTGTAGACTTATCCTTTCTCGAGAAGCGCTATATTACAGTAACATATTATGTTACTCTAAACACCTCTTTTCTTATTACTTTTTGGAGTGCCCTATATTACTATCTAAGTTACTCTCACTATGACTAAGACTACCCACAGTGGGAGTAACATAAGTGATAACATCACACATCTCTAAACAAAACAGATGATGTGACAGGTAACTAATGAGGAAAGAGAGGTATGTGGTAGCATAGCTAGTTGTTGTAACATCAACAAATTAAGACAAGATGAGTCTATAATCTAATAAATAAAGTGTTGCATGATACCACACATATATTACTCCTCACTATATATAGAGGTAGTAATATAGACTAGTAACATATGCACGTTATTAGTCTAAGTTACTATCCATTATGACTAGTCTAAGCCGAGTGCAATTGCCATCACATCACTGGGCGGTGGAGGACTCAAGACTCGAGAGAATTAATGGATTCTTCCGTTCTCGCGTATAAGTTTGACTGGCCAATGCTTTCTTGCTTTGCTTGGACAAGGCCCTGGTCCTAGTCCTAGTTCTGGTGGTTTTCCTCTCCTACCGCCAAAACATGCACACCAGTTAAAAATGGCGCGAAACGAACTTGCCCTCGGCTATGGCACCGATCGCAAGAGGCATGCACCGGCGGTGCTGACGTCGTAAAAATTCGTGAAATGAACTGTAGTAAAATAAAATACTACTGTATTAGTACGTACGTGCGTGCGACGGGACAACAGGCCGCTACACGCCAGTTTTTTTTTTGTTGCGGGGACGCTACACGCCAGTTATCCTTCTTCTCTTGCGGAATGCCAACTAGTTGGGACAGCATCAAGGGATGAGATCGATCGAGACTCAGGCTGAATATATATATGCTTATGTATCTTATATGGATCCCTAAATCTCATCGAGGAATACATTTTATGTGTGGATGAAGAACAAAGTAGGGTTGCTGTTATTTGTATGGACGTGCCGGTTCCTCGCTGCGGATAGATAGATAGATACAAACAAAAAGATCGATCTACATGACGATGACGCACGTAGCAAGCCGGATAAGCAGGCAGCCGTCGATGGCAACAACCAACCTTGCATTGTACTCCCTCTGTGGAGTTTAGTGCCGCAGTGTGGTGAGTATATATTTTAAAAAGTTAAACCTTGAATCATAGGGTATTTATTCCAAAGGTTATAGAATTACAATCTTCAGCGACTAGCTCACTGACACACGGAGGGGGGTGGATTAGCCAGCACGCAGTGCTATCCCCATACCGTCCAAATGTCGTTAAACAATGTCCAACTCTATTCTGAAAGCGAAAAAAATTTATTGGAACAACTACCCTATCATTTATCGAACGTTTAATCTCAGTAATCAAATGACCATATGCCGATCTGTCCAGGGAATCATCCGCGAGCGCTTTAAGAGCAACTGTGCAATCGGACTGAAGTTGTATCAGTAAGTTTGATCTTTCAAGTGCCAAGGAGAGCCCTTCCATCATTGCTTGGATTTCAGTTCATTGCAATGAAAGAGTCTTCTATATGTTTGCGGGAGTAGCAGCCTCAGACGCCAGATTATTCGTCACCACATCCAGGACCATCGAAGATTTTCCTTTAATAATTTCTTCTACGCTGGATGAAATTTGGCAATACGAATTATAGTAGCTACTCACAAAAGAGCATGACATATCCACACTCGGTATAGATTTGCCATGTGAGACTTTGATCAAGATTGTAGAAAAAGAATATACACATCTAGAATACCAAATACATATCATTAAATACATCACAAGGCGCACTTTCATATTGTAAAAATTTAATACTATAGATATAAATAGATTTCCCTCTAAACTTGGTGAAACTTTGTAAAGTTTAACTTTCCAGAAAATCTATATGCGCTACATTATGAAATGGCGGGAGTGGATCAGTGGCATCAAGCTCATGAAGGGCATCTACGGCTGTTTTAAGCCCTCAGTCCTCATTTATGCGTGCATGCAGTCATGTCTTTCACTTGTCCCAAATTATCCGGTCACATGCATATGATTGATGGACCGGACATGTCCGCAAGCCCCCATATATCCTCCCGAATATGGGCTGGATATGAGGATTTGCAGACAGACCGGCATATGGGGACAAAGTAGGAGGGGGTCAATTGGATCACCTTTTTCTTTTCTCTCATGTTCGGGCAGAGACCGGGCTATCTGCCTGGACATATAAGCAAGATGAGTGGTCCAACGGTAGAAGCTCTAAGCTAGCAAGGGAAATAGTAATAGTAACATGTTTGATTTGATATAAACCAAGGCATGTCTGATAATAGTAATTCATTTCTTTGAAAAGGGTATGAAACCATATATTAAATAGCAAAAATCCTTTTTAAAAGCACTCTTATATAATATTAGCAAAATCTTTTTCCTCCTACCTTCATTGTCTGTGTGTCATGAGGAAAGCTCGTTGCCGTCTCTGGTCATTCGACTCAGCCGACTAAGTGGAGCAAACTTATTTAAACTCATGTACAAATAGGAAGTCATCGACGTAACCCAAAGAAATCATACAAAAAACATAGACTAGAAGATGCCAACGGCCATGGTCCATGTAGCAAATTGCTGCCCAAATAAGAAAACATCGAAGAGGGCATGTAGAACGCCGTAGGCTCTATCAGATGGAGCCATGGAACACAAATTTCACATGCTCTCTGATGAGCAGCGGTGATGACCAATCTTCGTTGATCAGAACTGGACTGGAAGAACCAAGAAGCAAAGCCACATTATCCTCTCCACGGGAGGGTGTTGGGGAACGTAGCAATAATTCAAAATTTTCCTACGTGTCACCAAGATCAATCTAGGAGATGCTAGCAACGAGAGAGAGGGAGTGCATCTTCATACCCTTGAAGATCGCTAAGCGGAAGCGTTACAAGAACGCGGTTGATGGAGTCGTACTAGCGGCGATTCAAATCGCAGAAGATCCGATCTAGCGCCGAACGGACGGCGCCTCTGCGTTCAACACACGTACAGCCCGGGGACGTCTCCTCCTTCTTGATCCAGCAAGGGGAGAGGACAAGTTGAGGGAGAACTCCAGCAGCACGACGGCATGGTGGTGGAGCTTGTGGTATTCCTGCAGGGCTTCGCCAAGCTCTACGGAGCAGAAGGAAGAGTTGGAGGAGGGAGGGGCTGCGCCAGGGCTGGGGGTGCAGCTGCCCTCTCTCTCCCTCACTATATATAGGGGGAAGCGGGATGGAGGAGGCGCCCTAGGGTTCCCTGGGGGAGGGGCAGTGGCCACAGGGGAAACCCTAGATGGGTTTGGGCGCCCCCACCCTTAGGAAACTTGCCCCCCAAGCCGGGAGGGGAGGCTGCCCTAGGGGAGGCGCCCTCATGATACGTCTCCGTCGTATCTACTTTTTCAAACACTTTTGCCCTTATTTTGGAGTCTAACTTGTATGATTTGAATGGAACTAACCCGGACTGACGCTGTTTTCAGCAGAATTGCCATGGTGTTGTTTTATGTGCAGAAAACAAATATTCTCGGAATGACCTGAAACTCCACGGAACATCTTAGAAAAAATAATAAAAAATTCTCGCCAAAGATGAAGACCAGGGGGCCCACACCCTTCTTACGAGGGTGGGGGCGCCCCCCCTAGGGCGCGCCCCCCTACCTCGTGGGCCCCCTGGATGCCCTCCGACGCCAACTCCAACTCTATATATTTGCTTTCGGAGAGAAAAAAATCAGAGAGAAGAAATCATCACGTTTTACGATACGGAGCCGCCGCCAAGCCCTAAAACCTCTCGGGAGGGCTGATCTGGAGTCCGTTCGGGGCTCCAGAGAGGGGGATTCGTTGCCGTCGTCATCATCAACCATCCTCCATCACCAATTTCATGATGCTCACCGCCGTGCGTGAGTAATTCCATCGTAGGCTTGCTGGACAGTGATTGGTTGGATGAGATTTATCATGTAATCGAGTTAGTTTTGTTAGGGTTTGATCCCTAGTATCCATTATGTTCTGAGATTGATGTTGCTATGACTTCGCTATGCTTAATGCTTGTCACTAGGGCCCGAGTGCCATGATTTCAGATCTGAACCTATTATGTTTTCATGAATATATGTGAGTTCTTGATCTTATCTTGCAAGTCTATAGTCACCTACTATGTGTTATGATCCGGCAACCCCGAAGTGACAATAATCGGGACCACTCCCGGTGATGACCATAGTTCGAGGAGTTCATGTATTCACTATGTGCTAATGCTTTGTTCCGGTTCTCTATTAAAAGGAGACCTTAATATCCCTTAGTTTCCAATAGGACCCCGCTGCCACGGGAGGGTAGGACAAAAGATGGCATGCAAGTTGTTTTCCATAAGCACGTATGACTATATACGGAATACATGCGTACATTACATTGATGAATTGGAGTTAGTTCTGTGTCACCCTATGCTATGACTGTTACATGATGAACCACATCCGGCATAATTATCCATCACTGATCCGGTGCCTACGAGTTTTCCATATACTGGTTTACGCTTATTTACTTTCCCGCTGCTGCTGTTACAATCACTACAAAATACCAAAAACATTACTTTCGCTGTCTTTACTTTTGTTGCTGCTACCACCACTATCATATTACTTTGCTACTAAACACTTTGCTGCAGATACTAAGTTTCCAGGTGCGGTTGAATTGACAACTCAGCTGCTAATACTTGAGAATATTGTTTGGCTCCCCTTGTGTCGAATCAATAAATTTGGGTTGAATACTCTACCTTCGAAAGCTGTTGCGATCCCCTATACTTGTGGGTTATCAAGACTAATTTCTGGCGCCGTTGCTGGGCATAGCTCTATTCTTTGAGTCACTTGGGATTTATATCTGCTTATCATTATAAAGAACTTGAGAGATCCAAAAACCAAGATCTATCCCTCAACTATGAGGGGAGGTAAGGAACTGCCATCTAGCTCTGCACTTGATTCACCTTCTGTTATGAGTAAGTTTGCGACACCTACACCTGCTTCTGCTATTCGTTCTGATATGTCGCATGTTATTGATGCTGCCACTTTTGCTATGCATGATACTTATGATGAAACTGCTTCGCCTGATACTACTGTGCCCCTTGGTGAATTTCTTGATGAACAAATTGCTAGGGCTAGAGAAAAAGAAATTCTTGAATCTGAATACGATGATGATAGTGATGATGAAAATATGTCTGTTATTCCTGAGGGTTATCTTTTTGATATGGAATCTTCTGCCGCTATTTTAGCTTGTAGGGATAGGTATGAGCTTAAGAGGTTATTAGTTAAATGGAACAAAGAATCACTTAGAGATAAAATGAAACCCGACCCTGCTTTTACTACTTCACATATATGTGTTCCTGATAAGGATTATGAATTCTCTGTTGATCCTGATATAATTACTTTGGTTGAATCTGATCCTTTTTATGGCTATGAATCTGAAACTGTTGTGGCACATCTTACTAAGTTAAATGATATAGCCGCCCTGTTCACTAATGATGAGAGATCGCGTTACTTTTATATACTCAAAATATTTCTGTTCTCGTTAAAGGGTGATGCTAAGATATGGTTTAATTCTCTTGATCCTGGTTGTGTGCGTAGTCCCCAGGATATGATTTATTACTTCTCTGCTAAATATTTCCCTGCTCATAAGAAACAAGCTGCTTTGAGGGAAATATACAACTTCGTGCAAATTAAAGAAGAGAGTCTCCCACAAGCTTGGGGGAGACTTCTCAAGTTGCTTAATGCTTTGCCTGATCATCCTCTTAAGAAACCCGAAATACTTGATATCTTTTATAATGGACTAACCGATACTTCCAGAGATTACCTGGATAGTTGTGCTGGTTCTCTTTACAGGGAAAGAACACCGGATGAAGCTGAAATTCTATTGAATAATATGTTGAAAAATGGAAATAATTGGGCACCTCCTGAGCCATCTCCTGCTCCAATTACTGAGCCTATTCCTAAACCAACTCCGAAGAAGAGAGGTGTTCTATTTCTCAGTCCTGAAGATATGCAAGAGGCAAAGAAATCTATGAAAGAAAAATGTATTAAAGCTGAAGACGTTAAGAATTTACCTCCTATTGAAGAAATACATGGTCTTAATATACCGCCTGTTGAAGAAACATATGATCTCAATTCTTTATTTATTGAAGAACCTCCTGATCCCGATATCCCGACACAGGTAGTAAAGGTAAATTCTCTCTATAGATATGATAAAGCTGAAGTCCCTCCTACTAAAATTGCTAGTCAGTGCTTGGATGAGTTTGATAAATTTATGTTTAAGCAAGACGACTTCAATGCTTATTTTGGTAGACAATTAAAAGAAAATGCTTATATGATTAGACGCTTGGGTGACTATATGTCTAATATTAAAGGTGAACTTAAACTTGTTAGCAAACATGCTTCTATGGTTACCACTCAAGTAGAACAAGTACTTAAGGCTCAAAAAGAAGTGCTTGATGAAATGAATAGTGAGAAAAATGATTATATTGTTAGAGTGGCTACTAGAACTGGTAGAATGACTCAGGAACCTTTGTATCCTGAAGGCCACCCTAAGAGAATCGAGCAAGATTCTCAGAGAAATAATATTGATGTTCCTAGTTCTTCTAAAAGAAGAAGAAGAAAAATGATAGAACTGTACAAACTTCTAGTGAACCTATTGCTGAACCACGTGATAATCCAAATGATATTTCTATGTCTGATGCTGGAACACAATCTGGTAATGAACATGAACCTAATGAAAACATTAATAATGATGTTCATGATGATGCTCAACCTAGTAATGATAAAGATGTAGAAATTGAACCTGCTGTTGATCTTGATAACCCACAATCAAAGAATCAACATTATGATAAAAGAGACTTTGTTGCTAGGAAACATGGTAAAGAAAGGGAATCTTGGGTTCAGAAACCCATGCCTTTTCCTCCGAAACCATCCAAGAAATGATTAGGCCTATCTTTTTGCGTATGAGATTAACTGATGTGCTCAAAACAAATCCTTATGCTAAATATATGAAGGATATCATTACTAATAAAAAGAAAGATACCGGAAGATGAGATTTTCACCATGCTTGCTAATTATACTTTTAAGGGTGGAATATCAAAGAAACTTGGAGATCCCGGAGTACCTACTATACCTTGCTCCATTAAAAGAAATTATATTAAAACTGCTTTATGTGATCTTGGAGCCGGTGTTAGTGTAATGCCTCTCTCTTTATATCGTAGACTTGACTTGAATAAGTTGACACCTACTGAAATATCTTTGCAAATGGCTGATAAATCGACTGCTATACCTGTCGGTATTTGTGAGGATGTGCCTGTTGTGGTTGCAAACATTACTGTTTTAACGAACTTTGTTATACTTGATATTCCCGAGGATGATAGCATGTCTATTATTCTTGGAAGACCTTTTCTTAATACCGCAGGGGCTGTTATTGATTGCAACAAAGGCAATGTCACTTTTCATGTTAATGGTAATGAGCATACGGTACACTTTTCGAGGAACAACCTCAAGTTCATAGTATCAATTCTATTGAGAAAATTCCGTCGATTATATTTGGAGGTTTTTAATTTCCTCTCCCTACTGTCAAGAAGAAATATGATATTCTTATTATTGGGGATGTGCATATCCCCGTTGAGGTAACTTAGTGTTATTCAAAATTTCTCCGGTTTCATGATTATCGGAACAAGTTTGTTAACAAGACTTGATTAACCTTGTTAGTGGATTCTTTTTGATGAGCATGAGATGAATGAAACTAGAAGCACAACCTTTTGTACCCTCTCTATACTTTCTGTTAATTAGTAGAAATAAAGTAAAAATAGTATTTTTCTGTCTGTTTCCTGACTTATCCGTGCAATATAAAAATATCCCGGAAATAAAAGTCCTCGGAATGACATGCCAATTTAATATGATTTTTTCAGGAATATTTGAGGATTTACTGTGCAAAAATTACCGCGAGAGGAGCTGCCACCTGGCCATGAGGGTGGTGGGCGCCCCCCCTCTAGGGTGCGCCCCCTGCCTCGTGGGCCCACGGTGGCCCTCCTCCACTTATCCCAGCACCCATCTTCTTCCTCTGTCTCACACAAACCCGAAAAACCAACTCAAGCATGAGTTCCGGCCACTTTTGCGGTGATTTTTGATCTCCTTGCTCAAAACACCTCTCGCAAAACTGCTTGGTGAGATTGTTCCTTGGTATGTGCATTGGTCCAATTAGTTTTTGTTAAGTGCTTTATTCTTTGCAAATTTTTGCTGCATAGATGACCATGTTCTTGAGCTTGCATGTCAAATTTATATGGTTCCAAGTAGTTCTAATGCTTGATATAGGCTCTAGGCACTTGTAGGAGTAGTTGCTATCAATATTATTGAGTTTGCTTTACTTTTATTTTGAAGTTACTAAAAATTTCAGAATTTTTCAGAGAAAAACAATATGCTAAGGAAGATGTTCCAAGGTGGTTCTTCTAAGAAGCAAGGACCCAGGATTGCTATGCGCGATGCTGACGAGGATCCACCAAGAGACGCTCCGGTACGGCCTTGCGAATGGCCGTCGGAAAATTTTATGGACCGTGCGGGAATTAAAGAAGAATTCAAAGCATATTTGTGCAATGCCGGTCTTGAGGATTTTGAGGCTAACAAATGCCCCCAGTATCATGATCTCATAAGTTCATTTGTGAGGAGGTTTGAGTATTCATCTTCGCGTAATTCTCCTTCAGTCATGTTTGATCTTTATGACAAATCTTATACCATGGGCCTAGAGGATTTCACTTCTGCTTGCAAACTTCCATCATGGGGTAGTGTTAGGGATCACCCTAAATCTGAATTTAGAAACTTTCTTGCTAATATAACTGTGGGGGAATCTAGAGATATAACGCAGGCTACCATAGGGAGCATTCACTTTCCTGCTATACATTATTTTGCTCTCTTCATCGGTAGATGCATAAATGCTAAGGATGAAGCATGTCACATGTGTGTCCCCGATCTTAGCATTCTTAGGAGTGCTGTGTCAGGAGACCAATCTTATTATATGGGAGCCATTGTAGCTCGTAGGTTGCATCATAATAGACATAATGGAGATTTCTTTGGAGGAATTTATGCAACCCGCTTAGCTCATTTTCTTGAGATAGACATTCGTGAGGGTGATACGGAGTTGCCTCCTACATATTTAGATTATGACTCTATGGCTTCGCACCAGTTTGTTGAGAGGCCTGAATCACCTCTCTTATATCGTTTAATTTTTGATAAACGACGTGTTTTCCATTTTACTCTCCCTGTTCCTGCCTTCTTTGATTCACAGACAAAAAGAAGATATGTTATTACCAGAGAGGAGGCAGAAGAGTACGAGAGGAGAGCGGAGGCAGCTCGACTCCATGTTGCAGCTCAGCAGGCGATAACCGCTGCACATCAGTATGATCGCAACTATTCTTCCTCATCACAGTACGACCCCAACAACTATTATTATGGATATCCGCCAGGCCAGCCGTGGCCATAGACCAACTTAGGCCAAAAAACTAAGCTTGGGGAGTACGTATTTCTCACCGACATTACATTTATGTTCACACACACTCATTACTAGATGTCGGTGCTCATACTTTTTCACTATAATATCCATGCTAGTTTTTTTTCTTTTTCCTGCTTTCTTCTTGTGTGTTTGTTAAACCTTAAGAAAAACCAAAAAAATTAGTAGTAGTTTATTTTTCTGCTGTAGTAGTTATAATTAAAAAGAAAACCTAAAAATATTTCCCGTTCTTCTTTTGCTTGTTGGGAGCTTTCCCGTGTAAATAGTTTTATTTCTTTTCTTTTATTTGGGGGTTAGTAGGAGAAGACCATAATTAAATTGTTGAAGTGGCTCTTATATGCATTATTGTTTATTTAACCAAGAGCCCATATTGCCTTGTCTTCTCCTGTTTATTGAATGCTCGTAGATTCCAGCTTAGTCCAATGCACGTACACTCTTATTATTATTCACACCGTTTGGTCGTGCAAGTGAAAGGCAATTATGATGATATATGATGGACTGACTGAGATGAGAAAAGCTGGTATGAACTCGACCTCTTTTGTTTTTGTAAATATGATGAGTCCCTCGTTCTTGATTCAGCTTACTATGAATAAACATGTTTGCAATGACAATTAGAGATCATCGTTGCTTGTGCCATGCTTGATTAGCTATGAGTTATAATGGTTTACCTTGTGTGCCAACATGCTATTGAGATGATTATGATGTGGTATGATGGGGTGGTATCCTCCTTTGAATGATTTAAGTGACTTGACTTGGCACATGTTCACGCATGTAGTTGAAACAAAATCAACATAGCCTTCACGATATTTATGTTCATGGTGGATTATATCCTACTCATGCTTGCATCCAATGTTTATTAATTTTAATGCATGTACATGGCTGTTGTCGCTCTCTAGTTGGTCGCTTCCCAGTCTTTTGCTAGCCTTCACTTGTACTAAGTGGAAATATTGCTTGTGCATCCAATCCCTTAAACCCCAAAGTTATTCCAGACGAGTCCACCATACCTTCCTATATGTGGTATCTACCTGCTGTTCCAAGTAAATTTGTATGTGCCAAACTCTAAACCTTCAAATAAACATTCTGTTTTGTATGCTCGAATAGCTCATGTATCAACCAAGGTTGTCCTTATCTTACGTGTTAGGCGGGTTATTCTCAAGAGGAGTGGACTCCGCTCCTCACTCACGAGAAAATGGCTGGTCATCGGGATGCCCAGTCCCATGCTTTATGCAAACTAAATCAAAATTAATTGCAAACAAAACTCCCCCAGGGACCTGATGTATGTTGGAGGCACTCGTTGTTTCGAGCAAGCCATGGATTGATGCTTGTTGGTGGAGGGGGAGTATAAACTTTACCATTCTGTTTGGGAACCGCCTATAATGTGTTTAGCATGGAAGATATCGCCATCTCTTAGTTGTTACGTTGACAATGAAAGTATACCACTCAAAATACAATTTATCTCTATTGCAAAACCGAGCTCTGGCACCTCTACAAATCCCTGCTTCCCTCTGCGAAGGGCCTATCCATTTACTTTTATGTTGAGTCATCACCCTCTTATTAAAAAGCACTAGCTGGAGAGCACAACTGTCATTTGCATTCATCACTATTAATCTATGTTGGGTGTGACTATGATTGGATCTCTTTTACCATGGATTACAATGTCTAGTCAGTCCTTGATCTTTAAAGGTGCTATGCATTTATGTTTTGCGGTCTCAGAAAGGGCTAGCGAGATACCATCTTGTTATATCATAGTATGATTGTTTCGAGAAAGTGTTGTCATCCGAGATTTATTATTATGACTTGCTAGTTTATTATGCTATTGATATGAGTAATTATAAGACCTGAGAATTATTGCAAATGTGGTTAGTTATGATCTATGCTGAAAACTTGAATGCTAGCTTGACATAGTTACAACAACAAGAGCAAACAGAGTTTGTAAAAGTTTTTCTTTCTTTCTTTCAGTTTGTCAACGGAATTTCTTGAGGACAAGCAAGGGTTTAAGCTTGGGGGAGTTGATACATCTCCGTCGTATCTACTTTTCCATACACTTTTGCCCTTGTTTTGGACTCTAACTTGTATGATTTGAATGGAACTAACCCGGACTGACGCTGTTTTCAGCAGAATTGCCATGGTGTTGTTTTATGTGCAGAAAACAAATATTCTCGGAATGACCTGAAACTCCACGGAACATCTTAGAAAAAATAAAAAAAATCCTCGCCAAAGATGAAAACCAGGGGGCCCACACCCTTCTCACGAGGGTGGGGGCGCCCCCCTAGGGCGCGCCCCCTACCTCGTGGGCCCCCTGGATGCCCTCCGACGCCAACTCCAACTCTATATATTTGCTTTCGGAGAGAAAAAATCAGAGAGAAGAAATCATCGCGTTTTACGATACGGAGCCGCCGCCAAGCCCTAAAACCTCTCGGGAGGGGTGATCTGGAGTCCGTTCGGGGCTCCGGAGAGGGGGATTCGTCGCCGTCGTCATCATCAACCATCCTCCATCACCAATTTCATGATGCTCACCGCCGTGCGTGAGTAATTCCATCGTAGTCTTGCTGGACAGTGATGGGTTGGATGAGATTTATCATGTAATCGAGTTAGTTTTGTTAGGGTTTGATCCCTAGTATCCATTATGTTCTGAGATTGATGTTGCTATGACTTTGCTATGCTTAATGCTTGTCACTAGGGCCCGAGTGCCATGATTTCAGATCTGAACCTATTATGTTTTCATGAATATATGTGAGTTCTTGATCTTATCTTGCAAGTCTATAGTCACCTACTATGTGTTATGATCCGGCAACCCCGAAGTGACAATAATCAGGACCACTCCCGGTGATGACCATAGTTTGAGGAGTTCATTTATTCACTATGTGCTAATGCTTTGTTCCGGTTCTCTATTAAAAGGAGACCTTAATATCCCTTAGTTTCCAATAGGACCCCGCTGCCACGGGAGGGTAGGACAAAAGATGGCATGCAAGTTGTTTTCCATAAGCACATATGACTATATACGGAATACATGCGTACATTACATTGATGAATTGGAGCTAGTTCTGTGTCACCCTATGTTATGACTGTTACATGATGAACCACATCCGGCATAATTATCCATCACTGATCCGGTGCCTACGAGTTTTCCATATACTGGTTTACGCTTATTTACTTTCCCGCTGCTGCTGTTACAATCACTACAAAATACCAAAAACATTACTTTCGCCGTCTTTACTTTTGTTGCTGCTACCACCACTATCATATTACTTTGCTACTAAACACTTTGCTGCAGATACTAAGTTTCCAGGTGCGGTTGAATTGACAACTCAGCTGCTAATACTTGAGAATATTGTTTGGCTCCCCTTGTGTCGAATCAATAAATTTGGGTTGAATACTCTACCCTCGAAAGCTGTTGCGATCCCCTATACTTGTGGGTTATCACCCCACCTCTCCAGGTTACGTGAGAGGGGTTGGGAGGGGCGCACAGCCCCTTAGTGGGCTGGTGTGCCCCCTCCCCTTGGCCCATAAGGCCCCCCAACGCTTGCCGGGGCCTCCGAAACACCTTTCGGTCACGCTGGTCGTCACCCGGTACTCCCAGAACAATTCCGGACTCCAATATCCTTCGTCCAATATATAGATCTTCACCTCCGGAACATTCTAGAGTTCCTCGTCACGTCCGGGATCTCATCCGGGACTCCGAACAACCTTCGGTAACCACATACTATTTCCCATAACAACTCTAGCGTCACCGAACCTTAAGTGTGTGGACCCTACGGGTTCGGGAACCATGCAGACATGACCGAGACAACCTCCGGCCAATAACCAATAGCGGGATCTGGATACCCATATTGGCTCCCACATGTTCCACGATGATCTCATCGGAAGAACCACGATGTCGGGGATTCAATCAATCCCGTATACAATTCCCTTTGTCTATCGGTATGTTACTTGCCCGAGATTCGATCGTCGGTATCCCTATACCTTGTTCAATCTCGTTACCGGAAAGTATCTTTACTTGTTCTGTAACGCATGATCCCGTGGCTAACTCCTTAGTCACATTGAGCTCATTATGATGATGCATTACCGAGTGGGCCCAGAGATACCTCTCCGTCATACAGAGTGACAAATCGCAGTCTCGATTCGTGCCAACTCAACAGATACTTTCGGAGCTACCTGTAGTGAACCTTTATAATCAACCAGTTACGTTGTGACGTTTGGTACACCCAAAGCATTCCTACGGTATCCGGGAGTTGCAGAATCTCATGGTCTAAGGAAACAACACTTGACATTAGAAAAGCTCTAGCAAAGCAAACTACACGATCTTGTGCTATGCTTAGGATTGGGTCTTGTCCATCACATCATTCTCCTAATGATGTGATCCCGTTATCAATGACATCCAATGTCCATGGTCAGGAAACCATAACCATCTATTGATCAACGAGCCAGTCAACTAGAGGCTCACTAGGGACATGTTGTGGTATATGTATTCACACATGTATTATGGTTTCTAGTTAATACAATTATAGCATGAACAATAGACAATTATCATGAACAAGGAAATACAATAATAACCATTTTATTATTGCCTCTAGGGAATATTTCCTACAGTCTCCCACTTGCACTAGAGTCAATAATCTAGTTCACATCACTATGTGATTGTAATGAATCCAACACCCATGGGTTTGTTCATATCTCGCTTGTGAGAGAGGTCATTAGTCAACGGGTCTGAACCTTTCAGATTCGTGTGTGCTTTGCAAATCTCTATGTCATCTTGTAGATGCAGCTACCACGCGCTACTTGGAGCTATTCCAAATAACTGCTCTACTATACGAATCCGGTTTACTACTCAGAGTCATCCGGATTAGTGTCAAAATTTGCATCGACGTAACCCTTTACGACGAACTCTTTTACCACCTCCATAATTGAGAAAATTCCTTAGTCCACTAGTTACTAAGGATAAGTTCGACCGCTGTCATGTGATCCATTCCTGGATCACTCTTGTACCCCTTGACTGACTCATGGCAAGGCACACTTCAGGTGCGGTACACAGCATAGCATACTGTAGAGCCTATGTCTAAAGCATAGGGGACGACCTTCGTCCTTTCTCTATCTTCTACCGTGGTCAGGTCTTGAGTCTTACTCAATACTCACACCTTGTAACACAGCCAAGAACTCCTTCTTTGCTGATCTATTTTGAACTCCTTCCAAATCTTGTCACGGTATGTATTCATTTGAAAGTACTATTAAGCGTTTTTGATCTATCCTTATAGATCTTGATGCTCAATGTTCAAGTAGCTTAATCCAGGTTTTCCATTGAAAAACACTTTTCAAATAACCCTGTATGCTTTCCAGAAATTCTACATCATTTCTGATCAACAATATGTTAACAACATATACTCATCGAAAATTCTATAGTGCTCCCACTCACTTCTTTGGAATTACAAGTTTCTCATAAACTTTGTATAAACCCAAAATCTTTGATCATCCCATCAAAGCGTACATTCCAACTCCGAGATGCTTACTCCAGTCCTTAGAAGGATTGCTGGAGCTTTGCATACTTGTTAGCATCTTTCAGGATTGACAAAACCTTCTGGTTGTATCACATACAACCTTTCCTCAAGAAAATCGTCGAGGAAAGAATGTTTTGACATCCTATCTGCAAGATTTCATAAATAATGCAGTAACTGCTAATATAATTCCAACAGACTCTTAGCATCGCTACGAGTGAGAAAGTCTCATCGCAGTCAACTCCTTGAACTTGTCGGAAAACATCTTAACGACAAGTCGAGCTTTCTTAATGGTGACACTTACCATCTTGTCCATCTTCCTTTTAAAATCCATCTGCACCCAACAGCCTTACGACCATCAAGTAGTTCTTCCAAAGTCTATACTTTGTTTATATACATGGATCCTCTCTCGGATTTTATGGCCTCGAGCCATTCGTCGGAATCCGGGCCCACCATCGCTTCTCCATAACTCGTAGGTTCATTGTTGTCTAACAACATGACTTCCCAGACAGGATTACGTACCACTCTGAAGTAGTACGCATCCTTGTCGACCTACGAGGTTTGGTAGTGACTTGATCCAAAGTTTCATGATCACTATCATAAGCTTCCACTTCAATAGGTGTAGGTGCCACAGAAACAACTTCCTCTGCCCTGCTACACACTAGTTGAAGTGATGGTTCAATAACCTCATCAAGTCTCCACCATCCTCCTACTCAATTCTTTCGAGAGAAAATTTTCCTCGAGAAAGGACCTGTTTCTAGAAACAATCACTTTCGCTTCCGGATCTGAAATAGGAGGTATGCCCAACTGTTTTTGGGTGTCCTATTGATGTCTACTATACAACCTTCTTCTTGTAGACGTTGTTGGGCCTCCAAGTGCAGAGGTTTGTAGGACAGTAGCAAATTTCCCTCAAGTGGATGACCTAAGGTTTATCAATTCGTAGGAGGCGTAGGATGAAGATGGTCTCTCTCAAGCAACCCTGCAACCAAATAACAAAGAGTCTCTTATGTCCCCAACACACCCAATACAATGATAAATTGTATAGGTGCACTAGTTCGGCGAAGAGATGGTGATACAAGTGCAATATGGATGGTAGATAAAGGTTTTTATAATCTGAAAATATAAAAACAGCAAGGTAACGAATGATAAAAGTGAGCGTAAATGGTATTGCAATGCTAGGAAATAAGGCCTAGGGTTCATACTTACGCTAGTGCAAGTCCTCCCAACAATACTAACATAATTGGATCACATAACTATCCCTCAACATGCAACAAAGAGTCACTCCAAAGTCACTAATAGCGGAGAACGAACGAAAATATTCTGGTAGGGTACGAAACCACCTCAAAGTTATTCTTTCCAATCAATCCGTTGGGCTATTCCTATAAGTGTCACAAACATCCCTAGAGTTCATACTAGAATAACACCTTAAGACACAAATCAATCCAAACCCTAATGTCACCTAGATACTCCAATGTCACCTCAAGTATCCGTGGGTATGATTATACGATATGCATCACATAATCTCAGATTCATCTATTCAACCAACACATAGAACCTCAAAGAGTGCCCCAAAGTTCTACCGGAGAATCACGACGAAAACGTGTGCCAACCCCTATGCATAGGTTCATGGGCGAAACCCGCAAGTTGATCACCAAAACATACATCAAGTGAATCACGTGGTATCCCATTGTCACCACAGATACGCACAGCAAGACATATATCAAGTGTTCTCAAATCTTTAAAGACTCAATCCGATAAGATTACTTCAAAGGGGAAACTCAATTAATTACAAGAGAGTAGAGGGGGGAAGAAACATCATAGGATCCAAATATAATAGCAAAGCTCGCGATACATCAAGATCGTATCACCTCAAGAACACGAGAGAGAGAGAGAGAGAGAGATCAAACACATAGCTACTGGTACATACCCTCAGCCCCGAGGGAGAACTACTCCCTCCTCGTCATGGAGAGCACGGGATGATGAAGATGGCCACCAGAGAAGGATTCCCCCTCCGGCAGGGTGCCGAACGGGTCTAGATTGGCTTTCGGTGGCTACGGAGGCTTCTAGCGGCGGAACTCCTGATCTATTGTGCTCCCAGATGTTTTTAGGATATATGGAGATATATAGGAGGAAGAAGTACATCAGGGGGGCCACGAGGGGCCCACGAGGGTGGAGGGCGCGCCTAGGGGGGTGGGCGCGCCCCCCTACCTCGTGGCCTCCTCGAAGCTTCCCTTACGTGCACTTCAAGTCTTCTGGCCTTCTTTCCTTCCAAAAATGGCTTCCGTGAAGTTTCAGGTCAATTGGACTCCGTTTGGTTTTCCTTTCCTTCGAAACCCTAAAACAAGGTAAAAATAGAAACTGGCACTGGGCTCTGGGTTAATAGGTTAGTCCCAAAAATGATATGAAAGTGTATAATAAAGCCCATAAACATCCAAAACAGTAGATAATATAGCATGGGGCAATAAAAAATTATAGATACATTGGAGACATATCAGCATCCCCAAGCTTAATTCCTGCTCGTCCTCGAGTAGGTAAATGATAAAAAACAGAATTTTTGATGCGGAGTGCTACTTGGCATAATTTTAATGTAATTATTCTTAATTGTGGTATGAATATTCAGATCCATAAGATTCAAGACAAAAGTTCATATTGACATAGAAATAATAATACTTCAAGCATACTAACAAAGTAACCATGTCTTCTCAAAATAACATGGCCAAAGAAAGCTATCCCTACAAAATCATATAGTCTGGCTATGCTCCATCTTCACCACACAAAATATTTAAATCATGCACAACCCCGATGACAAGCCAAGCAATTGTTTCATACTTTTGATGTTCTCAAACTTTTTCAATCTTCACGCAATACATGAGCGTGAGCCATGGAGATAGCACTATAGGTAGAATAGAATGGTGGTTGTGGAGAAGACAAAAAGGAGACGATAGTCTCACATCAACTAGGCGTATCAACGGGCTATGGAGATGCCATCAATAGATATCAATGTGAGTGAGTAGGGATTGCCATGCAGCGGATGCACTAGAGCTATAAGTATATGAAAGCTCAAAAAGAAACTAAGTGAGTGTGCATCCAACTCGCTTGCTCACGATGACCTAGGGCATTTTGAAGAAGCCCATCATTGGAATATACAAGCCAAGTTCTATAATGAAAGATTCCCACTAGTATATGAAAGTGACAACATAGGAGACTCTCTATCATGAAGATCATGGTGCTACTTTGAAGCACAAGTGTGGTAAAAGGATAGTAGCATTGCCCCTTCTCTCTTTTTCTCTCATTTTTTATATTTTTTTATTTGGGCCTTTCTCTTTTTTTATGGCCTATTTTTTTATTTTTTTTATTTGGGCCTTTCTCTTTTTTTATGGCCTATTTTTTTATTTTTTTATTTGGGCTTCTTTGGCCTTTTTTATTTATTTATTTTCGTCCGGAGTCTCATCCCGACTTATGGGGGAATCATAGTCTCCATCATCCTTTCCTCACTGGGACAATGCTCTAATAATGATGATCATCACACTTTTATCTACTTACAACTCAAGAATTACAACTCGATACTTAGAACAAGATATGACTCTATATGAATGCCCCCGGCGGTGTACCGGGATGTGCAATGATTCATGAGTGACATTTATTAAAGAATTATGAACGGTGGCTTTGCCACAAATACGATGTCAACTACATGATCATGCATAGCAATATGACAATGATGGAGCGTGTCATAATAAACGGAACGGTGGAAAGTTGCATGGCAATATATCTCGGAATGGCTATGGAAATTCCATAATAGGCAGGTATGGTGGCTGTTTTAAGGAAGGTATATGGTGGGTTTAAGGTACCAGTGAAAGGTGCGCGGTATTAGAGAGGCTAGCAATGGTGGAAGGGTGAGAGTGCGTATAATCCATGGACTGAACATTAGTCATAAAGAACTCACATACCTATTGCAAAAATCTATTAGTTATCGAAACAAAGTACTACACGCATGCTCCTAGGGGGATATATTGGTAGGAAAAGACCATCGCTCGTCCCCGACCGCCACTCATAAGGAATACAATCAATAAATAAATCATGCTCCGACTTCATCACATAACGGTTCACCATACGTGCATGCTACGGGAATCACAAACTTCAACACAAGTATTTCTCAAATTCACAACTACCCAACTAGCATGACTCTAATATCACCATCTCCATATCTCAAAACAATCAACAAGCATCAAACTTCTCTTAGTATTCAATGCACTCTATATATGAAAGTTTTTATTATTCTTGGATGCCTAGCATATTAGGATTATTTAAGCAAATTACCATGCTATTTAAAACTCTCAAAATGATATAAGTGAAGCATGAGAGTTCATCTATTTCTATAATACCACCACCGTGCTCTAAAAAGATATAAGTGAAGCACTAGAGCAAATGACAAACTACTCCGAAAGATATAAGTGAAGATCAATGAGTAGTCGAATAATTATGCAACTATGTGAAGAC
Source organism: Triticum urartu (assembly GCF_056163025.1). NCBI lineage: Eukaryota > Viridiplantae > Streptophyta > Magnoliopsida > Poales > Poaceae > Triticum > Triticum urartu. Next base: position 11,381,305 of record NC_141877.1, read on the forward strand.
TCTCTAACATTTAATAATTTCAGATCTTGGTATTTTATTCAAACAGCAAGCAAAAAAAATAAAATGACATCTAAGAATAGCAAACATCATGTGAAGAAGCAAAAACTTAGGATCAACCGATACTAACCGATAGTTGTTGAAGAAGAAAGGTGGGATGCCAACCGGGGCATCCCAAGCTTAGACGCTTGAGACTTCTTGAAATATTATCTTGGGGTGCCTTGGGCATCCCCAAGCTTGAGATTTTGTGTCTCCTTAATTCCTCTCATATCACGGTCTCCCTAAATCTCAAAAGCTTCATCCACACAAAACTCAACAAGGACTCGTGAGATAAGTTAGTATAAATCAATTGAAAAACCTTATCATCCTCTACTGTAGCAAATAACAAAAATTATTATTCAACATTGCATACTAAATTCTGCATATTTAATAGTCCTATCCTCAAATAGAATCATTAAAGAAGCAAACATATGCAAACAATGCAAACATAACAGCAATCTGCCTAAACAGGACAGTCTGTAAAGAGTGCAGCAAGATCCATACTTCTATAACTCCAAAAATTATGAAAGAAAATTCCCACTGTAGTAAATTTATCAGATCTTAATATGCAAAAGGTTTCAACATTTTATCACATTCTGACTTTTCTAGGGAATTATTGCAACAGCGGCAAACTTTCTGTTTTCAAACAGCAACATGTGGACTTCTAAAATAGGCATAGTAAAGGCTATCAATGCCACTTTTATTGAAATAAAAGATGCAAAACATTGTTCTAAATAACATCAAGCAAATCCTAGCAAAATAAATTGACGCTCCAAGCAAAACACATATCATGTGGTAAATAAAAATATAGCTCCAAGTAAAGTTACCGATGAACGAAGACGAAAGAAGGGATGCCTTCCGGGGCATCCCCAAGCTTAGGCTCTTGGCTATCCTTGAATATTACCTTGGGGTTCCTCGAGCATCCCCAAGCTTAGGCTCATGCCACTCCTTATTCCATAGTCCATCAAATCCTTACCCAAAACTTGAAAACTTCACAACACAAAACTTAACAGAAAACTCGTAAGCTCCGTTAGTATAAGAAAATAAATCACCACTTCAAGGTACTGTAATGAACTCATTCTTTATTTATATTGGTGTTAAACCTACAGTATTCCAACTTCTCTATGGTTTATAAACTCTTTTACTAGCCAAAGATTCATCAAAATAAGCAAACAACACACGAAAAACAGAATCTGTCAAAAACAGAACAGTCTGTAGTAATCTGAATCAAACGTATACTTCTGGAACTCATAAAATTCTCAAATAATATGCTGGACCTGAGTAATTTATCTATTAATCATCTGCAAAAATAATTAACTAAATATCACTTTCCAAATAAAAATGACAGCAATTCTTGTGAGCGCTAAAGTTTCTGTTTTTTACAGCATGATCAACAAGACTTCCCCCAAGTCTTCCCAAAGGTTCAACTTGGCACAAACACTAATTAAAAGCATAAAACCACATCTAAACAGAGGATAGATGAACTATTTATTACTAAACAGGAGCAAAAAGCAAGGAACAAAAATAAAATTGGGTTGCCTCCCAACAAGCACTATCGTTTAATGCCCCTAGCTAGGTATGATGATTTCAACGATGCTCACATAAAAGATAAGCATTGTAACATAAAGAGAGCATCATGAAGAATATGACTAGCACATTTAAGTCTAACATACTTCCGATGCATAGGGATTTTGTGAGCAAACAACTTATGGGAACAATAATCAACTACCATAGAAGGGCAAAACAAGCATAACTTCAAAATTTTAAGCACATAGAGAGGAAACTTGATATTATTGCAATTCCTACAAGCATATGTTCCTCCCTCATAATAATTTTCAATAGCATCATGAATGAATTCAACAATATAACCAGCACCTAAAGCATTCTTTTCATGATCTACAAGCATGCAAAATTTACTACTCTCCACATAAGCAAAATTGTTCTCATGAATAGTAGTGGGAGCAAACTCAACAAAATAACTATCATGTGATTGAAAATTAAGACCAAGATGACAAGTTTCATGGTTATCATCATTCTTTAAAGCATACATGTCATCACAATAATCATCATAGATAGGAGGCATGCTTTCATCATAATAAATTTGCTCATCAAAACTTGGGGGACAAAAAATATCATCTTCATCAAACATAGCTTCCCCAAGCTTGTGGCTTTGCATATCATTAGCATCATGGATATTCAAGGAATTTATACTGACAACATTGCAATCATGCTTATCATTCAAATATTTAGTGCCAAACATTTTATAGATTTCTTCTTCTAGCACTTGAGCACAATTATCCTTTCCATCATACTCACGAAAGATATTAAAAAGACGAAGCGTATGAGGCAAACTTAATTCCATTTTTTGTAATTTTCTTTTATAAACTAAACTAGTGATAAAACAAGAAACTAAAACACTCGATTGCAAGATCTAAAGATATACCTTCAAGCACTAACCTCCCCGGCAACGGCGCCAGAAAAGAGCTTGATGTCTACTACACAACCTTCTTCTTGTAGACGTTGTTGGGCCTCCAAGTGCAAAGGTTTGTAGGACAGTAGCAAATTTCCCTCAAGTGGATGACCTAAGGTTTATCAATCCGTAGGAGGCGTAGGATGAAGATGGTCTCTCTCAAGCAACCCTGCAACCAAATAACGAAGAGTCTCTTGTGTCCCCAACACACCCAATACAATGGTAAATTGTATAGGTGCACTAGTTCGGCGAAGAGATGGTGATACAAGTGCAATATGGATGGTAGATAAAGGTTTTTGTAATCTGAAAATATAAAAACAGCAAGGTAACGAATGATAAAAGTGAGCATAAATGGTATTGCAATGCTAGGAAATAAGGCCTAGGGTTCATACTTTCGCTAGTGCAAGTCCTCCCAACAATACTAACATAATTGGATCACATAACTATCCCTCAACATGCAGCAAAGAGTCACTCCAAAGTCACTAATAGCGGAGAACGAACGAAAAGATTCTGGTAGGGTACGAAACCACCTCAAAGTTATTCTTTCCAATCAATCCGTTGGGCTATTCCTATAAGTGTCACAAACAGCCCTAGAGTTCGTACTAGAATAACACCTTAAGACACAAATCAACCAAAACCCTAATGTCACCTAGATACTCTAATGTCACCTCAAGTATCCGTGGGCATGATTATACGATATGCATCACACAATCTCAGATTCATCTATTCAACCAACACATAGAACCTCAAAGAGTGCCCCAAAGTTCTACCGGAGAATCACGACGAAAATGTGTGCCAACCCCTATGCATAGGTTCATGGGCGGAACCCGCAAGTTAATCACCAAAACATACATCAAGTGAATCACATGGTATCCCATTGTCACCACAGATACGCACGGTAAGACATACATCAAGTGTTCTCAAATATTTAAAGACTCAATCCGATAAGATTACTTCAAAGGGGAAACTCAATTCATTACAAGAGAGTAGAGGGGGGAAGAAACATCATAGGATCCAAATATAATAGCAAAGCTCGTGATACATCAAGATCGTATCACCTCAAGAACACGAGAGAGAGAGAGAGATCAAACACATAGCTACTGGTACATACCCTCAGCCCCGAGGGAGAACTACTCCCTCCTCGTCATGGAGAGCACCGGGATGATGAAGATGGCCACCGGAGAAGGATTCCCCCTTCAGTAGGGTGCCGGAATGGGTCTAGATTGGCTTTCGGTGGCTACGGAGGCTTCTGGCGGTGGAACTCCCGATCTATTGTGCTCCCAGATCTTTTTAGGGTATATGGAGATATATAGGCAGAAGAAGTACGTTAGGGGGGCCACGAGGGGCCCACGAGGGTGGAGGGCGCGCCCCCCTACCTCGTGGCCTCCTCGAAGCTTCCCTTACGTGCACTTCAATTCTTCTGGCCTTCTTTCCTTCCAGAAATGGCTTCCGTGAAGTTTCAGGTCAATTGGACTCCGTTTGGTTTTCCTTTCCTTTGAAACCCTAAAACAAGGTAAAAACAGAAACTGGCACTAGGCTCTGGGTTAATAGGTTAGTCCCAAAAATGATATAAAAGTGTATAATAAAGCCCATAAACATCCAAAACAGTAGATAATATAGCATGGAGCAATCAAAAATTATAGATACGTTGGAGACGTATCGCCTATGAAGATGCATTTATCCACTTTAGGTTCGAGCTTATGAGCCTGAAACTTTTTCACATAAGCGTCGCAGCCCCAAACTTTTAAGAAACGACAGGTTAGGTTTCTCTAAACCATAGTTCATACGGTGTCGTCTCAACGGAATTGCGTGGTGCCCTATTTAACGTGAATGCGGTTGTCTCTAATGCCTAACCCATAAACGATAGTGGTAATTTGATACGAGACATCATGGTATGCACCATATCCAATAGGGTGCAGTTATGATGTTCGGACACGCCATCACACTGTGGTGTTCCAGGCGGTATTAGTTGTGAAACAATTTCCACAATGTCTTAATTGTGTGCCAAACTCGTAACTCAGATATTCATCTCTATGATCATATCATAGACATTTCATCCTCTTGTCACGACGATCTTCAACTTCACTCTGAAATTACTTGAACCTTTCAATAATTCAGACTTGTGTTTCATCAAGTAAATATACTCAGCATCTACTCAAATCATCTGTGAAGCAAGAACATAACGATATCCACTGCGTGCCTCAGCACTCATTGGACTGCACACATCAAAATGTATTAATTCCAACAAGTTGCTTTCTTGTTCCATCTTACTGAAAACGAGGCCTTTCAGTCATCTTGCCCATGTGGTATGATTTGCATGTCTCAAGTGATTCAAAATCAAGTGAGTCCAAACAATCCATCTATATGGAGTTTCTTCATGCATATCTACCAATAGACATGGTTCGCATGTCTCAATCTTTTCAAAAACAAGTGAGTCCAAAGATCCATCAACATGGAGCTTCTTTCATGCGTTTTATACCAATATGACTCAAATGGAAGTGCCACAAGTATGTGGTACTATCATTACTATCTTATATCTTTTGGCATGAACATGTGTATCACTACGATTGAGATTCAATAAACCATTCATTTTAGGTGCAAGACCATTGAAGGTATTATTCAAATAAACAGAGTAACCATTATTCTCCTTAAATGAATAACCGTATTGCGATAAACATAATCCAATCATGTCTATGCTCAATGCAAACACCAAATAACAATTAATTAGGTTTAACACCAATCCGGATGGTAGAGGGAGCGTGCGATGTTTGATCACATCAACCTTGGAAACACTTCCAACACATATCATCATCTCACCTTTAGCTAGTTTCCGTAGCCTTTTATTTCGAGTTACTAACACTTAGCAACCGAACCGGTATTTATTACCCTGGTGCTACTAGGATTACTAGTAAAGTACACAATAATATAATGTATATTCAAAATACTTCTGTCGACCTTGCCAGCCTTCTCATCTACCAAGTATCTAGGGTAGTTCTGCTTCAGTGACTGTTCCCCTCATTACAGAAGCACTTAGTCTCGGGTTTGGGTTCAACCTTGGGTTTCTTCACTAGAGCAGCAACTGATTTGCCGTTTCATGAAGTATCCCTTCTTTCCCTTGCCCTTCTTGAAACTAGTGGTTTTACTAACCATCAACAATTGATGCTCCTACTTGATTTCTACTTTCACGGTGTCAAACATCGCGAGTTGCTCAAGGATCATCATGTCTATCCCTGATATGTTATAGTTAATCACGAAGCTTTAATAGCTTGGTGGCAGTGACTATGGAGAGCCATCACTATCTCATCTGGAAGATTAACTCCCACTCGATTCAAGCGATTGTAGTACTCAGACAATCTGAGCACATGTTCAACGATTGAGCTTTTCTCCCTTAGTTTGCAGGCTTAAGAAACTTGTCAGATGTCTCATACCTCTTGACGTGGGCACTAGTCGGAAATCCCAATTTTAGTCTTTGGAACATCTCATATGTTCTGCGACGTTTCAAAACCGTCTTTGGTGCCACAATTCTAAACAGTTAGCATTGCGCACTGAACTATCACGTAGTCATCAAAACGTGTATGTCATATGTTTCGCAACATCTACAGACGACGCTCGAGGTTCAGCACACCGAGCGGTGCATTAAGGACATAAGCCTTCTGCGCAACAATGAGGATAATCCTCAGTTTACGGACCCAGTCCGCATAATTTCTACTATCAACTTTCAACTAAATTTTCTCTAGGAACATATCTTAAACAGTAGAACTAAAAGCGTAAGCTACGACATAATTTGCAAAGACCTTTTGACTATGTTCATGATAATTAAGTTCATCTGATTATTTAATGAACTCCCACTTAGATAGACATCCCTCTAGTCATCTAAGTGATACATGATCCGAGTCAACTAGGTCGTGTCCGATCATCACGTGAGACGGACTAGTCATCATCGGTGAACATCTTCATGTTGATCGTATCTACTATACGACTCATGTTCGACCTTTCGGTCTCTTGTGTTCCGAGGCCATGTCTGTACATGCTAGGCTCGTCAAGTCAACCTAAGTGTTTCGCATGTGTAAATCTGGCTTACACCCGTTGTATGCGAACGTTAGAATCTATCACACCCGATCATCACGTGGTGCTTCGAAACAACGAACCTTCGCAACGGTGCATAGTTAGGGGGAACACTTTCTTGAAATTATTGTGAGGGATCATCTTATTTATGCTGCCGTCTTTCTAAGCAAATAAGATGTAAACATGACAAACATCACATGCAAATCATAAAGTGACATGATATGGCCAATATCATCTTGCGCCTTTTGATCTCCATCTTCGAGGCGCAGCATGATCACCTTCGCCATCGACATGACACCATGATCTCCATCATCATGATCTCAATCATTGTGTCTTCATGAAGTTGTCTCGCCAACTATTACTTCTACCACTATGGCTAACGGTTAGCAATAAAGTAAAGTAATTACATGGCGTTTTCATTGACACGCATGTCATACAATAAATTAAGACAACTCCTATGGCTCCTGCCGGTTGTCATACTCATCGACATGCAAGTCGTGATTCCTATTACAAGAACATGATCAATCTCATACATCACATATATATAATTCATCACATCCTTTTGGCCATATCGCATCACATAGCATACCCTGCAAAAACAAGTTAGACGTCCTCTAATTGTTGCTGCATGTTTTACGTGGCTGCTATGGGTTTCTAGCAAGAACGTTTCTTACCTACGCAAAAGCCACAACGGTGATATGCCAATTGCTATTTACCCTTCATAAGGACCCTCTTCATCGAATCCGATCCGACTAAAGTGGGAGAGACAGACACCCGCTAGCCACCTTATGCATCAAGTGCATGTCAGTCGGTGGAACCTGTCTCACATAAGTGTACGTGTAAGGTCAATCCGGGCCGCTTCATCCCACAATGCCGCCGAATCAAGATAAGACTAGTAATGGCAAGCAAATCGAACAAATCATCGCCCACAACTACTTTATGTTCTACTCGTGCATAGAATCTACGCATAGACCTAGCTCATGATGCCACTGTTGGGGAACGTAGCAATAATTCAAAATTTTCCTACGTGTCACCAAGATCAATCTAGGAGATGCTAGCAACGAGAGAGAGGGAGTGCATCTTCATACCCTTGAAGATCGCTAAGTGGAAGCGTTACAAGAACGCGGTTGATGGAGTCGTACTAGCGGTGATTCAAATCGCAGAAGATCCGATCTAGCGCCGAACGGACGGCGCCTCCGCGTTCAACACACGTACAACCCGGGGACGTCTCCTCCTTCTTGATCCAGCAAGGGGAGAGGAGAAGTTGAGGGAGAACTCCAGCAGCACGACGGCGTGGTGGTGGAGCTTGTGGTATTCCTGCAGGGCTTCGCCAAGCTCTACGGAGCAGAAGGAAGAGTGGGAGGAGGGAGGGGCTGCGCCAGGGAAGGGGGTGCGGCTGACCTCTCTCTCCCTCACTATATATAGGGGGAAGCGGGGTGGAGGAGGCGCCCTAGGGTTCCCTGGGGGAGGGGCAGCGGCCACAGGTTCCCCTAGATGGGTTTGGGCGCCCCCACCCCTAGGAAACTTGCCCCCCAAGCCAGGAGGGGAGGCTGCCCTAGGGGAGGCGCCCCCACCTCTCTAGGTTACGTGAGAGGGGTTGGGAGGGGCGCACAGCCCCTTAGTGGGCTGGTGTGCCCCCTCACCTTGGCCCATAAGGCCCCCCAACGCTTGTTGGGGCCTCCGAAACACCTTTCGGTCACGCTGGTCGTCACCCGGTACTCCCAGAACAATTCCGGACTCCAATATCCTTCGTCCAATATATCAATCTTCACCTCCGGACCATTCCGGAGTTCCTCGTCACGTCCGGGATCTCATCCGGGACTCCGAACAACCTTCGGTAACCACATACTATTTCCCATAACAACTCTAGCGTCACCAAACCTTAAGTGTGTAGACCCTACGGGTTCGGGAACCATGCAGACATGACCGAGACAACCTCCGGCCAATAACCAATAGTGGGATCTGGATACCCATATTGGCTCCCACATGTTCCACGATGATCTCATCGGATGAACCACGATGTCGGGGATTCAATCAATCCCGTATACAAATCCCCTTTGTCTATCGGTATGTTACTTGCCCGAGATTCGATCGTCGGTATCCCTATACCTTGTTCAATCTCGTTACCGACAAGTCTCTTTACTCGTTCTGTAACGCATGATCCCGTGGCTAACTCCTTAGTCACATTGAGCTCATTATGATGATGCATTACCGAGTGGGCCCAGAGATACCTCTCCGTCATACGGAGTGACAAATCCCAGTCTCGATTCATGCCAACTCAACAGTTACTTTCGGAGCTACCTGTAGTGAGACTTTATAGTCACCCAGTTACGTTGTGACGTTTGGTACACCCAAAGCATTCCTACGGTATCCGGAAGTTGCAGAATCTCATGGTCTAAGGAAATGACACTTGACATTAGAAAAGCTCTAGCAAAACGAACTACACGATCTTGTGCTATGCTTAGGATTGGGTCTTGTCCATCATATCATTTTCCTAATGATGTGATCCCGTTATCAATGACATCCAATGTCCATGGTCACGAAATCATAACCATCTATTGATCAACGAGCTAGTCAACTAGAGGCTCACTGGGGACATGTTGTGGTCTATGTATTCACACATGTTTTACGGTTTCCAGTTAATACAATTATAGCATGAACAATAGACAATTATCATGAACAAGGAAATACAATAATAACCATTTTATTATTGCCTCTAGGGCATATTTCCAACAGAGGGCACCATCAGGACAAACCTGCAAAAGAAAAAGGTAAACCCGAAGAACCAAATACTTGGAACATACCATCCTTCACACATTTTCCGGACGATATGATGAAGCACCAACATAGCGTGCGTAGTCTATATTTCACAGCGACTACCACCCAACCATCGCGCTGCCATCAATTGGAGGTAATACATAAATTTATTTCTAAACCTAGCTACCACCACAACAATGAGGATAGTGCGACGTGATCGTCTCGTCATCGCCAATTGAAGAAATGATCTAAAAGAATTCCTAACCTTGCCACCATCGAACCAAAGTTATGTGGTCTCAGCCTCTTCCACGCCTCACCAGGCAGTCGAGGAAGATCTAATGCCGCATGTCTCCCTGGTGGGAAGAGGTATAATATGTATGCCTTTTGTTCTTCAATGTACACACTCAAGGGCATTGCGAATACGTAAATTTAGTGTGAAACTAATAGCATCTATAGCTTGACTGGGCAAATCCACCCCATCCTGCCTAAATGTCCGTGGATGCGCCCAAATGCTACCTCGGACCGCGTCGGACGACCCCAAAATGTCCTCCCTTGCAATCACGTCCCCCACTTTCAGATCCTCAAATCCATACAAACACACGCACGCCGATCATACACATGAATACCACACACAACATAACATTTGTTCATAGCGAAAAAACACATAGTGCAAACATGATATTTATTCTGAGTGCACAATTCAAGCATTAAATTCCTTGGTTTTCATTGTAGGTCCATAAATGTTCCACAAGATCATTGAGTAGTTGCACGTGAATGTTCTGATTTTCAAGATTTTGATGCATCTCTAGAAAGTTCACAATATGCTCTGCTTGTTGTTCTAGGAGATGGACATGTCTCCGGACTTCTCAAAATCATGCAAAATGGCACAGGATATCATCACTTGTAACAATGTCTCTGATTCCCACATGAGTGTAGCTCACAAACAATACCTCAACGAACTTGTAGCACTTTGAATGCTCTCTCCACATCTTCCTAGCTGTTTCTTTCAATGTTGCAAAGTGGCATTGTTTGTTGCTATGGGGATCGGATATGCTCTTGACCAACGCCGCTCACTGAGAATAGATACAATGCAAGGTAGTATCCCATTTTATAGTTCTGTTCTTTGATAGTGTAGTGCACGCCAGATCATCACCATCACAAATTCACTTGAACAACGGAGATCGCCTAGTACACTGATGTCATTGTGAAAACCAGACATGCCAAATAAAGCATGTCAAATCTGCAAGTCCTTTGATGCCTTTGCTTCAAATATGATGGTGGCATCTCTTGTGTGACCTTAATTAGTACAACATGTGCAAACCTTTGGAACAATTCTTCCATTGACAATGCATGCAATCAACTAAATCAAGCATACCTGGAAAATCTCTTGCTGCTCCAATCGCCATCAACCTTTTTGTGTCTTCGACAATTGGTTCTCTCAGGTACTTCACTCCAAACACATTTACCATGGCGTTGAAAATTTGGACCGTGACCCAAAGACATGTGCTCTCCCTCACGCGGACTATCTCACCAACGGCATCCGCGACAGTACCTAATGCAAGCATCCTCATAGCATTCATGCATTTATGCAAAAGGAGAATGACAGTTGTCTGCAACAATCCTTTTTGAGACTGAAGTAGGGATCATGTGCCTCCACGCCATTCACCATGCGGAACAACAAGGTTTGCTCACCCAGAAGTGACGTCAAAAAAAATCCACCATGAAGAGATCCTATCCCGGTGTATAATTCCCCTCCCCTTTATCGATTCCTTGAAGTTTATAACATGCTCCATTGTTTCCTTCTCCATTTCCTTTTGGATGCTCATCATCATCATGAACTCAACATATTCGTCTTCTGAATCCGAAAAATCAAGGAACTCCTTTTAAATGAATTTATCCGGCTACTTGCTCTGGAACTCCTCATCAGACGAATCCATATTTTGTCCACAAAAGAACCAAACAACAGCTCAGACATTTTCTAGAACATAGAGAGGGCAAGCTGTATGACTGAAGGAGCAGTATGAACCACAGCGACGGGGATGGAGGGGAAGGGTTTTGTGCTGCTGGTGGTGATATTGTGGGGTCGGGGCGACGGCGATGCTAAGGTGGCTGCAAAACTAGGGGACAACCGTGCGAACGAGGCAGAAAAGAGGATAGGAAGAGCGCATACCAAGCTAGGCCAGGAACGATTTAGATTGATTTTGATGGTGCGTTATGCCAGGTCCGACGTGATGGGTGCGTTCTAGCGTGTCCGGGCCTCCACATACCGACCCAGATATGGGCTGAAATTTTTTTTGGTGGGGAGGGGGTGCCGGACAGCCGGATGTATAGGGCCGGTTTAAAGAGGCCAGTTGGATGACGATTTCATGGTCGATCATTGACCTGACCGCCACGTATATAGAGATGATACAATGGGTCCGATCGTAGATGCTCTAACTTGGTACCGTACATACTTATTTTTTATTTCTCTTTTGTGAAAGCCATACATACTTATTGTGTACGTTGGTAGTTTACTGTCCCATTCGTAGCGGTTCTCGTTGCGGATAACTAGGTAGAACAAAATAGGAACAAGAAGGTTAAGAAATGGATCGATCTAGACGACGATGACGCACGTAGGACGGGCCGGATAAGCCAAGGGCGGCCAGCCAGCCAGCCGTCGATGGCAGCAACCCTGGATCGTAGGTCGGCGACGTCGATCCAAGCTAGGAAGGTGCAGGTGTTGCCACCCCGCCGATGCATCCAACAAGCAGCTGACGCAGACCCCAAGTCTCAAACAAATAAATTCAAATAAACTCCACCGATAGATAGATATTTGCATTACATGCATGGCTGGCTGGCCGCTGCTCGTGAATGGCAGGCGGGCGACGCGATTGACCGCCCGTCCCCATCCACGTGCTGCGTCGCCGGAGCCGCCACCCCGGCCACGCGGGCACCCCGCCTCCCGCTTGCTTCGGCCATCTTCTCTTCTAGAAGCCTCTCACGGTCTCACCCCCACCCCGTCGCGCACTCCCGCACCCACGCGCGGACGACCGCTATATATACCTCCCACGCCTCCCCCCTCATCTCCATGCTCCATAGTCTGCCCCGCTCTGTTCTCCTCTCCTCTGCTCTGCTTCTTCTTCCTGCAAGAGACTTGACCGATCGTTCAAGCAAGCGCCGAGGTTCGACTTGATCGCCCGAGCAGGGACGCCAATGGACCATCTGCTGCACCACGGGCACGAGATGAGGAGGCCGTCCGTGCCCGGCCACGAGGCGGCGCTGAGGTCCGTCCAGAAGCCGCCGGCCAAGCCGTGGCGCGCGGGCGGCGGCTTGACGCCGGCGCCGACGCCGCCCAAGGTGTACCGCGTGGAGCCCCGGGAGTTCCGTGACCTCGTGCAGAGGCTCACCGGCGCGCCCGCCGCGGCCATAGCCAGGCAGCACCAGCACGGCCAGCAGCTGCAGCGCGCGCCGACGCAGCCCGTGCCCGTGCGCCCCGGCGGTGTCGAGGACGCCGCCATGGCCGGGCAGATGTACGCGCCGTGGTGCTCGTTCCCGCTCATGGGCCCGCCGGCGTCCATGCACCCCGGCCTCGACGGCCACCATCTCATATAGGACATAGCTCATCCTCCCGGCCGCCGCCCTGCTGCCGCTGCTCTTGTATGTCCATCCTTGCTTGGGACAGGCTAGGCGCGTGAACTGCAAAGTAGCGAGTAAAAAACTCTTTCAATCTTGCCTTAGCTTTAAGTGTAAACAAACATAATACGCGTTGCTCCCCTTGTAACTTAGCAGCTACACATGATGTAATTACCAAGGATGAAGGGAGAGTACGTTTGCGATGAACAAGTTCGCTAATTTTTCTTCTCTTTTTTCATTTTCTTTTCACGAATACAAAAAGTTTGTGTATTATTTCATCCATAAAAGGAGAGAAACAACAGTAACATACATGAGAGAAGGCAGGGGCACCACCCGGTATGAAAAGATCATAAAGGAGTGCAACAGAGCACAAAACTCTCCTAGCTCGAACACCGGTCGGAAACGCAAAGAGATGAGATACATGACATATACAGTGCGTCACGACTCGGGACTCGGGCGGCCAGAAGTCTAGCCGCCGCCGCCGCCGCAAACTCCCTCCTTCTTTCCCTCCGCCGTCGCGGGGCTAAGCCTGGGGGCCGACGGCGGTGGGGGGGATCTCCTCTCTCGCGTGTCTGCGGGGTAGGACGGACCCCAAGGCTTGTGGTGGCGTGACCGATCTGGGATCTGCGGCGCAGCGGATGGCTGCAGGCGGCGGAAGGCCGGCCCGTCCTCGGACAGCGACGGCTTGGCGCGGCGGAGGCCCGGGCTGCGGGCACCGCGGATGGCCCTTCGGGCAGCGGCGGCCGGCTTGGCTGCGATGGTGTGCATGCTGCCTTCAGATCGGCGACGGCGGCATGGAGGGCCTGGTGGTCTCGTCGGCGGCACCTCCGATCAGATCTGTTCTGACCGGTGCAGCCGGCGGTGGTGGTCATCTCTTTCGTCGGAGGTGGTCGGCCTGAGGCTGGGTGTCCGGATCTCGAGATCCGTCATTTGGCACCAGTTGCGAATCGGGAAGACATTGTTGCCGCTAAAAACCGAGCCGACAGCGGGCGATGGCGGCGTTCCACGTCGTTACCTTGATGAAGGCATCTTCATGTGACTACCGTCGACCCACTCGTATTGCTCCGGGGGAAACCCTAGGATCTGGTGTTCCAGACCGGACGATGGCGGCACTGCGGTGTCGTTTCTCTTGGGAGCATCGTTTTGTGAAGCAGCGCTGGAAGTCAGAGGCAGGAGGTGGAGTGGCTTCGTCTTGCACGGAGCTTCGGTGGAGATGTCAAGTCATGCCTGACCGACAGGTGCTACGCTTGGTCATGCCTGGTCGGCAGGTGCTACGCACGACAGATCCTCCACGGGCTTCAAGCTGTGTCGGCTGGTGGTACTTGGCAGCATGGCGCCGAGGTGTATCAGTGGCGACCGCGGCGTGTTCAGCTGTTTGCGCGCAGGGAGGAGGTGCCGTTGGGCGCCGTGGTGGCGTGGACGATAGTTGGACCGAGCAAGGTTGATGCATCAGTACAGTTCTGAAGATGGAGCGGTGGCAGTTGGCGGCGGCGGCCTCTGAGAGCACGCCGGACCAGTGTGTGCCCCAGACCCGACAAGTGGCTAGATTGGGGTCTCAGGTCTTAGATGTTAGGCTTGGCTGTGATGTCTGTTTGGTATTAGGCCCAGGCTATCTGCGCCCCTTCATCAACTGGATAGGTGTAGCGACAGTTTGTTGCTTGGACAGCGGCTTTAGTCTTACTGTTGTATGATTTTGTAAGGTCTTGTGAGAATAATTAATAAAATGGCCGTATGCATCGTCCAGATGCAGAGGTCGGGGATCATCCTCCTTTTCTAAAAAGAAGAGTACGTCACGACCAACCTAGAAACCTCCGTGGCCATGACTCTGAGGCAGGCCGAATCAACACATCTCCCACATCAAGCGCCTAGAGAATCGTCAAGTGGGGTTGCAGAAACAGGCCGAAAGGAGAAGCCATGGAGGAAGCATCGTTAATGATATACATTGCATCTTGGATGCCCACGCCTTGAGGAGCAGCCCGAACTCGACATAGGTTGGGGAAACTTATTCATCTTGCGACGATGCGGCGCCTTTCGATTCATGTGAGGAAGTTGTGGCCTTCTTCAAAGATGAATTTGGTTGGATGTGACATGTCGGGGTCCGTAGTATCTTGATGATGGCATTCTCCGATGGTGCCGGTCTTTCTTGCTCATCTTGAGCCGCCGTGTCCTTGTTCCCGATGCTTTGTTCACGGACGAGGAGCTCGACGTCTATGCCTTGATGCTTCATTGTGTGTCTTCTTTGTTCCTAGTGTGTGAGGCTAAGTTTGTTGCTTTCCAGCGCTTTGTATCTTACCGCTTTGTTCCCGGCGCAGCAAAATGACCATATACTTTCTTTATAAAAAAATATAAAAACGTTTATATCACTATTTCTTTACGGAGGAAGTACTTATTAAGTCTGTTGACATTTTCTCAGCAAATAAGACACTCGGTCTTGTACAATGCAAGGCGCTTAAGCAAGACGCTTAGGGCAATAAATAAGTTCCTTGTTATGCGTCGGTGCTAAGAAAAACTACGAGTCAATTTTTATGGTGCGATAGTAGATGCAAGTTTTCGATCCCACACGACGGTTTCTTCCTCGGAGCGCATATATGAAATTATGAATATGGGATTCAATGGTCTTCTAGTCAAGTCATCTCTTACAAAGTGAGTGTTGAAGAAGCGCTAGCCATGTACTCCCTTCATTGCTAAATATTTGTCTTTTTAGAGGCTCTAAATGGTGACTACATACGGAGCAAAATGAGTGAACCCGCACTCTAAAATATGTCTATATACATTCGTATGTGGTGACCATTTGAAATGTCTAGAAAGACAAATACTCACTCCATTCCAAAATATAGTGCGCCCACGCTTCCCGAGGTTCAACTTTGACCATAAATTTAATCAACGAGACCAACTACGGTGGGAAAAAAAATATATAATTAAAAACTTGTTTCGAATACGAATTCACTGATATAATTTTTGCTCCCGCTGCAATCGGTCTTGATAGTTAAATTTACGGTCAAAGTTGAAGCACGTGGATAGAGGAAGCACTACATTGTGAAATGAAGGGAGTATTTAAGAACCGAGGGAGTACTTAGTAGTAGCACGGAGCCGCAGTGTAGCCGTAGCTTGCCCGGCGCACACGCCGAGACTGGCCGGCGGCATTCCATTCTGGTCGACGTTGCTGACCGGCCGGTGCGCGTGATGGGTCAAGTCAAAGATGCTGGCCCGTCGCACACCCTCTTGATTTGTTTTGTCGCATAGAAAGTACTATTATACTTTTATTGCCTAGTTATTATAAAGCCGCCGGACCGGCCAAGGCCACATCGATACGCTCGCCGGCACGGCCAGGAATTTCCAGGCCGGTGCGTGTGTGTATGAATGTACCGTGACATGATCGAGACGGCTGAGTACCGAGCCCGGTCACTGTCACGGTTTGACAAATCATCTAATATTCCCTAAGCTTTCCTTGACATCCTAGTATAGAGTTAGTTAACAATTTCGTACTCCCTCCGTTCCGAAATATTTGTCTTTCTAGACATTTTAAATGGACTACAACATACAGATGTATGTAGATATATTTTAGAGTGTAAATTCATTCATTTTGCTTTGTATGTAGTCACTTATTTAAATCTGTAGAAAGACAAATATTTGAGAACAGAGGGAGTGATACGTATTGAGTTGATTATGTAGTAGCACTGTGTGTGTTTCTTGTCATTTCCTCTACCGTGGGCATTGTCATCTCTATATACAATCTTATAAATCTCAGTTGGTGATGATAGTGTGTCTTACATTCATTGTCGAAACCTCATGACGGCCGAAAGGGAGCAAGACCCCCTCCCCCCCCCCCCCCCAAATTGTAGTCGAAGTAAAATTTGATGATAAGCATTCGGCCCAACCCGGGAAGGCAGGAATGCATGGTTTACCTACGGGCCCAATGCACCAAGAACCTCCCACGCCACACCCAGCCTCTCATCCTTTCTTCCAAATCGTCATCCATGACGTATTCTCGGCGTGTTTGGGTTCCATCCTGATAGCGCATGGCCTAACCTGTCGTGTGCCTGGAATCTGCCTGGACGGTGTTTGGTTGGCAGCCTAAAAATGCGTATACTAGCCTGGCCATAAGTTTAGGCATGTGCTTAGCCTGGCCCATGCATAGAAAGTTGGACGCCTGGCGTATATAACTTTTTCCTGATGAACATTTCGATCACAAAGAAAAAAGAAGTGAAAATAGGATTAAGGCAAAAGAACACCGGAGGCCCCAGATGGGCTTCTGCCTGCCTCTACGCACGAACGGGGGCTCTGTATCTCGCTTAGAACGAGACAAACGGTAGCCTCGCCTCAAGCAATACTCTAGTGGTGGTCCAATATAATCATGTGGGTTCGATACACATGTGTGTTTCATTTGTTTTTTTGTAATTTTGTGTTGTTATACTTCCGTTAATATTTTGAAAATATTCTAAAATCATATATTTCCAAATTTAATTTACTTTACTTTTTTAAATCATTCATCACGCATTAAAAAATGTTTATGTAGGGAAAAAATGTATTCGCATATTTTCAGGGTTTTTAAAATATGGACGTGACTGTTTATAAATAATACAATAGAAAAGAACATTTGTGCGAAATATTCGTAATATCAAAAATGTTCTAACACTTACCAATCCTTTGCACGTTTTAAAACAATGTTTAGTGTGTGTTAAAAAAATGTTCACCGCATATTCAAAAAATAATCACTATTCATTTGACTAATATATAATGTGCAATTCAGAAAATGTTCAACATATATTTAAAAAAAATCAACGTGTATCTGAAAAATATTCAGCCTGTATATACAGAAAATGTCCAATGTGTATTTTAAAAAATTCGCAAAGTATTTGAAGTAAAATATATGAATATAAAACAAATAAATAAAACTTAAAAGAAAACAGATAAAAACCAACAAAGAGAACATATTGAAGAAAATCTGATAAAAAATGTCAGGAAAATAATCCACATTGAACATTCTAAAACTGATCTAACCTTTATAAAAAACTGTCTAATGGGTCGACACACTAGGACGAGCGCACATACCAGGTCGCGCAGAGAGGGATCCGAAAGGATAAAAATGATAGGCAAAAAAAGAACATGATACAGGTCCGTTAATTGAGGCCCAACAGTCAGTCCAAAAAAAACATTAAGGCCCAACAGATAAGAAAAATGACGTGAAGTGGAGATGCGGGGGATTGAACCCCGTGCCTCCCGCATGCAAAGCGGGCCATTTGAGCTACATATTTTCAAAATGTTTACACAATGTAGAAACTATTCATTTAGTTTCGTTTAAAGATGTTTCACAACATTCAAAAAAAATGTTTAGTGTTCCAAAAATATGTCCGTGACATTTGAACAATGTTTATGAAATGTAAACAATGTCCATGTAATTTTATAAAAATGTTTCATACAATTCAAAATAAATTTTCTCGCACTTAACAAATGTTTTGGATGTTATAAAAAATTTCATGGCATTCTTGCAAACAGTCAATATGTGTTACTTGCAACTACAAATAAAATCATCGACCAGGGCTCACACTAGCACCGATCCAGTGAGAAATAGGCTGACAGATCCACTTATCAAGGCCCAAGAGATAAACAAAAACAGATAAAGGAAAAAAAATGTTTCATACAATTCAAAATAAATTTTCTCGCACTTAACAAATGTTTTGGATGTTATAAAAAATTTCATGGCATTCTTGCAAACAGTCAATATGTGTTACTTGCAACTACAAATAAAATCATCGACCAGGGCTCACACTAGCACCGATCCAGTGAGAAATAGGCTGACAGATCCACTTATCAAGGCCCAAGAGATAAACAAAAACAGATAAAGGAAAAAAAATTAAAATGGAGATGCGGGGGATCGAACCCCGTGCCTCCCGCATGCAAAGCGGGCGCTCTACCATTTGAGCTACATCCCCATGATTATCAATACTGTCTTTTGCTCTTCACTAATTATTACTTATTACTTAATTCCAGCTAATATATGGTAATCCGAGGAACCAGCCGAGCAATCCAGCCAGACAAGTAGATGGATGTCACACCAACGTATGGATGGGTTCAGAAACATTCAAATGGAGCTGCCAATGCCGTCCGGACATTTGATAGTGAAACCCGGTCCTGTTATAATCCACCTAGTTACTGATGATGTTTGTGTTTGGTCTGTTATTATCAAATTGATAGTGAAAACCGATCCCGTTGGGGGTGGTATGGAACTTCACCGGAAATCCAAACCGTGGATTGGTCGAGCCAGGTGCGGCGTGACTTCTAGTGCATCAAAGCCAGGAATTGTTCGTGCGATTAGGTTAGATAGGAGCCTTTGCGTGAGCTGGTAGAGATCCGGCTTGCCTACTTCTTCTCCATGCTCCCATCCGTACTCTCACTTCATCCTACGGCTATCTTTTTTTCCCTTTCCTTTCTAATCTAATCATCTCCTCCCTAATTTTAAGGAGGTGGGGCCGGGCCTTATTTTATTCAATCAAATCAAGCCACATATGCGAAAGCATGGATGGGCACACAGGAAGGGAGCAGGCAAGTCTCGTCCAGCTGGTAGTGGACTAGTGGTAGGCGGCATTCTAGCATGCCCGGGGCAGCGGTGGTGGTCGACCTTGTTGACCGGCATGCCGTTGTGCAACGTGGGTCAGGTCAAAGATGCTGCCCCATTTGATTGCCATCCATCCATCCATCCTCGTGGATTTATCGCATGTACCAAGTATTTTCACATAGACCGGCGCGCAAGGAAGGAAATTTCCTGGGCGCCCTGATTGTTCGGCGGCGATCCTCATGCATGCACACGCACGTGAGCAGCGTCACTAGATCCAGACCGCCGGGCACCGACTCTCACGGTTTGAGAAAAAAACCGTCGTCCGATCCTACTAAAATCTTAGACCTAGGCCATCCCCTCGTAGTATATTTTTTTCTCTACGCCATATTTTTCTATACGTTTGCAATATCAGTAAACATTTTCCCTTAGGCTGTGTAAAAAAAAATTACTGTAGAATCTCAAAAACAAAAACTGTAAACTTCTTGTATGTATGCAACAGTTCTTCATTGGCCATGCCGGATGACCGAAAATATAAAATCATCAGCGAGTCTATAGCTGATTGTTGTTGCCATATATAACCAAATCACATGACGGAACCTCACGCGAGGTTTTGTGGGAGTCTGGACCGCCGTCATGTAGGACTTCGAAATCCCCGGTCCACTCAAATCTCCCTCCGGCACACTTTTCTGTCACTTCGCCCCTACTCCTTCCTTGTTCTGCATCCGCACCCTCCTTGTCTGATGCCGCCGTTGTACCTCTCTGACCGCCACCTAGGTATCCTCAGACGTATCCAACCCCCACCAACACACCTACTTGCCTTGGACAACACCGTTGTCCACCCAGGATCCCTCTGCAGCCAAGTAACCTTAGTCCCCTATCGATGACGTCCATATTGGACACCATACCCGACAGGTGTTCGGCCAAATGCCATTAGTTTTTTTAATTGAATTTTTGTTCTTTCCTAAAGTAGTTCGATGGAAGGGTACTCGGTGATTGACAATGAGTTGTTGTGCGATGCGTGGCTGGCCATAGTTGCGGACTTTGTAGGCAGAAAGTGAAGGGGCTCGATCTTCTGGCAGTGCGTGCATGCTTTCGTTTCATGAGCGAAAGATCTTCAGGCCCTACAACATGCATGTCATCCATGAACGCAATGTGAAGGCCATATCACATTAATGGTACATCATCTGTAGCTATGTCATGAAGTTTTATTGTGCGATTCACCGAGTGGAGACAATGTGTCCATTGGGCTCGTCAACCATCAAGATCTTAAGTATTGCTTCTTGCTCTACATATTGGTTAATTCATTCATTCACTCAGTGTTGCTCCACATGTTGTATATTCTGCATGCGCTGCCATGATATACTACATGGGTCATGGGCAGGCCATTCATGCATATACATTGTTGGATGAAACTCAAGGGGCAGTGTGTGTGAGACGACATATGCCATCTGAAGTTTGGCATACAGTGAGCTTTCTGTCCTCGCAGATCCGATTATTCCGATTTGGTGAGAGTATGTTGGTGTGTCAAGCTTTTTTGTTGGTTTAATTTTTTGTGGAGGTGAAATCTTTCATAGACACCATGATGAAGTTACCATGATTCAAAGGTCTACACTTCTTGGGGATCATCACCAGCCAAGTACATTCATCGATCACGGCGTTACATCTTTTTGGATGGGCGACTAAAGGCACTTTCAAAAACAATTATTAATTGGTATTGTTCATGCGGGTGAAAGAGTGACAACATCCATACTCTTGTCCAATTGCAGCCTCTACCAAAGTTTTTGGAGTATTTCTTCTAGCACAGATTGATACCGCAAAGAAAGTGTTTTCAAGATATTTTATCTAATTTCTAGTTATGGGAATTACTATGTTTTTTTGGATCTTAGAAGCAAATCTGTGCATCTGTAATTGTAATGAATATGAACAAAACTACAATTGTTTCTTAAAAAAGCTAAATTACTCCCACTATGGCCACTCTTAAGGGCAAAACCTATATGACGCACGTTGCGTCCAGTTATCAAGCAATCACACATTTTCTAATATTGTTCGCACATTTTCAAACGTATTCAAATTTGTTCTAGTGTTTCCAAAAATGTTCCTGTTCTCAAAAATTGTTCGCGTTTTCAAA
Source organism: Triticum urartu (assembly GCF_056163025.1). Lineage (NCBI taxonomy): Eukaryota > Viridiplantae > Streptophyta > Magnoliopsida > Poales > Poaceae > Triticum > Triticum urartu. The sequence goes on from NC_141877.1 coordinate 11,402,929, forward strand.
TTTTATTGAGAGTTTCAAAACATGTTCATGTTTTAAAAATGTACATATATTCAAAAATATTGTTTGTAATTTTTAAAAATGTTCACATTTTTCGAAAATGTTTTGAGTGAAAAGAGTTCACGTTTCATTAAACATTAATTTTACAAAAAAATCGGATTTCTTTCATAAAAATTAGCATTTTTTCAAATCCTGAACATTTTCCGGAAAAAGAAAAAAATGATGTTGTTGAATTGTTTTGTAAAATATGAACAAGTTCTAAAAACATGAGCATTTTTTGAAATTTGCGAAAGAATGAAAACATGAACTTTTTTAAAATTTGTCAACAAACTTCAGGTTTGAGAAAAATTTCTGGAATTTCGAACAAAAGTTTCACAAAAAAGAAAAGAAAATAAAATAAAAAGGAAATGTCTGGATCTGCATTTGTTTTGGTTCCTATAGGCTTGCGCAGCTCTGTAATCACTAGTCCTCATTATCTATGCCGGAGGTCGTGTGGTCAAACCTTGTGATGGTTAATTATTTTTTTGCGAATTTATAGTTTTGATAACTAGTCTGTGCCGACACATTCCAACTGGTGCCTTTTTTTCCTGTTACGCGATAAGAGGTACATACGAGAACAATCTTGATGCAAATGGAACAAGCAAAGTAGATTATGTGTTGGTTATGAAGCATAGAACTTCTGACAACTTTGTCGCAATACATTTTGAAGGCCAAAGAACATCATAAAGTACATTATCTGAATGACATGATGTAAAGTAAGATATCTTTACATTTAAATTTTTAGAAGTTCAATCATTCGTCGTCAGATGTAAAGAAAAAGGTGTGAGACAATAATATCCATTTTGCAAAACATGTTTGTGTATCCCTTTTCCATAGATCAGTATCTGAAGATGGAATTCGACGTGTCACTGCAAACCGTACAAACGTAGAAAAACTGCGGCCACTCAGGCGTCTTGGCCACATACCACAAGGTGATGGATATGTTCTCCTGACCTGGGTTAAAACAAGCTGTGCAACACTAGGTGTGTCAATAGGCAGAAGGTGAACATGGCAAACAGCCAGGACTGCTCCAGCCACTTCCCATACCATCTGAAACTTGGCATACACTGAGTATGGACTTTATTGAACAATTTCCGGTGTCGGCTTTTTTACGAATCATGGTTGTGCTGGACAAATACTTCAAATACACGAGACTTCCTGGTCGATCGTAGGTTGCACTAACCACCCCACCTTCCTCACCTATGTGCTCAGTTATATACTCTTTCTTGTACATCTATTTCTGTTTTATTTATTATTTATCCTTTTTTTTCATTTATTTCCAAACGGTTTTCTTCGTTTTTTATTCCTGCTGTTGCTAAATTGAATGAACCTTTTTGAAAGATCGTGGATGTTGCCTAGAGGAGGGGGAGGGGGAGGGGGTGAATAGGCGTTTTAAAATAATTAAGGGTTAGGCTTGAACAAATGCAGAATAAACCTAGCGGTTAATTTGCCAAGCACAAAGCCTAAAACAACTAGGCTCACCTATGTGCACCAACAACTTATGCTAAGAAAGATAAGCAACTATGTGATAGCAAGATATATGACAAGAAACAATATGGCTATCACAAAGTAAAGTGCATAAGTAAAGGGACTCGGGTAAAAGATAACCGAGGCATGCGGAGACGACGATGTATCCCGAAGTTCACACCCTTGCGGATGCTAATCTCCGTTTGGAGTGGTGTGGAGGCACAATGCTCCCCAAGAAGCCACTAGGGCCACCGTAATCTTCTCACGCTCTCGCACAATGCAAGATGCCGTGATCCCACTAAGGGACCCTTGAGGGCGGTCACCGAACCCGTACAAATGGCAACCCTTGAGGGCGGTCACCGAACCCGTACACTTTGGCAACCCTTGGGGGCGGTCACCGGTACCCGTCAAATTGCTCGGGGCGATCTCCACAACCTAATTGGAGACCCCGATGCTTACCCGGAGCTTTGCACCACAATGATTGAGCTCCGAACACCAACAACCGTCTAGGGCGCCCAAGCACCCAAGAGGAACAAGCTCAAGGGTACCAAGCACCCAAGAGTAATAAGCTTCTCAACTTGTAACTTCCACGTATCACGTGGAGAAACCAAACCGATGCACCAAATGCAATGGCAAGGGCACACGGAGTGCCCAAGTCCTTCTCTCTCAAATCCCACCGAAGCAACTAATGCTAGGGAGGAAAATGAGAGGAAGAACAAGAAAGAGAACACCAAGAACTCCAAGATCTAGATCCAAGGGGTTCCTCTCACATAGAGGAGAAAGTGATTGGTGGAAATGTGGATCTAGATCTCCTCTCTCTTTTCCCTCAAAAACTAGCAAGAATCCATGGAGGTATTGAGAGTTAGCAAGCTCGAAGAAGGTCAACAATAGGGGAAGAACACGAGCTCAAAAGATAAGGTTCAAAGGGGAAGAAGACCCCCTTTTATAGGAGGGGGAAAATCCAACTGTTATCCCCCACTCAGCCCCGCAGAGAGCGGTACTACCGCGGAGGCAGGGCGGTACTACCGCTCATAAGCGGTACTACCGCTCCCCTTCAACGGTACTGCCGCGCCAGAAGAAAAGGGGCTGGGGCTGGGACCCAGAACGATACTACCGTGGAGGCAGGGCGGTACTACCGCTAATAAGCGGTACTACCGCCACTACTACCGCAGCAAGTGCCGCAAAACCCGACACGAGAAAAAGCGCACTCGAGTCGAGGCGGTAGGAGCACGGAGCCACAACGGTACTACTGCTGAGACCATCAAGCGGTACTACCGCTCCGAGGAGCGGTACTACCGCTGTGGCCCGCGGTACTACCGCTGCGGAGCGGTACTGCCGCTTGTGACTCCTCAGCGGTACTACCGCTGGGTACCACGGTACTACCGCTGGGACCCTGACAAAAACCACTCAAGAAAATCAGAACTGCCATAACTTCTGCATATGAGCTCCGAATTGAGCAAACTCAAGCTTGTTGAAAACAAGACGATGAGTAGCATCAAAACAGCGACTGGTTATAGTAAGAAGAGGCAGGGGAGGAATGCCAACAAATAGAGGAGTGAAACCTCCAACCGAGAAGAACCGGCAAAACCTCCAACATCGAAAAGATCATAGAAGAAGCATGCGAACTCCGTTTTCGATGAACTCAAGCTTGTCATCAAGATGACCATAAGCTCTAAGACTCACAAAGAGAACCAAACAAGAACCAAGAAAGATGATGCAAGGATGCAATGGTTTGAGCTCTCTACGAACGATACGATCAAGCTACTCATCGAGAGCCCCCCTTGATAGTACGGCAATCGATCCTATAACCCGGTCTCCCAACTACCATCATGAGACCGGTAAAATAGAAAACCTATCAAGGGCAAACCTTTGCCTTGCACATGGTCCACTTGAGCTAGATGATGATGATCTTGACTTCCTCAAGTTGGACCACCTTTCTTGATTGTGTTGGCACGATGAAGACTAGATGATTGCTCCCCCATAGACCACTATGGGTGAGCCACTCTTCGGCACATCTTCACAAGTCCATTGTCACCGCAATGGCCGGCAAGCTTCAAGCACTTGATCTCTTCGCGATGATCCACTTGAACTTGCACACGGTAATCTTGATGACGATCACCACTTGATGTCATCCTCTCCATGGGTTGAGAGATATCTTCCTCTTGACACAAGCCCATGAACATGTACCTAACCCCACGTAGAACTCTCACATAGACCATGGGTTAGTACACAAAGCACAATGGACAGTGCTTACCAAACCATGTGATCACTTGATCCCTCTCGGTACATCTTCTATGCTTTGTGAGTTGATCAACTTGATTCACTCTTGACTTAGTCTTGATCAACCTTGAACCTTTTCAACTCTCTTCGTTTGGATGATGTCTTGAAGGTAAACATGAATGATCACACAATCTTCTTCTTCAAGACATGCTTGCAATAAGCTCAACTCTCAAATGACCAATCTTTGGATAATTCCTTGAATAGCACCTTGGTCGACACAAACTTTTCTTGAAACCAACACATGTACTCCAAGAAAAGCCTATGGACAAAACCTTCAAATATAACTCAAGGCAACCATTAGTCCATAGAGATTGTCATCAATTTCTAAAACCAAACATGGGGGCACCGCATGTTCTTTCACTTTTAGTCAAAATCGATGAACTTCTTTTCCAAATCAATGAACTCTTTTCAAAATTCTTGAGTTTTTTTTTTCAAAATCCATGAACTTTTTTCAAATCAATGAACTTTGTTTTCAAAATTGATGATTTTTTTTAAATTTGTGAACTTTTTTGTTCAAAAATGAAAAAAAATCTAAATTCATGAACATTTTTTCCAAATAGAGGAACTTTTTTTAAAATTCAATGATTTTGTTCTATTTTTCCCAAAAATGATGAACTTTTGTCAAAATCGACGAACGTTTTTTCAAATTCCTGAATTTTTCATTTTTTGATGAACTTTTTTCCCCAAATCAATTATGTTTTTAAGTTTGTGATTTTTTTTCAGTTTCGTGAAATCAATGAACTTTTTCAAATCCATGTACATTTTCCAATTTGTGAACTTTTTTTAAATTCATGAACCGTTTTCAAATTTGTATTTTTTTAGATCTATATTTGTTCCCCAAAGTCAACCGGCCACTGTTTTGAACTCTAGACAGTCAAGCGATCGCACGACGGTCATCTGCGCGAGCGAAGGGAACGATCGACCGAACGACTAGCGAAGGAAAGGAGGAGCGACCGACCAGCTTCGCTTGCTGGGCCGGCCCACGCGAGACGGCTGCGTGAGCGGCAGTTTAGCGAGCTGGTGCCTGCAGCGCCAATTAGGAGGTCCCAACTTATTGGGCTGTATCGGGGCAGTATCTAGCTGGATACACGCGCTTTCTGAAGTATCCACGCAATGCAGTTGTAGCATTTCTCCTCCTCCTTCCTGTCTTCTTCTTCTTCTTCTTCCTGCCCACGAACCTCAGATCTAATCCTCGTCGTGACGCTGAAAACTTTACTTGTATCTAAGATTGAGAGATGAAAGGAACACCATAGCTCATAGTGTTACGTGCAGCTTCCCTTCTCGGAAGCTGCTCGGGAAGCGACCTGGCGCCTTGACTAGCCTATCATGCCGTGATCTACAGAGTCTAACTTGTGGTGTAGTACGCGTGCATCCAAGATGGGCGGCCGAAGCCTCGTTATCTCGGTTGCCCGGCCAACATGGACAGAATGTAATCCACATATCCGGAGTACTTTTCTGCTGGTAGAAATGGACATTTTCTTGAGGAGTAGCGATTGACTTGACTCCTCGTTATCTAAGATTGACATTTTCTGTAGCATTTTCTCGTTGGCAGTTTATGGCCAGCGAGTGGTACTAATGGTTGCCGGTTAGTACGTGGTTACTCCGAACACCCACACACAAACTCAAGGGACAAACAGAAGTGAGGCCGGCAATTAAGCACCATGCCAAGCCTCCTCATCCGGTTGTGCTGCCTCCTCTTGATCGTCTCTTTCCACGACGCTGGCAGCGACCTCCTCCTCGACGGCGCGGCTTCCGTACGCAGGACGGCGCCCTTGCTCTAACGACGAGCCACGGTTTCCACCCCAAAGCCCTCCCGTTTGTCAGTTCCGATGGGATGGCCATCACACCCAGCGACTCAGGCTATTCAGGCGACGGGATGGCGTTCGTCATCTCCTTGGCCCCGCTATCTGATGCCTGGCCGGGAGAATACTTGGGCCTTAGCACTCCGTACGAGTACACAGAAAGTGCAAATCGTTTCTTCGCCATAGAGCTCGACACCGTAGCCAACAAGGAGTTGCGAGGCATAGACGACAACCACGTCGGGATTGATCTCAACAACGTGACGTCCGCTGGATCTTCAACCGCGGCCTACAGCGGCAGCGGCATCTTTAATCCGTTGAGGCTTTCCAATGGAAACCCGATGCAGGTGTGGGTGGACTACTACTCTTTCGGGCTGGTCGAGGTCCGGCTTGCTCCAGTTCCCATGGATAAGCCCTTTGCAGCGTTTCTCACTTACGGCTCCGTCGACCTTGCGAAGGTCCTGAACAATGGCACCAAGTCAAAGGCAGGGGTTCCCACCATGGCATACGCCGGCTTCTCCGCCGCTTCCGGTGATGCGATGGGCACTCATCAGGTTCTTGGGTGGAGCTTTAGCATGTCTGAATCGGCCAAACCACTCAACTTATCGCTGGTGCTGCAGCAATCAGACAGTTCCAGAGTACAAGAAGCCCATGGCAAGAAAAAACTCGTCACATGGCTGCCTGTAGTAGTATCTTTGGTTGCCATACTCGCAGGTATAGCAGCTTGGCTTCTTCTTCGACGGTGGTGCAGGATCAGGAACTCAGAGTGGAACCAAGACTGGGAGGCCGAGCTCGGTCCACGCCGCTTCGCGTTCAAGGACCTCCGTCGAGCAACGAATGGCTTCCACGACAATCAAATCCTTGGGAAAGGTGGCTTTGGGCGGGTCTACGGTGGAGCCCCCGTCGGCTCCGGTGTGCGGGTGGCGGTGAAGCGGATCTCCTCGGAGTCGAGGCAGGGGCTGGCCCAGTTCACAGCGGAGATCATCATCCTTGGCCGGCTGCGACACCGGAACCTCGTCCGCCTCATCGGCTATTGCCGGCACAAGGACGAGCCACTAGTAGAAAAAGTATAATGTGAGACACATTTGTGTGGGTTTGAAGTTGGTCCGACACTAAAGACACTATATGCATTAGTACCGGTACTAAAGGGGTAGTGGCAGGCTGGCGTCAGGCCGGGTCCTCACGGGCCCCTTTAGTACCGGTGTGTGATACAAACCGGTACTATAGGTCTAACCTATAATACCGATTCGTGCCACGGCTTGTTTGCAATTTTTTAGAATGCTCAAATTTCAAAAAGAAAAAAAGATATGGTTAAATTTCCGTTTTTCTAAAAAAATTTGGTTAAATCTGGTCAAACTACTTATTCAAAAAGTATTAATGTTACTACATAATTATTCAAGAATATTAGTGTTACTAAATAATTATTTCAATTTTTTGAATTTTGATCAAATCTGGTCAAACTGTGGTCAAACTTATTCAAGAAATATTAGTGTTACTAAATAATTACTGTTTTTTAGAATAATAATTTCAAACTCAAACGGTGAAACGTGTGACAAGCTAAACTGCTGAGGGTTAATAGGATTGACAACTTACATTTGTTAGGAAAACAACAAGTGCAGACTTGGATTGTAGGGGGAATAGAACTCCGAAGTTAAGCGTGCTTAGGCTGGGGGAGTGAGAGGATGGGTGACCGGCCGGGAAGTTAGGCGATTTGGAATGAGTGATCCACACTTGAGCAGTTAAGAGAGGTGATTAGAGACTAAATCATCAAATAATTCAAAAAAATTAAAAATCAAAAAAATAATCAATTTTTTTTCCAAAATTTTCATAAAACAAATTAAAAAAAAACCTTTAGTACCGGTTGGTAACACCAACCGGTACTAAAGGTCCCATACCAGGGCGCGAGCTCACGCCACATGGTGGCACTTTAGTGCCGGTTCGTGTCGAACCGGTACTAAAGGGGGGGCCTTTAGTGCCCACCCTTTAGTGCCGGTTATGGAACCGGCACTAAAGGCCCTTACGAACCGGTTTTAAAGCTCCGTTTTCTACTAGTGAGCTGCTCCTGATCTACGAGCGCATGCCCAACGGAGTGAGAGGATGGGTGACCGGCCGGGAAGTTGTGCGATTTGGAATGAGTGATCCACACTTGAGCAGTTAAGAGAGGTGATTAGAGACTAAATCATCAAATAATTCAAAAAAAAATTAAAATCGAAAAAATAATCAAATTTTTTTTCCAAAATTTTCAAAAAACAAATTAAAAAAAAAACCTTTAGTACCGGTTGGTAACACCAACCGGTACTAAAGGTCCCATACCAGGGCGCGAGCTCACGCCACATGGTGGCACTTTAGCGCCGGTTCGTGTCGAACCGGTACTAAAGGGGGGGGCTTTAGTGCCCACCCTTTAGTGCCAGTTATGGAACCGGCACTAAAGGCCCTTACGAACCGGTTTTAAATCTCCGTTTTCTACTAGTGAGCTGCTCCTGATCTACGAGCGCATGCCCAACGGAGTGAGAGGATGGGTGACCGGCCGGGAAGTTGTGCGATTTGGAATGAGTGATCCACACTTGAGCAGTTAAGAGAGGTGATTAGAGACTAAATCATCAAATAATTCAAAAAAAATTTAAAATCGAAAAAATAATCAATTTTTTTTCCAAAATTTTCAAAAAACAAATTCAAAAAAAAACCTTTAGTACCGGTTGGTAACACCAACCGGTACTAAAGGTCCCATACCAGGGCGCGAGCTCACGCCACATGGTGGCACTTTAGCGCCGGTTCATGTCGAACCGGTACTAAAGGGGGGGGGGAGGGCTTTAGTGCCCACCCTTTAGTGCCAGTTATGGAACCGGCACTAAAGGCCCTTACGAACCGGTTTTAAAACTCCGTTTTCTACTAGTGAGCTGCTCCTGATCTACAAGCGCATGCCCAACGGCAGCTTGGACAGCTACCTGCACGCTCATACCACGCTCTCATGGACGCAGAGGCTTTGCATCATCAAGGGCGTCGCGTCCGGGCTCTTGTACCTCCACGAGGACTGGGAGCAGGTCATCATGCACCGGGACGTCAAGGCCAGTAACGTCCTCCTCGACGGCGACATGAATGGCCGCTTGGGTGACTTCGGCCTCGCGAGGCTGGCTGCATGACCACGGCACGGACGCGCACACCACCCACGTGGCCGGCACGAGGGGCTACCTCGCCCTTGAGCTCATTGTAACACCCTCGATGCGACTATATCTCCCACGTGTCGAGGCACGACTTAGAGGCATAATCGCATTGAAGGCATATGTCGCAAGTGAGGTAATCTTCACACAACCCATGTAATATAATAAGGGAAAGAGGTACATAGTTGGCTTACAATCGCCACTTCACACAATTACATGAATAAACATTACATCAATCAAATACACTCATGGTCCGACTACGGAACCAAAATAAAAGAAGAACCCCAAATGCGACAAAGGTCCCCGATCTACCCCAACTGGGATCCACTACTGATCGACTAGAACGAAACAACACCAAGGACAAGATCTTCATCGAGCTCCTCCTGAGCTTGGTTGCGTCATCTACACAGACTCATCGGCACCTGCAAGCTGGTTTTGAAAGTATCTGTGAGCCACAGGGACTCAGCAATCTCGCACCCTCGCGATCAAGACTATTTAAGCTTATGGGTAAGGTAAAGGTATGAGGTGGAGCTGCAGCAAGCGACTAGCATATATGGTGGCTAACATACGCAAAAGAGAGCGAGAAGAGAAGGCAAAGCACGGTCGATAAAAGTATGATCAAGAAGTGATCCTATAACAACCTACGTCAAGCATCACTCCAACAACCGTGTTCACTTCCCGGACTCCGCCGGAAAGAGACCATCACGGTTACATACGCTGTTGATTCATTTTAATTAAGGTCGACTTCAGGTTTTCTACAACCGGACGTTAACAAATTCCCATCTGCCCATAACCGCGGGCACGGCTTTCGAAAGTTCAAATCCCTGCAGGGGTGTCCCAACTTAGCCCATCACAAGCTCTCACGGTCAACGAAGGAATAGACCTCCTCCCGAGACATTCCGATCAGACTCGGTATCCCGGTACTCCAAGACATCCTCGACAATGGTAAAACAAGTCCAGCAAGACCACCCGATGCGCCGATATCCCGATAGGAGCTGCACATATCTCGTTCTCAGGGCACACCGGATAAGCTAAGCGTACGGGAGCCAACGTAACCCAAGTTGCCAAGGGACGGCCCCGCACGGTGCTCTGGGTTGGACCAACACTTAGACAAGCACTGGCCCCGGGGGGGGGGGGGGGGGGTTAAAATAAAGATGACCCTTGGGCGCGCGACCCCCAAGGGAAAAGAAAAGGCTGGGTGGCAAATGGTAAAACCAAGGTTGGGCCTTGCTGGAGGAGTTTTATTCAAGGCGAACTGTCAAGGGGTTCCCATTATAACCCAACCGCGTAAGGAACGCAAAATCCGGGAACATAACACCGATATGACGGAAACTAGGTCGGCAAGAGTGGAACAAAACACCAGGCATAAGGCCGAGCCTTCCACCCTTTACCAAATATATAGATGCATTAATTAAATAAGATATATAGTGATATCCCAACAAGTAAATAAATGTTCCAAACAAGGAACGGCCTCCAATCTTCACCTGCAACTAGCAACGCTATAAGAGGGGCTGAGCAAAGCGGTAACATAGCCAATCAACGGTTTGCTAGGACATGGTGGGTTAGAGGTTTGACATGGCAAATTGGGAGGCTGACAAGCAAATGGTAGGCATCGTAGCATTGGCATAGCAAAGAGCGAGCAAACTAGCATAGCAAAGATAGTAGTGATTTCGAGGGTATGATCATCTTGCCTGAAATCCCGCAAGGAAGAAGAACGAGTCCAAGAAGAAGACAAACGGAACGTAGACGAACGGTTCCTCACAAACTCGACGTTAACGGAACCAACCCGAAGAAGCAACACCGGAAAAGAGCAAACAACAAAGTAAACAACCACCACATAATCATGGCATGATGCACAATCAAGTATGATGCATGTCCGGTTTAATGAGGCATGGCATGGCAAAGTGCACAAACAATCCTACAAATTAAGTGGAGCTCATTATGCAACTCCGCTGCATAGTGAAGAAACACCACGTGACTTATTTAGTTCGGTCTTGTTTATGTACTCAACAATATTAAATGTTGTTAAGCAAGGAAAGAGGGTGAAGCAAAGCAAAACTACCTATCTAGTCAAGTTTAAATGAGGCCGGGAACAACGAACAACAATTCCGGAAAATCCTCATATGCATATATTAGGTTTGGTCCTGTTCTGACCTAAACCATATTTTAGAGTTGTTTAACATGCAAGATGAGTGCACCATGTTAAACTAGGCAAAATTCTACCCCATTTACATATAAAGTTTATTAAAAACCGAGTTACGGTTAATTAGTTATGAAATAAATCATTTTAACATGACATAGGAGCAAATTAATGCAAACAACATTTCTAACATTTCAAACATAGATGAAAGTTGGATATTATTAATCTACACAAAATTCTGAGCAAGTTTCATATATAATTCATTTTAATCCGATGCACGAATTGTGAGTTATTATATGCATGAACATGAGGGTCTTATCTGTAAAACTGGCAATCTCTGGATAATTGGACAAATTCACAGAACGAGAAAAAAAACATGATCGGGCTGAATCTGTCTGGCCCAACCGCATGAAAAAAAACAGAGGCGGGGCGCTGGGGCGGCTCACCCATGGGCCCGGCCCATTAGCAGAGAGGAGGAGGCAGGCCGAGGCGGGGACGGCGCGCTGGGCCGGACTCGGGGCCCGCGAAGGAGTCAACGGGGGCGCTCGTCGTCTCCCGATCGGATCGGGGAGGCAGGGCGAGGCGGAGATCCATGGCGACGACGCCGGCGAGGCTGGGCGACGAGCCGGCGAGGGAACGGCGCCGGGGAAGCGGGGACGGCGGATCCCGGTCTGGCGGGGCCAGATCGGGTGGATTCCGGCCGGGTTCGGGTGAAGACATGGCCGGCGGCGGCGAACTCCATGGCGTCGGGTCCCTACTGCGGCGAGCTGGGGGTCGCCGACGAGCTGCTCCGGCGAGCCGGACGAGGTGGCGCAGAGGAACGGCGACGAGGCTCCGGTGCGGCAGAAGCGAGGAGGCGGCGGCGGAGGAAGACTCGGGCGGCGGCGGTGCGGATCTGGCCCGGGGCGGCTCGGGCGGGCCGGCCACGGGCTCCTCGGGTCCGGCCGCGCGGGAGGAGAGAGGGTGAGGTGGCGGCTCCGGATTGGATAGCGGCGGCGGCAGGGTGATCTGGCGAGCTTCGATTCGTCGGAGTGAGGTGGCGGTGGCGGTGGACATTGTCCAGCGCGGGGAAGAAATGTCCGGCGGCGCGGATCTAAGAATTTTTAGGGTTAGGGGAAGAATGAACCGCGAATTTCGGAGGGGGGGGGGTATATATAGGCATAGAGGGAGCTAGGAGAGTCCAAATGAGGTGCGGTTTGCGGCCACGCGATCGTGATCGAACGCTCTAGATGATCGAGCAGAGTTAGGTGGGTTTTGGGCCAAATTGGAGAGGTGTTGGGCTGCAACACACACGAGGCCTTCTCGGTCCCTCGATTAACCGTTGGAGTATCAAACGAAGTCCAAATGGTACGAAACTTGACAGGCGGTCTACCGGTAGTAACCCAAGGCCGCTTGGCAAGACTCGGTCCAGTCCGGAAATGTTTGATCCCCACACATGTAAGAAAGGTAGAAATGACCACCGGAGGAGAACGGAACGCCGGATTGCAAAACGGACAACGGGGAAAATGCTCGGATGCATGAGACGAACACGTATGCAAATGAAATGCGCATGATGACATGATATGCAATGCATGACACGCAAGCAATGATAAGGCAACAACAGCGAATAACTGAACGACACCTGGCACATCGGTCTTGGGGCGTTACACTCATGAGGTTCGGCAAGGCGACCGAGGCCACCGATGTGTTCGCCTTCGGCGCCTTCATCTTCGAGCTGGCCTGCGGGAGCCGGCCGATGGGGCTCAACGCCCGCGGCGGGTTGCTGGTGCTTGTCTAGTGGGTGAGAGACACGTGGGAGGGCTGCTCCGGCCAGATTGTCGACGCCGTTGACCCAAGGCTGGACGACTTCGTGGCCGACGAGGCCGAGCTGGTGCTCAAGCTGGGGCTGCTATGCTCGCATCCCTTGCCGGCGGCGAGGCCCGGAATGCGCCTCGTCATGCGGTACCTCAACGGAGACCTGCCTTTGCCGGAGTTCGAGCCCGGATACCTCACGGTCACGGACGTGGATCAGGTTCTTGAAGCGCCTCCGTCGGCAGCGAACAGCATCACAGGCCTGTCAGGTGGTAGATGACATATCCAGTCCTGCCAATAAAACTAGATCACCGATGGCGCGCGTTGCTGCGCCCGTCTATTTTTAATGTTTAATGTTAGGATTTGATACAAATAGCCATTTTTCTTATAGTTAAAGTAACGGTGGTATTATAAAATTTTGAGTATTTTTTAGTGCAAGTTATGAATTATAATTGACCAATACTTATCTGCTTTCTGTTGTGCTGGGTTGGTTATGGGCCTCTTTTCGTGCTAGTCTATTGTTATATGATGGATAAGTAGTTCCCATATACAGGAAGACACAAGACATATAAATTAAATTTGCGTGATTTGTACAAATCCTGGGAGTATACAGAGTTCAAATTATAGTGCCACATATAGATGAACTCTATAGTTGAAGATCGGATGATTTGAAGTGAAGGCAACCAAGTAATAGAGTATATGAAAAGGTCAATTTACCCATCCATAACACTTCTATGAGTGGACAGTGGACCCGAGAGTTCACACACACTTTTGTTGTCAACGTTTACTCAATTGTCGCCTCATATAGGCTAACATACATATGGACCCCCACCGAGAGCACAAAATGAACAAACACCGAGATCGGTCAATCATATAACGATGGAAAACCAAAGAAAAGTCAATGCATTTCAATTACATTTTAGAAACTGGATAATTAGCAGGACATACACCGTGACACAATGTACGCACTATCGGATCCTCAATTTTCACTGGCTAGAAAACATATGGCGTGCATGAATAAAAATTTAATGCTGCATCACTTGAGGATCAAAGGATCCATATGTATGGTACGATAATGACTGGGCCAGGAGCATCATTTTTCTTTCAAATCACATGTGTCTTAATTTGTCTAGTTATTGCCACACATCTTAGTGATTAGCATGAGGAATACAACCATAGTAATTAGCATGGATAGAAATTTGATATGGGTCCGAGGGATTTCGAATGGCACATTTGTGAGGACGACAATCCTGCACTAATAACCAGTCCTGATAGTGTACTGTTTCCAAGTGCTTGGAGCAAGTGCAAGTCAGCTGCATAAATCAAAACTCATAGAGTCAACTTCTTGTATGCAGCACCGACACATGATCATTAAGATAATTCTTCTAGACGTTTGCTAGCAAGTTCCTTTCACATAGTAAAAATGAAAATAGCACTACCAAACAGAAGCGTAGAACACAAGTATATATGAGGAATTGAGGATGATGACATGATGGTATTAAAACTGAAGAGAGCATACAGTCATTGTCTTCACTGAACATCCAATTATTTCGCCACTGCAGAATTCTTAGAAAGATCCTTCAAACCTGCACATCTGTTTTCTCCACGAATATCTCCTCTGCCTAATCATACAAATTTTTAATTGGCATCTGGATCACTCCAAGTAACGGATTCCATGAACTATTATAAGAGGTAAGTTACAGTCTTACAGTTACACATGGGAAGAAACAAAGTTTTATGAACGTGAAACCTGGTTATCTAATTAGCGTGGAGGATGGGATTTGACATCAATTTGCAGTGGATGAGTGGACAATACCAATGGCCATGACCCGAGCGCCCAAACCAATTCCGATGCTTCCCGTGATGGCACCTGCCTGCCAATTGTGCAGGTACGAGGAGCTTCAACCATAAGGCCAGTAGCGGCAACGTATGGTCTTCCTGGCAGCAGCGGCGGCATTCGTTCCACCTTGAAGGACTGGCTACGAGCACTCCATGAAGACAAGGAAAAGGAGGTTGGGGGAGATGCCGCGCAAACTAAATAAAGGAGAAGACGAGTAGGCCGGTGAGTGGCAAGGGTGGCATTGATGGATTTTAGCAACGACAGCATTACTCCTTGCTTTAACGCTAGCGGATCTGCAACAGTCACCCATGCATGATGCTCAAACGCTGCCCCTTCAATGTCGCTATGGCTTCGCAACGCCAGGCAGAAGGCTAGCGCGTTGTGTTACGTGGGCTGAGGCCGCTCGGAAACAAATATGCTGGAGCAATGCGGCTAAATGGACTTCTTCCATGAGAAAAGGCTCGATTAATCAGAAATATGAGATTTTGTCACGGGAGTAGCCGCCCATAAAACGTTTGGTCCAGTTTAGCGCGAGTTAACTGCATCTGACGGCCAAAAACATTCTCAGGATGTGATCTAATAGTCAAAAACGTTGATGGCCTGAGAGGGCTCCTAGAGTGCTTAGTTTTAATGTATCTAAATGTTGTGGAGTTCATGTACTATATATCTCCGGATTTCTGCATGATCTCCCCATAAAAATGATTTTAATTACAGGCCCATAATGAACCAACCGGCCGACTGCAGCGGTAAAGAGAAGAGTCTGATTGCAGAAATTAATCATGGCATAAATCATGAAAATCGCCAACACGCAAAAAGATTAACCTTGATTGGCCCAGGGGCTCAGTTTACTGTTTTCTAAGATGCCATGAACAAAACAAATATACACTTTCTTGTAAGCATACATTTATAATTGCCATGATCTGAAATATGAAAATTGTCATGCTACTTATAAAACAACCATTTCTCTAATTTAAATCCTCTTAATAATAATAAAAGCCAGACAGCAATAATAATAAAATGACATGCTCCCAATAATAAAAATTGTCACTCTGTTAATAATAAAACTGACATCTGCTTAATAATAAAAATGGTATTCTATTAGTAATAAAATAGCCATCCACTTAATAATAAAAATATCATGTTACAATTATTAAAAAGACATAATTTTAATAATAAAAATGCCATGTGAGAAAGTAAAATTAACCAAAATTGCCATGAATGAGTGATAAAAATTTCCAAAGGTTGTCATGGGGGCATTACAAAAGACCTAAGAATTACCATGTGTTGGAAGACAAAAAATGTCATGGTTTTAAACAAAAAGAAACTGCAATGCTTTCTGTAATGAAAATGCGCACACCAAGTTCTAAAAAATACTTTAATAATAGGGATATATGTTCTTTTAAAAATGAAAAAAAATAGTATTTTTGGATTTTTTTAATGAAAAATGAATTTAACTTCAAATACATAAAGCTATTTAAGCATATGTGTTCCCAAAACTTCTTCAGTCCAAGTAACAAGCAAGCTGCTGCTCGCGCAGGACGTCGTGAGTTCGTGACCCCCACAACACACATATTTTTTGAAGAGAAAAAAGTATGCGACTTCTTCCGAGACGTTGTTTATAGCGAACGTGTCAGAAAAGCTGAAGTTGTACAAGCCTTGCACCGTGATTCGCACAGGAAGATCTAAAGGCAACCAACACGTTTGCTAGGAAAACGTCCCTAGTGATGCAAATAGAGCAGCTTCAACGATTTATTCGATAGTATGGCTGCCGGTGGATTTATTTTCATTTTTCAATATCTCGTATGTATCCATGCGTGCCCATGGGAACCAAATTGTTTTCTGTAACACATTAAAAGGATCATGGATGGACAAATATTGATACAAATAGAAAAAGCAAAAGAGATCATGTTTTGTTTATGAAGCATAAGACTTCTAATAACTTTGTCGTAAGAGGTATTGAAGGGCAAAGAACATAATAGTGAAATATAATTATCTAAAAAAAGACATGATGTCAACATAAAGTATCTTGCTGAAGCGCAACCGTCTCGCAAAAGCACATATGTGCCTTTTTGCTTTTCATGAATTACAAGTTGTGATTCTTATGAAAAAGCACTGCTCCCCCCTCCCCCCACAAAAAAAAAACCGTAGCAAAAACTAGGAAAAAAGCAAATAACACCGAAAACGCATGCAGGAAAAATATCCAACGATCCGTCCAACCTGCGACACGTTACGGTGGCTAGACGCATCACTTGACGCGCTCCCTTACGCTGAGCCGATGGAGGATGATTCAGGCGAGCAATTCTTCTGTTTTCGCAAATCGGCGCCCGCAGCAGCTTTCTCGCGCGTCTAGATGGGCCGGCCCATAGTTCTTTTTTTCCTGCCAACTTCGAAAAAAAAGGTGCAGCAATAGGCGGTTCGAACTCCCGACCTCTAGACACCAACCACTGAGCCACCTTCAGACTCGTGGCTAACATCCTCTTTTCTGCTTTCTATTCTTGCTCGAGTTCGCTGTAAATTGAGATTTCATTTTTCTTTTCTTTTTCCTGTATATCTCTTTCTTATTTGTATTTCAATTTCCCCTTATTTCTTGGTTTCTTTTCGTTTTCTTTATCTTTTTCCAAAATGCACAAAGTTTTTCAATGAACTTTTTCTTCAAACCGATGAAGAATTTTTTAGAATTTGATGATTTTTTCAAATTTAATGAACTGTTATCATATTCTATGGACTATTTTGAAATTCTATGAACTTTTTCAAATTTGGTGAACTTTTTTACAATTTTGATGAACTTCTTTCAAATAAATGAACTTTTTTCAAATTTGATGAACGCATTTTCAATTTCGATAAACTTTTTCCAGATTTGATGAACCTTTTTTAGAACCGGCAAAATTTTATCAAATTTGATGAATTTTTTTTTCAAATCCAATGAACTTTTTTCAGATTTGATGAACTTTTTTTAGAGTCGATGAACTTTGTTTCAAAGTCGATGTTATTGTAAATGTGATTAAATTTTTCTAGATTCAATGAACTTTTTGAGAATCGATGAACTTTTTTCAAATCCGATGAACTTAAAAATGATGGATGAACTTTTTCCAAATTTGATGAACTATTTTGAAATTGATGAATTTTTCTTTCAAATTCGATGAACCTTTTTTAATTTGCTGAAATTTTTTAAACATCAACGAACTGTTTTTTTAAAATTCATCAACATGCTTCAAAATTTGATAAACTTTTTTTCATAAAAAAATCAACTTTTCTAAATTGTTTTTGAATAATTCACAAATCCAAAAAATAGCGCAGATACATTGGTTCGTAAAGATTTCACGTTCATTGTAGTCACTGGCACTTACCGGCTGTAGTGGTTAGCAAAACAGTTCTTTTCTTGTATCGGCAAGGCCTGAGTTCAAGTCACCACACTTTTTCACAAGAGCTTTTTTCCTTTTACTGCGCATGGTAGGCCGGCCAACGAGGTGCGGCGCGTGGGCGCCAGCTACCTGTCCGAGCGCTTAAAAGGCGACGAACAGCAAGGAAAACCCTATTTGCCGCTCTCTTCAAAACATGGATTGATCGAGCCAGGTATGGCGTGAATTCTTCGTGCGATTAGGTTAGAAGAAAAAAAAAGATAGGCGCCTTTTGCGCGAGCTGATAGGCGGCATTCTATTCCGGCGGTGGTGGCCGGTCGAACTTTGTTTACCGGTATGCCGGTGTGCGATGTGGGCCAGGTCAAAAATGTTGCCCATCCATCCATGTTATATAATTTGTGGCAGAATAGGTCAGCACCAGAATGAACATACCCGAACATCTTCCAAGCCTAAATAAAAATAGAAAATAATGTAATTTGTGGAACGAAATGTCAACTATGTTATGGGGCTGAATAGGGGGGCCACTGCCCCCCCCCCCCCCCTACTTCACCATGTTATGTTTATTTAATTTTTATTTATAGTTGAGTACATATATTTGGGGACAGTGCACCCCATATTGTACTTGCACCAAGTGAAGAGGGACAGGCGCTGATTTTTTTGCATAGGATTATCCTATCTTTTTAGGCCTGTAACGTCGATGTTTATTTTATTAATGAGACACGTATTATCATGAAAAATAAAGCGTTCCCTAAAAAATAAAGTCATCCACCAAACGCGACACTAGCACGGATTCAGTGAGAAATAATAGGCTGACAGGTCTCAAGAAAAGTAAAAAAAAATTAAAATGGAGATGCGGGGGATCGAACCCCGTGCCTCCCGCATGCAAAGCGGGCGCTCTACCATTTGAGCTACATCCCCATTGCTGACATAAACAGCTGGTGAACTTAAATGATCGTCAAGCGCTCCCTTAATCTCAAACAGAGGAACTAGCAGCAGCAGCAGCTGTGTGGTGGCGCTACATGCCAACGCCAACGATTGGACGGATTCAAAAAAATTCAAACGGAGCGCACGGCGACGAGAGGTGTGGCCTTTCGGTCAAGAGCAGGAGCCCAGCCGCCGAGAAGGGAAAGAAAGCAGAGCAGCACGGGCCGTCCCGGGCTGCCGTGTCAGACCGAGACCGGGGGTGAGGGGGGGCGCGTGTCGGCCTCCCATTGCGCCTCCCACCTGCAGGCGCACTGCCCACTCCCCCTCCCCCTTCCCGCCCCTATTTCTCTCCCTCTCACCGTTCCATTTCGAGCTCTCCCTCCCTCCCACCAGAGCAGAGCAGAGCAGAGCGCACCGCGCGAGAGGGAGAGACAGAGGAGAGAAACCCTAGCCCGCCGCCGCCGCCGGAGGAAAAGGGAGAGCGGCCATGGACCTCCTCGAGATCCCGCTGCCCAACATGTTCGAGAAGCTCCTCGGCAAAGGTACGCCGCCGCCCCAACCCTTGTCTCCCGTCTCCATCTCCCGCCGCCCGCCGACCCCGTCCGTCGTCGCATCGCATCATCGCTCATGGTTTTTTTTCCCTTCCTTCCTTCCTTCTCTGTTTATGCAGATGAGGACATGTGGCCCCCGGAGGCGCGCTTCCTCGTCGCCGCGCACTACGGCAACGTCCGCCGCCTCAAGGGTACGTCCGTCCGTCCTTGCCTCCCCCCCGCGACTCTTCCATCTCCTCGATTTGCACCGTCCGGTGGAAAAAAAGGCGCCTTTTTTCTTTTGGGGGTTTCTATTTCTTCCTCCCGCGCCGCCGGCCAAGTACTGATCTGTTCCGCGTTCGATTTTTGGCCGCGTTGCAGAGATCGCCGGGAAGCTGGACCGCAAGGGGAAGGCGGGGGAGGAGGCCACGGTAGCCGCCACCACCTACCGCGGCATGAACGCGCTCCACGCCGCCGTCGAGGGCCAGGGCAAGCTCGCCGCCTGCCGCTACCTCGTCGAGACCGTCAGGATGGACGTCAACATGTGGGACTCCTCCCCAAGTAAGCACTCTCCTCCCTTCTTCGCATCCAACACAGCAGCATTGCTCAATCAACTGTATGTGCCTAATCTTGCGCTACCTGGTGGGACAGGCAAGAAGACGCCGCTGGAGCACGCCGTGGACGGCAACAACCTGCCCGCCCTCAGGTACCTCCTCGACCATGGCGCCGATCTCAACCAGGAAGAGGACGACGGCGACACTGTCCTTCATCACGCTGCAAGGAAAGGTACCATACCACCACTAACTCTGCCACAAACGCTTCCTTGCTACCTTCAACACTTGCTGCTTTATTTCTAGTCATACACATTTCTGTTCAGGGTTTCCCCCATAATTACCTGGATTCTGAGCTCTACAAGTGAGCATGTGTGTTTTGTTACACTCTGCTATTTTTATCCTAGCAACTGTGTTCATCCAGAAATACTGTAGCCATTACCAAGTGGTCAGCTTGGTAATTAAGCCATCAACAACAACAAAAATTGCAATCAAAGAAATACTGTAGCCATTGAAGCTTGTTCATCCAGAAATTTTACATTACATGCATTGTGCTACAGTGGCCGTTCAAACTTGTTAAACAACCTTCTGTTGTTGTTCCTGTAATTTTCTGATTTGCCGCATTGTTGGTTTTGCTCTTTCTGTCTTCAAACTTGATGGGTCAAACATATCCTTTGTTTGCATGTTATCATCACTATGATCTTCAGTTTTTCATACACTGTGATCTTCAGGGAGGTGTGATCTTCGGTTTTCCATTTCGTACAGATCAAACCATAGCCTGGTCATGCACGCTTCGCACGTGTCCATCAGCTTGTTCATATTAGTTGCTTGCTTCTATACATTTTGTGGGTCTTTGTCACTGTCATGACATCAATTGTGACCTCGTCGTGTTTCTATTGTAGCCGCTGAAACTTATTCATCAAGAAACGTTGTAGTTGAAACTTGTTCATGCAAAAATGTTGCATTACATTAATTGTGCTATTGTTGTTGTTCCTAGCTATGATTTCTCAAGTGTAGCATTGTTGGTTTTGCTCTTTTTGTCTTAAAACTTAATGGGCCAAAGATCCTTTGTCTGTATGTTATCATCACTATGATCTTCAGTTTTTTCATACACTGTGATCTTCAGGCTGCATCAAAGTATATTACTGTGATCTATCTGCTCAGAACTTGGTTGCCAGGGACGCCTTGTTCGTCTATTATGATCGTGGCCATCAGTTTTCCATATACTGTTTTTTTTATCTTCAGTGAGGTGTGAAATTGTAAAGTTGCTGCTTTCTAGAGAAGCCAAGTAGCCAACTCAGAACAAACTTTTTACACTGTGCTATTTTTATCCTAGCCAAACTTGTTCATCCGGAAATTTTAGATTACATTGTGCTATTATGGCCATTCAAACTTGTTCAACAACCTTCTGTTGTTGTTCCTACAATTTCTGAATTGTAGCATTGTTGGTCTGCTCTGTCTGCTCAAAACTTAATTGGCCAAAAGTCCTTTGTTTGTACGTTATAACTGTGATCTTCAGTTTCCCATATACTGTGATCTTCAGGGAGGAGTGATCTTCAGTTTTCATTTGGTATAGGTCAAGTTATCAAACCATAGCCTGGTTTTAAAGACTTCACACGTGGCCATCAGCCTGTTTGTATTACTTGCTTCTATATATCTTGTGGGTCTTTAGTCATCACTGTCATGACATGAACTGTTACCTTGTTGTATTTTTATTCTAGCCACTGAAACTTATTCATCCAGAAATATTGCTGCCAATGAAACTTGTTATCCAAAAATCTTGCATTGCATTGTGCCATTATGGCCATTCAAACTTGCTCGCGAAGACCTTTTATTGTTCTTCCTAGCTATGATTTCTTATTAAGTGTAATTTTGTTGGTTTGCTCTATCTGCTCAAAACATGTTTGGTGAAATATGGCTTGTTTGTATGTTAGTGTGATGTATCTGCTCAAAACTTGGTTGCCAAAGATGGCTTGTTTGCCAATTATGACTGTGATCACCAGTTTTCCATATACTGATTGTTGTCTTCAGGGAGGTGTGAAATAGTAAAGTCGCTGCTTGCTAGAGGAGCCGACGTTAACGGCAGCTCAGAGCACGGGACACCACTCCATCTTGCTGCTGTTAAAGGGCATGAGAGCACTGTGGAGGTTCTGTTGGAACACCATGCAGATGTAATGTGCTTGTACCCTTTTTTTTTCTCTATCTGCTGACCCAACTTATGTTGCATTTGCTTTACTTGAAAGTAGTTGTCTCAAGGACCTGCCATTAGCCCATTACTATGGCATGCAAATGTTTATGACAGTCTTGTTTTTTACAGGTCAACAAGGTTGTGACTTCTAATCTAGTAACACCTCTAAAGGCCGCATTGCTTAGTGCTTCCACGCCTTGTGTGAAGTTATTGGTTCAAGTATGGAATTGTCTACTAATCTGCTTTTCCTTTCAAGATGTGCTTATCTATGAGTAACTACTGATGTTACGGTTGCTCATATCTGTTCTGATCTTCAATTTATATGGAGAGACTATATGGTTATCTACTGATCTTCCGCATGTACATTTTGGTAGGCTGGAGCTGATGTGAATGATGTCAGCAATTCCTTGGCAAGAGCTGCAAGCGAAGGCTTGACTGAATGTGTTAAGTGCTTGCTGGAGGCTGGTGCAGACCCAAATCGTCCTGATGAGGTGACCTTGTCTCTTGTTTTCCACACAACAACGTTTTGAGCTGATTGACTTGGTAGTTCTAGTACTTATAGTTTCTGCAAAATATGGTAGTACAAGTATGTATGTAATGGGAACGAAGGTGAAAGTGAAGTATAGTTTCGTACAAAAAAATATGCTTGAGTTTTAAAGCATTTGGGAATCAATTGAATGGGCTGGTTTTGAATTAAGATACACTTGTTTCTCAGTCTCTGTGGTAGGAGTATATGATTAGTTTGACTACTATCAGTTGCCTTTTAACACAAGCCTGTTAATGTTTTACCTAAAAAATGCCTGTTGATGTTTCCTTTTCCATTTGTCATATATTTTCTTTGTGTGGTCAGATACACACAGAAAATTATAGGATACTTCCTTGGCCTGTCTTAACGGTACCAAACTAATAGCTGGGATAGAAACAAGAAGTACAAGCTGCATTCTAGACTACTTACTTTGTTAGGCATTTTTAACGCTTGTATTATAACATCTTTTTCGTGTCGTTGAATTGGCGAGCATAGTGATTCTTAGATTACCAAGGAACCATTCCCTTGTCTTTCTTTTTTGAATCTTCAGTATTGCTTAATAAACTTTCTTCTGTTGCTCTGACAGTGTGGTAGATTCCCGATAGAGTTAGCTGCTGTGTATGGTACAAGGGAAGACGTTGAGCTTCTATATCCTGTCACCTCCCCAATTCCAACTGTGGCAGACTGGAGCATTGATGGGATAATTAATCATGCCAAACTGGAGAGGATGCAGCTGCAGGTATGCCACCGTGGCGAAAATAAGTGCCATTCCTCAATGAGAAAAACATTTAGATGTATATTATTGTCCTTTGAATGCATTAAATCCTCAGTCAGTTGCTATATAATGTCGCACACATCGGAATTTCAAATGTATGACTAAAGTTATCTGAATTTGCTCAGGATGAGGATGTTCTTAACACAAGGAAGTCTGACCTGAAACGAAAAGGGGATGAAGCATTTGAAAAGCAGGATTACACAAGTGCATCAGAGTTCTACACACAGGTACAGTTTTCTGCTGGTCTACATTTTTTAAAGTTAATCTGTAAAAGTTTGAAGTGTGAAATGTTCTACATGCAGATACATTTAATAAAGTTAACCTGTTAAATGGCTAGTATCAGCATCATCATCTCCTTGGATGTAGCTTACTGTCTGAAGTGTAAACCACAAAACCAGCGAGTAACCTATTTTACAGGAGAATTACTGCAGAAGTTGCAATGACAAACAAATGACATGAAGTATTAATTCTTGCATAGGCCTTGGATAAGTGCAGGCATACAACACATGCCTCTTTTGAGTAGATATTATCTTCCTGAGTTATTTTGATGATTCAGTACGATGTTGTGGCCGGGTCCGTATTAATCTGCGATGATGTGTCTGCCCTTTATTTGCTATCCATTTGCAAATTTATTTTATCTCTTGGAAGAATTTGCTATTATAACTTCAGTCGGTATATATGTTGACACATGCATGCTGCTTGGTTGGGCGCAGGCACTGAAAGTTGATCCTTCTGATGGCAAGATGCTCGCGAGCAGGAGCCGCTGCTGGCTTCAGCTTGGCGACGGACAGAAGGCTTTGGAGGATGCAACCAGATGCAAGAGGAGGTGCCCCGAGTGGGCGGAGGCCCGCCTTCGCCGAGGACAGGCTCTGATGCTGCTAAAGGTGCACTTTCTTCTTCTTTTTGGAGACCAAAGCATTTATACATTTTTTGTTTGTTTGTTTGTTTGAGAGTAGAATTTTTGCATTCTGATAAGTACTACTGCTTTCATCTGGTCTGCCGTCGATCTGAACTCCGTGTCCATTTCTTCCAGGACTATGAGAAAGCTTGCGAGGAGCTGTCGGGCGGCGTGGAGCTGGACCCCGAGAACGATGAGATGGACAAATTGTTCTGGTATGTAAGGAAGAGACCCCCACCATTTACCCACTCCTGTCGTCGAGGGACAGAAATGCACTCCATATATATGTGGTTTGTGCAACATACATGTACTAGATCAGAAGCATGGTTGCCTTGTCAAATTGACTGACTGGTTGTGCTAGCTGAGTGGTTGGTTATGTTTGATGATCTGATGGACTTGTTCTTTTCAGGGAGGCGATGGAACTGAAGAAGAAGTGATGCCCGCCCGCGCGTCGCGAAACCGAAGCCCTTCTTCTTTTTGCGTTTTCGTAGATGGATGGTTAGAGACCCTCTTAGTCAGTAGTGCCTGCATTTTGCTAGCTTGAAACAATGACTCAATGTGCCATCTTGGTGACGATCTTAAGACTCTAGAACTCAGAGCTGTAGTTAAGTAGGTTATCTATCACTGGCAGCTTTTGGCAAGTTGTGCTGTGCCCATGCAACAACATTTCTACTCTCACTGCATCATCCGGTTTGTGAGAGGACAGTGGATGGTAATGGATTGAAATTTGGTGGATTTTCTGTTGAGATGTGCTTGGGTAATGCAGATGATTGTGATGATGATATGCAATTTGTTTGGGCCTTCCTTACGTTTACATGATATATATATAGTAATGCTTCCTTTAACTTTTCTATAAAAAAATAAAGTTTTTTTTGTTGCTGGGACAGAGTTTTAACCACACGATCTTTGATCCAATGGCAAGGATCCCTAAAGCGCCTCTCCCACCGTCGCCGCGCTAATGACCCAAAACAATTTGCTCGCCCCCATGCCTCTCCTTCATACTAGTCGTGAGAGAGCCTGCTTGCCCTGCTTTTCTTCCCATCTTTGGCGACGATGTTGTGCTCCCATCTGTTGTCACCGTGAAATAATGTGTTCCCATACTTTGAGCATTGATACGCTCAACAATATACAAGATGTATGTCATATAAAGTACACCGTAAAATTCATATTTTAAATTGGTTTGTAACTCATACATTTGTGTCTTTTGAGGTGGAATTTGTGAGTTAGCACGTCCGGTGAAAAGGGGGACAATAACAGGATTTTGATAACCAAAATGCTCGCTGGGAGAGCATTGTAAATTGAGCATTTTCCATGGCAATGCATATTGTTTGAGGATGGCAAATTTTCTTAGCAAGGATGAGAGCACAATCGAATGTTTTCCAAAAGAAAGGGAAGTGTTAAAAATCCGACGTTTGATAGGTAAGCATCAGGACTTGAACCCTAGTGGGCCGGGGATACCACTATCCCTCTAACCATCCAACCACAGGTTGGTTCACTTGAGTACGGTATGTTGTTTGTAGTATTTATTCAATCGAAGAGTATGTACGTGTAGTATGTAGTATATAAGAATGTTTAGAGCAACTCTAGCACACCCCGCAAAATAACCACCAAAATACGGGTCGGTGCGGAAAATCCCGCTCGAACAGACCTCGCAAACGTGGCCGGCCCGCAAAAGAATTTGAGGGGCGTGGCAAAATCTCGGTGTAAGGGCATATTTATCCCTTAGTAGTTTTGGTGATTGATGACAATGCTTTTGCAGACTAATCGTGTGCATTGAGCATTTCAAATATATCATGTCTAGGCACAAGACGATTTGATGCCCCTCAAAGACGGCGTTTCTCTACGTTTCTTTTCGGTGGTTTGAGTTGTAGAAAAGCCGTACTATTAAGAGTGGGTCCGTGTTGGAAAGGTTTGGGTGGAATCAACATGTACACGTCTGTTCCTTTTGCACCACCTTTTCTTTGGCTCTTTGGAGCATCCTCCGTTTCTCCGAATCTCTACAAAAGGAAAGACTTCTAGTGATGCTGAACTGGGGCATGCGGTAGTACTGCTCCTCAGAGCGGTAGTACCACAGGCCCCTGCGGTAGTACCGGTCATGGGCGCGGTAGTACCGCTTCTCTGACGTGGTAGTACCGTGGCCTCAGGTCTGGCTCAGCAGCACGAGCGGAAGTAGGGGCGGATGTAATTTTTTTACATCCGCGCCCTACGCGGTAGTACCGCTCCTGGCTTGCGGTACTACCGTGTCGGATTTTTGCATAGATCTAAACTCAGCGGAAGTTGCCACGAATGTATTTTTATATGTCCGTGCCTTCCCAAATCTGGACTATCCCTGCCTTGCGGTAGTACCGCAAGGGGGAGCGGTAGTACCGCGCCAGCGGTTCTACCACCCTCTGCTTCATCGCATCAGGGCTGTTTTGGATACTGCTGCGTGGGCGGTAGTACTGCAGTGCCTTGCGGTAGTACCGTGGGCTCTGGCGGTACCGCGTCTCCGGTGCGGTAGTACCGTGCGTCGCAGGCTAAGTTAGTGGATAACGGTTGGATTTGTTCTTCCACTATAAAAGGGGAGTCTTCTTCTCCGAGTTGACTTACCTCTTCAACCCCAAGCTCCATTGTTGCTCTAAGCTCCATTTTCGTACGATCTCTCTCCCTAGCCAATCAAACTTGTTGATCTCCTAGGGATTGGTTGAGAAGGCCTCGATCTACACATCCACCAAGAGAAATTTGATCCCCCCCCCAGTAATCCCGCACAGATCTTGTTACTCTTGGGTGTTTGAACACCCTAGACGGTTGAGGTCATCGCGGAGCCATACTTCATTGTGGTGAAGCTTCGTGGTGTTGTTAGGAGCCTCCAATTAAGTTGTGGAGATTGCCCCAAACTTGTTTGTAAAGGTTCGGTCGTCGCCTTCCAGGGCACCAATAGTGGAATCACGACATCTCGCATTGTTAGAGGGCGTGAGGAGAATACGGTGGCCCTAGTGACTTCTTGGGGAGCATTGTGCCTCCACACCAAGGTAGTCAGAGTCAGGATTCGGAGTCGGATCAGTTTTCCTCAGACAGAATCGAGTCGTAAGATCGAGTCATGGAATCGAGGACTCTACTAGATTTACTCAAATAAGATATTTTGTATGCACACAAGAAATTTATATGGGTTCTGTAGAGTTTTGACACTAAATATGGAGCAAAGAACACACACATCAATGCTAGTTGTATTCCACTTCTTTTTATGGCTAACCTACCATGTAGCTCTCATGTATGGAACATATATGAGAGGGAAATATATATAACATTTAAACCTTCAATGCACGAAATTTACTAATGTTCTTTTTAGAGTGCGTGAATAGTCGGTCACTTGTTTATCTGACCTACAATGCTAAACCTTGAAGGGTCTTGCTCTCCTTTTCTGATCAATCTTGAAGCATCCTCCTTTTCACGCTAATTCCATATGTCGACAAGCCTGACCCTCAATTTCGATCTAGGGTTTCTAAGAGCTTGATCAAAGGTGTCCATGGCTGAGCGGTTGGACTTGGGAGGGGAATAAAGGTCCATGAGGTATATGAAAAGGGGTTTGGATGATGGCATACTATTTTGCTAGAACTAAACAAACGGCTTAGATAAGTTAGTAGAATCGGATGTAGTCCATAGCATAGTCGGGATTGTACAGTTTTGTATAGGATTCTATGATTTGGATCGCGACTCAACATGGATTCTACCTGATCCGGATTCATAGTGGGATTTGGATCGACATGCTTCCATAGGGTCGTGAAGTCGTAGGATTCTAGCAGTCGAATCAGGATTCTGACTACCTTGCTCCACACCGCTCCAACGGAGACGTACTTCCTCTTAAAGGGAAGGAACTTCGGTAACACATCCTCGTCTTCACTAGCTCCACTATTGGTTATCTCATCCCTTTACTCGTGCAAGCTCATCTTGTGTTACATCCCTTGCTTGCTTGTGTACTTATTGTTGTGGCATCATATAGGTTTCTCACCTAGTTGCATATCTAGACAACCTACTTTGATGCAAAGTTTAAATTGGTAAAGAAAAGCTAAAAACTGTTAGTTGCCTATTCACCCCCCTATAGTCAACTATATCGATCCTTTCAATTAGTATCAGAGCCTCGTCTCTTTATTAAGGACTTTGCCGTCCGAAGAGTATGGTTGACACCATAGACGGTGAGGAGGAGCACCCCGGTGTGATTTTGTCCTCATCTACGGCCGATGGTGGAACCTCGATCTCACGTGAGGAGCTCAATGTGGCCTTGGACAGATTTAAAACCTGCATGAAGGCCGAGGTCAAAGGCGTGCTTAAAAACTTTCTTGATGGTCTTAAATTCTCCACCGCACCGTTGGAAGTGGTCGATCCCACTAATAAGGTGACGGATGCTAATTCCGACAAGGGGAAGCTTCTAGTGATAAAGTTCGTTTGTCTAGTGGTTCTCCTCCTATGGAGGACCGATTCCCTCCACTCATTTAAATCATGCCGGTTCTCCTCCTAAGATTGTGAAAAATGAGGATTTTGACGCTTGGGTCTATCGCTTTAAACGTCATTTAAATCATGTTAGTACTAACCTTTGGAGAATCATTGAGAAATGTTTCTATCCGCATGACCCAAGCAACTTCACCCCAAGAGAAGTCGCGGATCATCAATTCAACGAGAATGCTCTCTTCATCATCCAAGATGCAATCCCTCCCTGATAACGCACAAGTATAGGGGATCACAACAGTTTTCGAGGGTAGAGTAGTCAACCCAAATTTATTGATTCGACTCAAGGGGAGCCAAAGAATATTCTCAAGTATTAACAGTTGAGTTGTCAATTCAACTGCACCTGAAAGACTTAATATCTGCAGCAAAGTATTTAGTAGCAAAGTAATATGGAAGTAACGGTAACGGTGGCAAAAGTAATAGTATTGGTTTTGTAGTGATTGTAACAGTGGCAACGGAACAGTAACTAAGCGAAGATCAATATATGAAAAGCTCGTAGGCAATGGATCAGTGATGGATAATTATGTCGGATGCGATTCCTCATGCAATAGTTATAACATAGGGTGACACAGAACTAGCTCCAGTTCATCAATGTAATGTAGGCATGTATTCCGAATATAGTCATACGTGCTTATGGAAAAGAACTTGCATGACATCTTTTGTCCTACCCTCCCGTGGTAGCGGGGTCCTATTGGAAACTAAGGGATATTAAGGCCTCCTTTTAATAGAGTACCGGACCCGAGCATTAACACTTAGTGAATACATGAACTCCTCAAACTACGATCATCACCGGTAAGTATCCCGATTATTGTCACTTCGGGGTTAACGGATCATAACACATAATAGGTGACTATAGACTTGCAAGATAGGATCAAGAACTCACATATATTCATGGAAACATAATAGGTTCAGATCTGAAATCATGGCACTCGGGCTCTAGTGACAAGCATTAAGCATAGAAAAGTCATAGCAACATCAATCTCAGAACATAATGGATACTAGGGATCAAACCCTAACAAAACTAACTTGATTACATGATAAATTTCATCCAACCCATCACCGTCCAGCAAGCCTACGATGGAATTACTCACGCGCGGCGGTGAGCATCATGAAATTGGTGATGGAGGAAGGTTGATGATGACGATGGCGACGAATTCCCCTCTCCGGAGCCCCGAACGGACTCCAGATCAGCCCTCCCGAGAGAGATTAGGGCTTGGCGGTGGCTCCGTATCGTAAAACGCGATGAATCCTTCTCTCTGATTTTTTTCTCCCCGAACGTGAATATATAGAGTTGGAGTTGATGTCGGTGGAGCCTCAGGGGGCCCACAAGATAGGGGGCTCGCCCCGAGGGGTTGGCGCGCCCCCACCCTCGTGGACAGGGTGTGGCCCCCCTGGTGTTGATTCTTTTGCCAGTATATTTTATATATTCCAAAAATATTCTCCGTGAAGTTTCAGGTCATTCCGAGAACTTTTATTTCTGCACAAAAATAACACCATGTCAATTCTGCTGAAAAACGCGTCAGTCCGGGTTAGTTCCATTCAAATCATGCAAGTTAGAGTCCAAAACAAGGTCAAAAGTGTTTGGAAAAGTAGATACGATGGAGACGTATCAACTCCCCAAGCTTAAACCTTTGCTTGTCCTCAAGAAATTCAGTTAACAAACTGAAAGTGATAAAGAAAAACTTTTACAAACTCTGTTTGATCTTGTTGTTGTAAATATGTAAAGCCAGCATTCAAGTTTTCGGCAAAGATTATGAACTAACCATATTCACAATAACATTTAGGTCTCATGTTTACTCATATCAATGGCATAATCAACTAGCGAGCAATAATAGTAAATCTCGGATGACAACACCTTCTCAAAACAATCATAATATGATATAACAAGATGGTATCTCGCTAGCCCTTTCTGAGACCGCAAAACATAAATGCAGAGCACCTCTGAAGTTCAAGGACTGACTAAACATTGTAATTCATGGTAAAAGAGATCCAGTTACAGTCATACTCAATGTAAACTAATAGTAATGCATGCAAATGACATGGGTGCTCTCCAACTGGTTTTATTTTGAGTGTATGAACATAGAAGGTTTTATTCATGTAAATAGAACAACAATTATTCTTTGACTTAAATGAATAATCGTATTGCAATAAACATGATCCAATCATATTCATGCTCAACGCAAACACCAAATAACATTTATTCTAGGTTCAACACTAATCCCGAAGGTAAAGGGGGTGTGCGATGGTGATCTTATCTACCTTGGAATCACTTCCAACACACATCATCACCTTGCCCTTAACTAGTCTCTGTTTATTTTGCAACGCCCGTTTTGAGTTACTACTCTTTAGCAGCTGAACCAGTATTAAATACCGAGGGGTTGCTATAAACACTAGTAAAGTACACATCAATAACATGTATATCCAATATACCTTTGTTCAGTATGCCATCCTTCTTATCCGCCAAGTATCTAGGGCAGTTCCACTTCTAGTGACCATTTCCTTTGCAGTAGCAGCACTCAGTTCAGGCTTGGGTCTAGCTTTGGGATTCTTCATGGGAGTGGCAACTTGCTTTCCATTATTCTTGAAGTTCCCTTTCTTTCCCTTGCCCTTTTACTTGAAACTAGTGGTCTTGTTAACCATCAACACTTGGTGCTTTTCTTGATTTCTACCTTTACCGATTTTAGCACCGCGAAGAGCTTGGGAATTGTTTTTGTTATCCCTTGCATATTATAGTTCATCACGAAGTTCTAGTAACTTGGTGATAGTGACTAGAGAACTTTGTCAATTACTATCTTATCTGGAAGATTAACTCCCACTTGATTCAAGCAATTGTAGTACTCAGACATTCTGAGCACATGCTCACTGGTTGAGCTATTCTCCTACATCTTGTAGGCAAAGTACTCGTCAAAGGTCTCATACCTCTTGACTCGGGCATAAGTCTGAAATACCAATTTCAGCTCTTAGAACATCTCATATGCTCCGTGACATTTCAAAACATTTTTGAAGTCCCGGTTCTAAGCCATAAAGCATGGTGCACTAAACTATCAAGTAGCCATCATACTGAGCTTTGCCAAACGTTCATAACATCTGCATCTGCTCCTGCAATAGGTCCGTCACCTAGCGGTGCATCAAGGACATAATTCTTCTATGCAGCAATGAGGATAAACCTCATATCACGGACCTAGTCCGCATCATTGCTACTATCATCTTTCAACTTATTTTTCTCTAGGAACATATAAAAAATAAACGAGGAGCTACATCGCGAGCTATTGATCTGTAACATAGTTATGCAAATACTATCAGGACTAAGTTCATGATAAATTAAAGTTCAATTAATAAAATTACTTAAGAACTCCCACTTATATAGACATCTCTCTAACCATCTAAGTGATCACGTGATCCATATCAACTAAACCATGTCCGATCATCACGTGAGATGGAGTAGTTTTCAATGGTGAACATCCTATGTTGATCATATCTACTATATGATTCATGCTCGACCTTTCGGTCTCAGTGTTCCGAGGCCATATCTGCATATGCTAGGCTCGTCAAGTTTAACCCGAGTATTCCGCGTGTGCAAAACTGGCTTGCACCCGTTGTATGTGAACGTAGAGCTTATCACTCCCGATCATCACGTGGTGTCTCGGCACGATGAACTGTTGTCGCAACGGTGCATACTCAGGGAGAATACTTATACCTTGAAATTTAGTGAGAGATCATCTTATAATGCTACCGCCGAACTAAGCAAAATAAGATGCATAAAGGATAAACATCACATGCAATCAATATAAGTGATATGATATGGCCATCATCATCTTGTGCCTTTGATCTCCATCTCCAAAGCACCGTCATGATCACCATCATCACCGGCTTGACACCTTGATCTCCATCGAAGCATGGTTTTCGTCTCGCCAACTATTACTTCTATGACTATCGCTACTGCTTAGTGATAAAGTAAAGCAATTACATGGCGATTGCATTTCATACAATAAAGCGACGACCATATGGCTCCTGCCAGTTGCCGATTACTGTGTTACAAAACACGATCATCTCAAACAATAAAATTTAGCATCATGTCTTGACCATATCACATCACAACATGCCCTGCAAAAACAAGTTAGACGTCCTCTACTTTGTTGTTGCAAGTTTTACGTGGCTGCTACGGGCTGAGCAAGAACCGTTCTTACCTACGCATCAAAAACCACAACGCAATATAGTGATTGCTTTTTGATCTTCGAAAGAACCCTGTTCATTGAATCCGATTGAACTAAAGTTGGAGAAACTGACACCTACCAGCCACTTGTGTGCGAAGCACGTCAGTAGAACCAGTCTCGCGTAAGCATACGCGTAATGTCGGTCTGGGCCGCTTCATCCAACAATGCCGCTGAAGCACTTTGTTGCTCTCTTGGAACAACTTGGTGAAGCCAATGACATGATCGAGGCTCACGAAGACACCATCTCTAAGATAGAGGGGCATAGTCGTGACTATGCCAATGAGATATCGGATCTCTCTAATGCTCTTGAGGAAGAGTGTGGTCATCGCTTGGCTCTTGAGGAGTCACACAACGATGACCATGCTAAATTAAAGAAAGATCTTGATCATGCTCTTGTTGTGTCTCGTGTGCTAAATTCTGAGAAGGTTAAACTTGGTGCTGATCTTGCTAGACTCAAGGAGGAGTTTGATATACTTGACAAGGCTCACAAGGCCTTGAAGAGTACTCATGCTAGTCTTAAAGAGTCTCATGATCAACTCCAAGTGAGGCTAACCAAAGAGAAAGCCACTTTTCCTCATATGGTTTTAATTGATAATGCAAATGCTACTAACCCTTGTTGTGAGCATGTGCATCTTGTTGAGGAGAATGCAAAGTTGAAGGAGCAACTTGAGAAATGCCTTGTGTCGTGCATACAAGGTGAGAAGAACCTCAACGATCTTTTGAGCAATCAAAAGGAAGTTGTGGCCAAGGAAGGGATTGGGTTCGCACCCAAGTCCAAGAACAAGAAGAAGAATGACAAGGCCAAATGAGCTCCTCCACTAATGCAAACTTTTATCAAAGAGGGAGAGGGTGCCTCTAAGGAGAAGGAGAACAATGTGAAGGGTGGTGGTGTCAAGAAGGGCAATGCCACCCCTTCCAACAAAGCCGGCGACTTTAACCCTTCCTATGTGATATGCCATGCTAGTGATGGACATGTCTATGCTAAATTTGTTGGTTCTCCTTATGAGTACATTGAATGGTATATTTGGGTTCCTAAGACCCTTGTCACTAACATCAAAGGACCCATTACAAAATGGGTACCTAAAAAACCAAGCATTGATCTCTTGTAGGTGTTTGCTTCTGGTGGGGGATCATGGTTGCTCGATAGTGGAGCTACTAATCATATGACCGGAAGCAAGAACTTGGTGGTGGACGTGCAAAAGATTCCATCTATGCCCACCAATGTAGAGTGGGGTGATGCCTCGTCCTCTAAGGTATTGGGGCTTGGCAAGGTTGTCATTTCTCATGATCTCACGATCGAGAAGGTCATGCTTGTTGAGTCCCTTGCATACAATTTACTTTCCGTTCGTCAACTTGCAATCATGGGCTTTGCCACTTTCTTTGATATTTATACCGTGGCCCTCTTGTGGAGGAATACTCTTAAAGTAGCCTTTGTTGGGCATGTCGAGAACGGTCTCTATGTGATTAACTTTTCGGAGCGACCCACTAAGACCGCGACATGCCTAATGGCTAAAGTTGACGTGGGATGGCTTTGGCATCGCCGTTTAGCCCATGTCAATATGAGATCTTTGTAAAGTCTTCTCAAGGGGGACCATGTCCGTGGACTAACAAATGTTAGTTTTGCCAAAGATCGTGCTTGCAGTGCTTGCATTGAAGGAAAGCTACATGAGAAGGCTCACCCTCCCACGACTATCATTTACTCAAAGATGCATTTGGAGCTCCTTCACTTGGATCTCTTTGGGCCTCCATCCTTTGATAGCCTTGGGGGTGGAAATTATTGCTAGGTGATTGTCGATGACTATTCAAGATACACTTGGGTGTACTTATTCAAGAGGAAGAGTGAGACCCAACAAACCGTCATTGACTTTGCAAATGAAGCTCAACGTCAACACAATGCAAAGATCTTGACAATAAGAAGTGACAACGGCACTGAGTTCAAGAACTACACCTTGGATGAGTTTCTTAGTGATGAGGGGATCAAACATCAATATTCCGCACCTTACACCCCTCAACAAAATGGTGTAGCGGAGGGGAAGAACCAGACGTTGATGGATGCGGCAAGGACCATGATGGCGGAGTTCAAGTCTCCATACAACTTTTGGGCCGAAGCCATCAACACCGCGTGTCATGCATCCAATTGGCTCTATCTCTGCAAAGGCTTAAACAAGACCCCATATGAGATACTCACCGGTAACAAGCCCAACCTCAAGTACTTCCGGGTGTTCGGGTGTAAGTGTTTCATCCTCAAGAAAGGTGTTCGCTTGTCTAAATTCGAGGCTAGAGCTTATGAGGGCATATTTGTTGGTTATGCTACAAACTCTCATGCTTACCGTGTCCTCAATAAGTCCACGGGACTTATTGAGGAGACGTGTAACATGGAGTTTGATGAGAATAACGGCTCCCAAGTGGAGCAAAGTGTCACTTGTGATGTAGGTGATGAAATTCCTCCCCAAGCCATAAGAAGAATGGGTGTTGGTTTTATCCTACCCATTGAGGAACCCCTTGTGGCCGAAGGATAAGGACAATGTTCCACTTAAGTGGAACCATCTGTTGGGGAACGCAGTAATTTCAAAAAACTTCCTATGCACACGCAAGATCATGGTGATGCATAGTAACGAGAGGGGAGAGTATCCTCTACGTACCCTTGTAGACCGTAAGCGGAAGCGTTATGACAACGCAGTTGATGTAGTCGTACGTCTTCACGATCGACCGATCTAGCATCGAAGGTACGACACCTCCGCGATCTGCACACGTTCGGCTCGGTGACGTCCCGCGAACTCACGATCCAGTAGAGCTTCGAGGGAGAGCTTTGTCAACACGACGGCGTGATGACGGTGATGATGTTGCTACTGGAACAGGGCTTCTCCTAAGAACCGCTACGGTATTACCGAGGTGGATTATGGTGGAGGGGGGCACCGCACAGGGCTAAAAGATCAATGATCAACTTGTGTGTCTATGGGGTGCCCCCTCCCCCGTATATAAAGGAGTGGAGGAGGGGGAGAGCCGGCCCTCCTATGGCGCGCCCCATGGGAAGTCCTACTCCCACTGGGAGTAGGATTCCCCCTTTCCATGTAGTAGGAGTAGGAGAAGGAAGGAGGAAAGAGGGAGAAGGAAAGGGGGTGCCGCCCCCCCTTCCTAGTCCAATTCATACTAGAGGGGAAGGGGGCGCGCGACCTGCCCTGGCAGCCCCTCTCTCTTTGCACTAAGGCCCATTAAACTCCCCGGGGGGTTCCGGTAACCCCCTGGTACTCCGGTATATGCCCGAACTTCACTCGGAACCCTTCCGATGTCCAAACATAGTCGTCCAATATATCGATCTTTCACTAGTAGAAAAAGGGCCATTTGTCCCAGTTCGTAAGGGCCTTCTGTCCCGGTTTTGGAACCGAGACTAAAAGGTCGTTACTAATGCCTTTGGCCTTTAGTCCCGGTTCTTACACGAACCAGGACAGATGGGCCTCCACGTGGCCGCTGCGGCTAGCCCAGGTAGGGGGGCTTTGGTCCCGGTTGGTGACACCAACCGGGACCAAAAGGCATCCACGCGTCAGCAGCTGGCTGGAGCTGAGGTTTTTGTTTTTTTGAAAGGGGCTGGTTTAGGGGTTTTGGGGGTTAATTTAGGTTGTTATTAGCTCGCTAATAGAGAGAAGTGTCCTCTCTCTTATATCTTCGTGCTTGGTTTACCAACGCTACTGCTATGCCTAAACATGGCTTAGATTGAAGTGAAGGCAACATGTGGTGCATGTCAAAAGTAATACTAATCCTAACTTGATCAAGTTTGGATTGTACTACTTTCGACATGCACCACATGCATGTTGCCTTCACTTCAATCCAATCCATGTTCATTTCACCCGCTGATATATAATAACTTTTCATGCTCGCATCATGCATCATCATATATAATAACAAGTCCTACTAATCATCATCATATAACTTCTACTCGTTATTAATAACAAGTCATACGATCATCATCCTCATAGTCATCGAACCAACCCTACTTAATTGTTCTTAGCACATGATCATCAGTATTAGGTAGGACCTAAATACCCTCTTTAAGGTAAAATAGCATAAAACAATATAGACCCTGACTCTCCATTATGGAGAATGGAGATCATCCTGTCTCCAATTCTTGCGCTTCGCTTCCTTTTGCTTCCAAGAACCTCCTTACGACTGTCCATACATTTTTTCCATCCTTTGATTAGCATGTCTCCACTTCTTTGAGAAATCCGGTATGGACAGTTGAGATTCATAGGATGACCTGGATGTATGTTCAAAACATGAAGGCTTCCATTCTGATACATCAAATGAGGCACACAATCCATCGGGATTCTCTGTTGAAAAACATAGTAATAACTTCATAGTTAGCAATGATGTACTAGTTTTAGAAGTATGCAAAAGATGCACGGATGTCGTAATAGTAAAAAATATTACCAGGGTATCTCCATGGTAGTTACCGTAGTTCAACACGTGCACTAGTGGCACGTATTGACCATAATGTCGAGGAGTTTTATTGTAGATATTGTAATTATCAATATCAGTACAAAATCCAACCAGATGATTTTTCTCCTGATAAGTTAATTCGGAGCCACCGGTGTAGTGGGTTTTGTCTACCATCTTTCCCACATTCTTTGAAGAATGAAAATAAGCTGTTAATGGAAATAAGTTGTCAACTATTTTGAAATAAACAATATAAATTAGTTAATAACTATATTTGAGAAACTCACATAGCGGTAGAACTGGAAGCGTATCAACAAGGACCCAAATGTCCATATTGTCTTGGTCGATGTCAGGATCACCAAGATCCATGGTGATAAGCATACCCTCATGAAAACCATACATCTTGCAAAGTGCTTCCCAATTTTTGCAACCAAAATGGGTTACGCTCTCAGAATTATACAGATTTACTTCAAAATCCACATCATGATGAGTCCTTAGGTGAATTTTCTTTGTTTCATAATTTTCACGGTCTTCAAAATCCATCCTCTCCAAGACATAGCGTCTTGCATGGCATGGGATAAGCTACTCGAATTGTAAAAGATGAAAATTACACTTTGAAATAGTTGAAGTCATGCTTAATTACGAAACAAGACTTGTCGTCGTTTGATGACCCACAAGTATAGGGGATCTATCATAGTTCTTTCGATAAGTAAGAGTGTCGAACCCAACGAGGAGCAGAAGGAAATGATAAGCGGTTTCCAGCAAGGTATTCTCTGCAAGTACTGAAATAAGTGGTAACAGATAGTTTTGTGATAGGATAATTTGTAACGAGCAACAAATAACAAAACTAAATAAAGTGCAGCAAGGTGGCCCAATCCTTTTTGTAGCAAAGGACAAGCCTGGACAAACTCTTATATAGAGAAAAGCGCTCCCGAGGACACATGGGAATATCATCAAGCTAGTTTTCATCACGTTCATATGGTTCGCGTTCAGTACTTTGATAATTTGGTATGTGGGTGGACCGGTGCTTGGGTACTATCCTTACTTGGACAAGCATCCCACTTATGATTAACCTCTATTGCAAGCATCCGCAAATACAACAAAAGTATTAAGGTAAACCTAACCATAGCATGAAACATATGGATCCAAATCATCCCCTTACGAAGCAACGCATAAACTAGGGTTTAAGCTTCTGTCACTCTAGCAACCCATCATCTACTTATTGCTTCCCAATGCCTTCCTCTAGGCCCAAATAATGGTGAAGTGTTATGTAGTCGACGTTCACATAACACCACTAGAGGAGAGACAACATACATCTCATCAAAATATCGAACGAATACCAAATTCACATGACTACTAATAGCAAGACTTCTCCCATGTCCTCAGGAACAAACGTAACTACTCACAAAGCATATTCATGTTCATAATCAGAGGGGTATAAATATGCATATAGGATCTGAACATATGATCTTCCACCAAATAAACCAACTAGCATCAACTACAAGGAGTAATTAACACTACTAGCAACCTACTAGTACCAATCCCAGACTTGGAGACAAGAATTGGATACAAGAGATGAACTAGGGTTTTGAGAGGAGATGGTGCTGGTGAAGATGTTGATGGAGATTTCCCTCTCCCGATGAGAGGAGCGTTGGTGATGATGATGGCGATGATTTCCCCCTCCCGGAGGGAAGTTTCCCCGGCAGAACAGCTCCGCCAGAGCCCTAGATTGGTTCCGCCAAGGTTCCGCCTCATGGTGGCGGAGTTTTGTCCGAGGAGATGGCTTCTCATTTTTTCCTCATCGAAAGACTACATATAGCAGAAGATGGCCATCGGAGGGCCACCAGGGGGCCCACGAGGTAGGGGGGCGCGCCCCCACCCTCGTGGGCAGGGTGTGGCCCCCCTGGTGAACTTCTTGCGCTCAATATTTTTTATATATTCTGAAAACGTCTTCCGTGAAGTTTCAGGACTTTTGGAGCTGTGCAGAATAGGTCTCTAATATTTGCTCCTTTTCCAGCCCAGAATTCCAGCTGCCGGCATTCTCCCTCTTTATGTAAACCTTGTAAAATAAGAGAGAATAGGCATAAGTATTGTGACATAATGTGTAATAACAGCCCATAATGCAATAAATATCGATATAAAAGCATGATGCAAAATGGACGTATCAACTCCCCCAAGCTTAGACCTCGCTTGTCCTCAAGCGAAAGCCGAAATCGAAAAATATGTCCACATGTTTAGAGATAGAGGTGTCGATAAAAATAAAATACGGACATGAGGGCATCATGATCGTTCTTAGAACATCAACTTATATAATTCTTGTCATATGATTTCTTATGCTAGAGCAATAATTCAATCACAATTTCAAGTATGAATC
Source organism: Triticum urartu (assembly GCF_056163025.1). NCBI lineage: Eukaryota > Viridiplantae > Streptophyta > Magnoliopsida > Poales > Poaceae > Triticum > Triticum urartu. The sequence goes on from NC_141877.1 coordinate 11,442,692, forward strand.
GTAAACTTCATTGAAAACTAACAAACTATAATCTCAGTCATTGGAGCAATTGCAATTTATCATAACATAGGAAAGAGTCAATATATAAGAGCTTTTCAGCAAGTCCACATACTCAACTATCATATAGTCTTTCACAATTGCTGACACTCACACAATACTTATGGGTATGGAGTTTTAATCGGACACAGAGAAATATAGGAGCTTATAGTTTTGCCTCCCAACGTTTTACCTCAAGGGTAATGTCTGTTGGGGAACGTAGTAATTTCAAAAAAATTCCTACGCACACGCAAGATCATGGTGATGCATAGCAACGAGAGGGGAGAGTATTGTCAACGTACCCTCATAGACCGGCAACGGAAGTGTTGACACAACATAGAGGAAGTAGTCGTACGTCTTCCCGATCCGACCGATCCAAGTACCAAATGTACGACACCTCCGAGTTCTGCACACGTTCAGCTCGATGACGATCCCTGGACTTCGATCCAGCAAAGTGTCGGGGAAGAGTTCCGTTAGCACGACGGCGTGGTGATGATCTTGATGTTCTACCGTCGCAGGGCTTTGCCTAAGCACCGCTACAATATTATCGAGGAGTATGGTGGAAGGGGGAACCGCACACGGCTAAGAAAACGATCACGAGGATCAACTTGTGTCTCCATGGGGTGCCCCCCTACCCCCGTATATAAAGGAGCAAGGGGGGAGGAGGCCGGCCCTAGGAGGGGCACGCCAGGGGAGTAGGATTCCTACTCCTAGTTGGAGTAGGTTTCCTCCTTTCCTAGTCCAACTAGGAGAAGGGGGGAAAGGGGGGAAGAGGGGAAGGAAGGGAGAGAGGGGCCGTGCCCCAAACCCCTTGTCCAATTCGGACTGGGCTTGGGAGGGGCGCATGCCACCTCCTGGTCCTTTCCACTAAGGCCCATTGCTTCTTCCTCGTATTCCCGTAACTCCCCGGTTCCTCCGAAAATACCCGAATCACTCGGAACCTTTCCGATGTCCGAATATAGTCGTCCAATATATCGATCTTTACGTTTCGACCATTTCGAGACTCCTCGTCATGTCCCCGATCTCATCCGGGACTCCAAACTCCTTCGGTACATCAAAACTCATAAACTCATAATATAACTGTCATCGAAACCTTAAGCGTGCGGACCCTATGGGTTCGAGAACAATGTAGACATGACCGAGACACGTCTCCGGTCAATAACCAATAGCGGAACATGGATGCCCATATTGGCTCCTACATATTCTACGAAGATCTTTATCGGTCAGACCGCATAACAACATACGTTGTTCCCTTTGTCATCGGTATGTTACTTGCCCGAGATTCGATCGTCGGTATCTCAATACCATGTTCAATATCGTTACCGGCAAGTCTCTTTACTCGTTTCATCATACATCATCTCGCAACTAACTCATTAGTTGCAATGCTTGCAAGGCTTATGTGATGTGCATTACCGAGAGGGCCCAGAGATACCTCTCCGACAATCGGAGTGACAAATTCTAATCTCGAAATACGCCAACCCAACATGTACCTTTGGAGATACCTGTAGAGCTCCTTTATAATCACCCAGTTACGTTGTGACGTTTGGTGGCACACAAAGTGTTCCTCCGGTAAACGGGAGTTGCATAATCTCATAGTCATAGGAACATGTATAAGTCATGAAGAAAGCAATAGCAACATACTAAACGATCAAGTGCTATGCTAACGGAATGGGTCAAGTCAATCACATCATTCTCCTAATGATGTGATCCCGTTAATCAAATGACAACTCATGTCTATGGTTAGGAAACATAACCATCTTTCATCAACGAGCTAGTCAAGTAGAGGCATACTAGTGACACTATGTTTGTCTAGTATTCACACATGTATTATGTTTCCGGTTAATACAATTCTAGCATGAATAATAAACATTTATCATGATATAAGGAAATAAATAATAACTTTATTATTGCCTCTAGGGCATATTTCCTTCAGTCTCCCACTTGCACTAGAGTCAATAATCTAGTTCACATCGCCATGTGATTAACACTCATAGTTCACATCGATATGTGACCAACACCCAAAGGGTTTACTAGAGTCAATAATCTAGTTCACATCGCTATGTGATTAACACCCAAAGAGTACTAAGGTGTGATCATGTTTTGCTTGTGAGAGAAGTTTAGTCAACGGGTCTGCCACATTCAGATCCGTACGTATTTTGCAAATTTCTATGTCAACAATGCTCTGAACGGAGCTACTCTAGCTAATTGCTCCCACTTTCAATATGTATCTAGATCGAGACTTAGAGTCATCCAGATCTGTGTCAAAACTTGCATCGACGTAACTTTTTACGACGAACCTTTTGTCACCTCCATAATTGAGAAATATTTCCTTATTCCACTAAGGATAATTTTGACCGCTGTCCAGTGATCTACTCTTAGATCACTATTGTACTCCCTTGCTTAACACAGTGTAGGGTATACAATAGATCTAGTACACAGCATGGCATACTTTATAGAACCTATGGCTGAGGCATAGGGAATGACTTTCATTCTCTTTCTATCTTCTGCCGTGGTCGGGCTTTGAGTCTTACTCAATTTCACACCTTGTAACACAACCAAGAACTCTTTCTTTGACTGTTCCAATTTTTGAACTACTTCAAAATATTGTCAAGGTATGTACTCATTGAAAAAAATTATCAAGCGTCTTGATCTATCTCTATAGATCTTGATGCTTAATATGTAAGCAGCTTCACTGAGGTCTTTCTTTGAAAAACTTCTTTCAAACACTCCTTTATGCTTTGCAGAATAATTCTACATTATTTCCGATCAACAATATGTCATTCACATATACTTATCAGAAATGCTGTAGTGCTCCCACTCACTTTCTTGTAAATACAGGCTTCACCGCAAGTCTATATAAAACTATATGCTTTGATCATCTCATCAAAGCGCATATTCCAACTCCGAGATGCTTGCACCAGTCCATAGATGGATCGCTGGAGCTTGCATATTTAGTTAACACCTTTAGGATCGACAAAACCTTCTAGTTGCATTGTATACAACTCTTCTTTAATAAATCCATTAAGGAATGCAGTTTTGTTTATCCATTTGCCAGATTTCATAAAATGCGGCAATTGCTAATATGATTCGGACATACTTAAGCATAGATACGAGTGAGAAACTCTCATCGTAGTCAACACCTTGAACTTGTCGAAACCTTTTGCAACAATTCTAGCTTTGTGGATAGTAACACTACTATCAGCGTCCGTCTTCCTCTTGAAGATCCATTTATTTTCTATGGTTTGCCGATCATCGGGCAAATCCATCAAAGTCCATACTTTGTTCTCATACATGGATCATATCTCAGATTTCATGGCCTCAAACCATTTCGCGGAATCTGGGCTCATCATCGCTTCCTCATAGTTCGTAGGCTCGTCATGGCTAAGTAACATGACCTCTAGAACTGGATTACCGTACCACTCTGGTGCGGATCTCACTCTGGTTTTACCTACGAGGTTCGGTAGTAACTTGATCTGAAGTTACATGATCATCATCATTAGCTTCCTCACTAATCGGTCTAGTAGTCACAGGAACAGATTTCTGTGATGAACTACTTTCCAATAAGGGAGCAGGTATAGTTACCTCATCAAGTTCTACTTTCCTCCCACTCACTTCTTTCGAGAGGAACTCCTTCTCTAGAAAGGATCCATTCTAAGCAACGAATATCTTGCCTTCGGATCTGTGATAGAAGGTGTACCCAACTGTCTCCTTTGGGTATCCTATGAAGACACATTTCTCCGATTTGGGTTTGAGCTTATCAGGATGAAACTTTTTCACATAAGCATCACAACCCCAAACTTTAAGAAACGACAACTTTGGTTTCTTGTTAAACCATAGTTCATATAGTGTCGTCTCAACGGATTTAGATGGTGCCCTATTTAAAGTGAATGCAGCTGCCTCTAATGCATAACCCCAAAACGATAGTGGTAAATCGGTAAGAAACATCATAGATTGCACTATATCCAATAAAGTACGGTTATGACGTTCGGACACACCATTATGCTATGGTGTTCCAGGTGGCATGAGTTTGTGAAACTATTCCACATTGTTTTAATTGAAGACCAAATTCGTAACTCAAATATTCGTCTCTGCGATTAGATCGTAGAAACTTTATTTTCTTGTCACGATGATTTTCCACTTCACTCTGAAATTCTTTGAACTTTTCAAATGTTTCAGACTTATGTTTCATCAAGTAGATATACCCATATCTGCTCAAATCATCTGTGAAGGTCAGAAAATAATGATACCCGCCGCGAGCCTTAACACTCATCGGATCGCATACATCAGTATGTATTATTTCCAATAAGTCAGTTGCTCGCTCCATTGTTCCGAAGAACGGAGTCTTTAGTCATCTTGCCCATAAGGCATGGTTCGCAAGCACCAAGTGATTCATAATCAAGTGATTCCAAAATCCCATCAGCATGGAGTTTCTTCAAGCGCTTTACACCAATATGACCTAAACGGCAGTGCCACAAATAAGTTGCACTATCATTATTAACTTTGCATCTTTTGGTTTCAATATTATGAATATGTGTATCACTACGATCGAGATCCAATGAACCATTTTCATTGGGTGTGTAACCATATAAGGTTTTATTCATGTAAACAGAACAACAATTTATTCTCTTACTTAAATGAATAACCGTATTACAATAAACATGATCAAATCATATTCATGCTCAATGCAAACACCAAATAACACTTATTTAGGTTCAACACTAATCCCGAAAGTATAGGGAGTGTGCGATGATGATCATATCAATCTTGGAACCACTTCCAACACACATCGTCACTTCACCCTTAGCTAGTCTCTGTTTATCCTGCAACTCCCATTTCGAGTTACTAATCTTAGCAACTGAACTAGTATCTAATACTGAGGGGTTGCTATAAACACTAGTAAAGTACACATCAATAACATGTATATCAAATAACTTATGTTAACTTTGCCATCCTTCTTATCCGCCAATCACTTGGGGTAGTTCCGCTTCCAGTGACCAGTCCCTCTGTAGTAGAAGCACTTAGTCTCAGGCTTAGGACCAAACTTGGGCTTCTTCACTTGAGCAGCAACTTGCTTGTTGTTCTTCTTGAAGTTCCCCTTTTTTCCTTTGCCCTTTTCTTGAAACTAGTGGTCTTGTCTACCATCAACACTTGATGTTTTTCTCGATTTCTACCTTCGTCAATTTCAGCATTACGAAGAGCTTGGGAATCATTTCCGTTATCCCTTGCATATCATAGTTCATCACGAAGTTCGACTAACTTGGTGATAGTGACTAGAGAATTCTGTCAATCACTATTTTATCTGGAAGATTAACTCCCACTTGATTCAAGCGATTGTAGTACCCAGACAATCTGAGCACATGCTCACTAGTTGAGCGATTCTCCTCCATCTTTTAGCTATAGAACTTGTTGGAGACTTCATATCTCTCAACTCGGGTATTTGATTGAAATATTAACTTCAACTCCTGGAACATCTCATATGGTCCATGACGTTCAAAATGACTTTGAAGTCCCGATTCTAAGCCATTAAGCATGGTGCACTAAACTATCAAGTAGTCATCATATTAAGCTAGCCAAACGTTCATAACGTCTGCATCTGCTCCTGCAATAGGTATGTCACCTAGCGGTGCATCAAGGACATAATTCTTCTGTGCAGCAATGAGGATAAACCTCAGATCACGGATCCAATCCGCATCATTGCTACTAATATCTTTCAACACAATTTTCTCTAGGAACATATCAAAATAAACATATGAAAGCAACAACGCGAGCTATTGATCTACAACATAATTTACAAAATACTACTAGGACTAAGTTCATAATAAATTTAAGTTCAATTAATCATATTACTTAAGAACTCCCACTTAGATAGACATCCCTCTAATCATCTAAGTGATCACGTGATCCAAATCAACTAAACCATGTCCGATCATCACGTGAGATGGAGTAGTTTTCAATGGTGAACATCACTATGTTGATCATATCTACTATATGATTCACGCTCGACCTTTCGGTCTCCAGTGTTCCGAGGCCATATCTGTACATGCTAGGCTCGTCAAGTTTAACCTGAGTATTCCGCGTGTGCAACTGTTTTGCACCCGTTGTATTTGAACGTAGAGCCTATCACACCCGATCATCACGTGGTGTCTCAGCACGAAGAACTTTCGCAACAGTGCATACTTAGGGAGAACACTTATACCTTGATAATTTAGTGAGAGATCATCTTATAAAGCTACCGTCAATCAAAGAAAGATAAGATGCATAAAAGATAAACATCACATGCAATCAATATATGTGACATGATATGGCCATAATCATCTTGCGACTTTGATCTCCATCTCCAAAGTACCATCATGATCTCTATCGTCACCGGCATGACACCATGATCTCCATCATCTTGATCTATATCAATGTGTCGTCACATGGTCGTCTCGCCAACTATTGCTCTTGCAACTATTGCTGTCGCACAACGATAAAGTAAAGCAATTATTTGGCGCTTGCATCTTATGCAATAAAAAGACAACCATAAGGCTTCTACCAGTTGCCGATAACTTCAACAAAACATGATCATCTCATACAAGAACTTATATCTCATCACGTCTTGACCATATCACATCACAACATGCCCTGCAAAAACAAGTTAGACGTCCTCTACTTTGTTGTTGCAAATTTTACGTGGCTGCTACGGGCTTAAGCAAGAACCAATCTTACCTACGTATCAAAACCACAATGATAGTTTGTCAAGTTGGTGTTGTTTTAACCTTCGCAAGGACCGGGCGTAGCCACACTCGGTTCAACTAAAGTTGGAGAAACTGACACCCGCTAGCCACCTGTGTGAAAAGCACGTCGGTAGAACCAGTCTTGCGTAAGCAAGGTTGTCAGAATCGCGATTCTGTTATACGATTCTACGACTTTACGATCCAAACTAATCCCTCTGATTCTACGATTTTAGTTAATAGAATCTACGTTTTTACGATCCTGATAGTGAAGATTCCATGATTTGCGATCCTACCATCAGAGCTCCGATCTGATTCAAAATCGCGATTCTGACAACCTTGCGTGTAAGCGTACACATAATGTCGGTCTGGGCCGCTTCATCCAACAATACCGCCAAACCAAAGTATGACATGCTGGTAAGCAGTATGACTTATATCGCCCACAACTCACTTGCGTTCTACTCGTGCATATAACATCAACACAAAAAACCTAGGCTCGGATGCCACTGTTGGGGAACGTAGTAATTTCAAATTTCCTACGCACACGCAAGATCATGGTGATGCATAGCAACGAGAGGGGAGAGTATTGTCTACGTACCCTCGTAGACCGGCAACGGAAGTGTTGACACAATGTAGAGGAAGTAGTCGTACGTCTTCCCGATCCGACCGATCCAAGTACCGAACGTACGGCACCTCCGAGTTCTGCACACGTTCAGCTCGATGACGATCCCCGGACTTCGGTCCAGCAAAGTGTCGGGGAAGAGTTCCGTCAGCACGATGGCGTGGTGACGATCTTGATGTTCTACCGTCACAGGGCTTTGCCTAAGCACCGCTACAATATTATCGAGGAGTATGGTGGAAGGGGGCACCGCACACGGCTAAGAAAACGATCACGAGGATCAACTTGTGTCTCCATGGGGTGCCCCCTGCCCCCGTATAAAAAGGAGCAAGGGGGGAGGAGGCCGGCCCTAGGAGGGGCGCGCCAGGGGAGTAGGATTTCTACTCCTAGTTGGAGTAGGTTTCCTACTTTCCTAGTCCAACTAGGAGAAGGGGGAAAGGGGGGAAGAGGGGAAGGAAGGGAGAGAGGGGCCGCGCCCCAAACCCCTTGTCCAATTCGGACTGGGCTTGGGAGGAGCGCGCGCCACCTCCTGGTCCTCTCCACTAAGGCCCATTAAGGCCCATTGCTTCTTCCTCGTATTCCCCTAACTCCTCGGTTCCTCCGAAAATACCCGAATCACTCGGAACCTTTCCGATGTCCGAATATAGTCGTCCAATATATCGATCTTTACGTCTCGGCCATTTCGAGACTTCTCGTCATGTCCCTGATCTCATCCGGGACTCCGAACTCCTTCGGTACATCAAAACTCATAAACTCATAATATAACTGTCATCGAAACCTTAAGCGTGCGGACCCTACGGGTTCGAGAACAATGTAGACATGACCGAGACACGTCTCCGGTCAATAACCAACAGCGGAACCTGGATGCCCATATTGGCTCCTACATATTCTACGAAGATCTTTATCGGTCAGACCGCATAACAACATATGTTGTTCCCTTTGTCATCGGTATGTTACTTGCCCGAGATTCGATCGTCGGTATCTCAATACCTAGTTCAATCTCGTTACCGGCAAGTCTGTTTACTCATTCCGTAATACATCATCTCACAACTAACTCATTAGTTGCAATGCTTGCAAGGCTTATGTGATGTGCATTACCGAGAGGGCCCAGAGATACCTCTCCGACAATCGGAGTGACAAATCCTAATCTTGAAATACGCCAACCCAAGATGTACCTTTGGAGATACCTGTAGAGCTCCTTTATAATCACCCAGTTACGTTGTGACGTTTGGTGGCACACAAAGTGTTCCTCCGGTAAACGGGAGTTGCATAATCTCATAGTCATAGGAACATGTATAAGTCATGAAGAAAGTAATAGCAACATACTAAATGATCAAGTGCTATGCTAACGGAATGGGTCAAGTCAATCACATCATTCTCCTAATGATGTGATCCCGTTAATCAAATGACAACTCATGTCTATGGTTAGGAAACATAACCATCTTTCATCAACGAGCTAGTCAAGTAGAGGCATACTAGTGACACTATGTTTGTCTATGTATTCACACATGTATTATGTTTCCGGTTAATACAATTCTAGCATGAATAATAAACATTTATCATGATATAAGGAAATAAATAATAACTTTATTATTGCCTCTAGGGCATATTTCCTTCAATGTCAACAATAATAGTTCATGAAAACTCACGTCCAATTAGCCATATATACCAGGATCTTTCCAACATACTGTGCTTGCCAAAGGATAAAAATGTAAAAAGGAAGGGTGAAGATCACCATGACTCTTATGCAAGGTAGGAGAGAAAAGTAAAAGATAGGCCCTTCGCAGAGGGAAGTAGAGGTTGTCATGCGCTTTTATGGTTGGATGCACAAAATCTTAATGCTAAAGAACGTCACTTTATATTGCCACTTGTGATATGGACCTTTATTATGCAGTCTGTCGCTTTTATTTCTTCCATATCACACGATCGTATAAAGCTTATTTTCTCCCACACTAATAAGTCATACATATTTAGAGAGAAATTTTTATTGCTTGCACCGATGACAACTTACTTGGAGGATCTTACTCAATCCATAGGTAGGTATGGTGGACTCTCATGGCAAAACTAGTTTAAGGGTATTTGGAAGCACAAGTAGTATCTCTACTTGGTGCGATGAATTTGGCTAGCATGAGGGGAAAGGCAAGCTCAACCATGTTGGATGATCCATGACAATATAATTTATCTCAGATGTAAGAAAACATAATCCATTATGTTGTCTTCCTTGTCCAACTTCAACTCTTTAGCATGTCATATTTTAATGAGTGCTCACAATCATAAAAGATGTCCAAGATAGTGTATTTATATGTGAATACCTCTATTTCTTTATTACTTCCTATTAATTGCAATGATGACCAAAACTATGTTTGTCAACTCTCAACAACTTTTATTCATCATACTTTTTCTATGTGAGCTCATTACTCTCCGTAAGATCCATATGATCTCTTTTATTTCTTTCTATTCTTTCTCTTTTCTTTTATTCACTCAAGATCATGGCAAAATACTCAAGCCCTTGACTCAACACTAATCTTTATTATATATATAGCTCAAGGACTTGATTACATAGAAGGATCATAAAGCAAAACTCACAACTAGATCATACTAAAAAGCTTTATGCTACTAGATCAAAATATTATCAAAAGGATCAAACTAAGAAAAACGGTAAGATAAAAGTGATGGTGATACGATACCGGGGCACTCCCTGGTGAACTTCTTGCGCTTAGTATTTTTTATATATTCTGAAAACATCTTCCGTGAAGTTTCAGGACTTTCGGAGCTATGCAGAATAGGTCTATAATATTTGCTCCTTTTCCAGCCTAGAATCCCAGCTACCGGCATTCTCCTTCTTTATGTAAACCTTGTAAAATAAGAGAGAATAGGCATAAGTATTGTGACATAATGTGTAATAACAGCCCATAATGCATTAAATGTCGATATAAAAGCATGATGCAAAATGGACGTATCATCGTTGCATACCGTTTCAACATCGAAGGTCTCCTCGAGCTTAATGCTGAAGTGCCGATCATCGTCCAGGTGAGGCCTGTCGCACAGACCTCGATCGTCGTGGTACCAGCTGCACTCCCCCGGGAGACTTTCGTTGTCTGATGACGACATTTACTATGTTCATAATTCAAAGATTAAACTTGTACAATTAAATATATGTACTTCAAAAACTAAATTAGATCATTATTATTCATCACGGGTTGACTATCGGTCTGTCGAGTCTTTTCTTGAAAACTCTCAGCTCACATGGTGTATATATTCGACTCTCGGTGATGGTCGCTCCTCCCTTCGTCCCCGAGTGCATTACACCAAAATGTCTAGCACACGGGAACGAAGGAGAAGCGACCCCCACGACAACAGTCGGGATTCTTCGTCCTCTCATATATATATATGGTGGAACTCTCCCTCACTGATTCCTCTCTGACATTTGCGACCGTCAGTGATGGTAGCTCCTCCTTTCGTTCCCGAGTGCATTACACCAAATTGTCTAGCACACAGGAACGAAGGAGAAGCTACCCCCATGACAACAGCCAGGATTCTTCGTCCTCTCATATATGGCGGAGACTCGACAGACTTAAAGTCAACCCAAAATATTGTTTAATTATCTTTCTAAAAAGGATTTGTCTGGTCTCACCTCGAGGTCGGAGGGGGTCGGTGACGGGGACGACGGTGCGGATGATGGAGGGGGGCTCCTAGATTTCTGCGAAAACAAAATCATATGCATACACCTTGCATAGTGCTCTCCAATTTTAGCATTTAAAGTAGGAGTAGTTTCCAATTTGAGCATTCAATAAGCAAAATCAAATCACAAAATAAAGTAGTATTCAAATTAGGATGCATTCAATTATAAGCAAAACTACATCATCTCTTGCGTCCGTACATCGTCGAATATTATCATTAATACACCTCGAATACTATCATACATATAACATCGCTAGTACAACTAGAACCGTAGCACCCGACGGGTATCGGCACGGGCGGTGGACACCCAAAGAGAAGTAACCATCACAGGATCATAGCTCCAGTGAGATACCTGAAGAACCTGGCAGGTATTGTCGAACCTGCCCTCCAACGCAACAATGTAGCGACGGACGTGCTCGTCCTCCTCGCTGACATGGTGACGTACCACCTCCGCGGCGTCCGGAAGCCTCGGCACCGTCACCGGCTCACGCGACCGCCACCAAACAAAGATCGGGTCAATGACGGGCTAGCTCCTCACCAACCTACGCCCCCCCCGGAAGGTAGCACCTCCCAAAACCAGCCCGGCGGAGCCCAGTCCCGGACATGGCCCCTCTGATCAAGCCGGCCTCCGCCGCCGAGTCGACGACGAGGATGCGGGATAGGCATCGTCGACGTCGATGCGGGAATAATTGCTTTAACTAAAAAAATAAACTAGTTCTATTAAGTTCCTTGCTAAAAATAAACTACTTATATAGTAAAATAAACTAGTTTTATTAAATCAACTAGTTCAACTACTAAGCACTTACTATAAATAGAATAAAGTAGTACTTACTAAAAATAAACTAGTTTAACTAGTTCTATTATTTTTCTAACTAATTCTATTAAACACTTTCTAAGTAGTACTTACTAAAAGTTATCGGGGAGGGGGGTATATCAACAACGACATACCCGATAAAAAAATAAGAAGAGGAAGAAGAAGAAAAAAAAGAGGAGAAGAAGAAAGGAATAGAGGAGGAGATCGAAGAAAAAAAGAAAAAAAGAGGAGAAGAAGAAGGAATAGAGGAAAAGAAAGAAAGAAAAATGATCTAATATATTATTCTATTTCTTCTTCTTCTCCTCTATTTCTTCTTCTTCTCCTCTTTTTTTCTTTTTCATCTTCTTATTTATTTCTCCTCTTCTTCCTCTCCTCTTCTTCTTATTCTTCTTCTTCTTATCCTTCTTCCTCTTCTTATTTTCCTTTTTTCTCTCCTTCTTTTTCTTCTAAATATGAACATATACATAAATGACTTTGATCATACACAATTTTCCTATACATACACAATATGAACATATACATAAATTGACAAAGAAAATTCTATGAACAAAAAAATCATAAAAATTCTATGAACAAAACTACAACAGAAAAAATCATAAAAATTCAATGAACAAAATTACAACAGAAAAAAATCATGAAAATTCTATTAAAAAATTGACATATTCTTTGCATATGAACATACAAACATTTGCATATTCAACAATAATATCACCAAAAAAAATCTAAACTACACATCTAAATTACAACAACTAAATTAACTACACATCCAAATTAATACAACTAAATTACAACATCTAAACTACACATAATAGGGGGCGCGGCGGCAGCGGCGTCAGCGGCGGCGACCATTACAAGGAGGAGCGGGAGGGGATCGGGGCGGCGCTCACAGGGTGTGCGGCGACGGCGACGAGGAGGCAGGGCCGGGGTGCGGGGTGGCGACGGCGTCGGGGTGGCGCGTCGGAGGCAGGGCGACCACGACGACAGCGAGAAGCAGACGGGCAGCCTGGCCGCGTCGCAGTTGGAGAATGAGGAACTGAACGAAAAATTCACAAGTCCTGGTTATATAGACGGGGCATTAGTTCCGGTTCGTGGCACAAACCTGGACCAATGCCACCCTTTAGTATCGGTTGGTGCTACCAGCCAGGACCAAAGGTCTCTTTTCAGCAACCCAAAGGGCGGGAAGCGGAGGCCTTTGGTCCCGGTTGGTGGAACCAACCGGGACTAAAGGAGGGCATTGGTCCTGGTTTGCTCTATGAACCGGTACCAATGTGGCCCTTTAGTCCCGGTTGGTGGCACCAACCGGGACCAAAGGCCTCGTGCGGCCCATGCCCAAATGTTTAGTCCCACCTCGCTAGCTGAGAGGGGCGCGCAGTGGTTTATAAGCCCCACTGCCACACCCCTCTCGAGCTCCTCTCCATTGCAGGCTTACGGGCCTAATTGTCACTGCTATGCTTGATGGGCCTACTGGGCCTTCTGCGGGTCTGAATCCTGGCCCATAGATGGGTTTCTAGTCGTAGTCAGGCCGTGGGGGCCCAGTAGGTGGCATATTTTTTATTTTTTCCCTGTTTTTTGTTTTCTTTTTTGCTTTATTTATTTTGTTTTATTTCTACTTACAACAAAAAACTTATTTATTTTATTTTATTTTGTTTCTAATTACTTATTTATTTTACTTTATGATAATTCTTTTTTCTATTAAAGTTTCTGACAAAAAAAGTTCTTTACAAAAATTCTTTATATAATTTTAGTTGCATCAGTTTTATATAATTTTAGTTTCAGTAATACTAGAGGTTGCTTATAATGTTTTGAACAAAAAATACTTTGATAATTTTAGTTTCATAAATTTTATTTATGTTATTAAAGTTTATTTTATTTTATTTTGTTTCTACTTATATATTTTATTAAAGTTTATATTATTTTGTTTCTAATTACTTATTTATTTTATTTTATGATAATTCTTTTTGTTATTAAAGTTTGTAACAAAAAAGTTCTTTATGAAAATTCTTTTTGCTTTTAATGATTTTGAACAGAAAATACTTTGATAATTTTAGTTGCATCAATTTTATATAATTTTAGTTTCAATAATACTAGAGGTTTATCTTCAGTGTTCAAAATGCACCATTCAAAGCCACATCATCAATTTTCAACCCTTTCTGACTTCATTTGTTATTTTTCATGCATTTACTGATTGTTTTGAGCTATAAGACCCTGAAATTGAAAAACATTTCAAATGAACTCTGAAAAGGTTGAAAGTTGGCATGGTATCATCATTTCATCCACATAGCATGTGCAAGAAAGTCGAGAGCGTTACGGCAAAAACTGGATGCACTTCGTGTACAAAACGGACAATCTGTTTCGAAGTATCAGGATTTCATACGGAAACTCGTCTGTTACAACAGGCATTTCAAATGAACTATGAAAAGGTTGAAAGTTGGCATGGTATCATCACTTTTTCTTCGCTCGCATCCTTTCCTTATTGCGCCGTAACCATGGATAATCTTCATCATTTATCAGGATGCCTGGGTCAGCCTTGACTTTGAAGGGAGGAATTTCATGAAACTTTTCATAATCTTCGGACATGTCTGTCTTGCCCTCCACTCCCACGATGTCCCTTTTTTCTGAAAGAACTATGTGGCGCTTTGGCTCATCGTATGATGTATTCGCTTCCTTATCTTTTCTTTTTCTCGGTTTGATAGACATGCCCTTCACATAGATAACCCGTGCCACATCATTAGCTAGGACGAACGATTCGTCAGTGTACCCAAGATTGTTCAAATCCACTGTTGTCATTCCGTACTATGGGTCTACCCGTACCCCGCCTCCTGACAGATTCACCCATTTGCACTTAAACAAAGGGACCTTAAAATCATGTCCATAATCAAGTTCCCATATGTCCACTATGTAACCATAATATGTGTCATTTCCCCTCTCGGTTGCTGCATCAAAGAGGACACCGCTGTTTTGGTTGGTGCTCTTTTGATCTTGGGCGATCATGTAAAATATATTCCCATTTATCTCGTATCCTTTATAAGTCAATACAGTCGAAGATGGTCCCCTGGACAACGAGTACAGCTCATCACAAACAGTGTTGTCACCTCTGAGACGTGTTTCCAACCAACTGCTAAAAGTCCTGATGTGTTCACATGTAATCCAGCCGTCGGACTACTCCGGGTGTTTGGAGCGCAGACTCTTCTTGTGTGTATCGACATATGGGGTCACCAAGGTAGAGTTCTTTAGAACTGTGTAGTGTGCTTGAGACCAAGAATATCCGTCCTTGCATATTATTGAGTCCCCTCCAAGCGTGCCTTTTTCAGTCAGTCTCCCCTCATACCGCGATTTAGGGAGACCTATCTTCTTAAGGCCAGGAATGAAGTCAACACAAAACCCAATGACATCCTCTATTTGATGGCCCATGGAGATGCTTCCTTCTGGCCTAGCGCGGTTACAGACATATTTCTTTAGGACTCCCATGAACCTCTCAAAGGGGTACATATTGTGTAGAAATACGGGGCCTAGAATGACAATCTCGTCAACTAGATGAACTAGGACGTGTGTCATGATATTGAAGAAGGATGGTGGGAACACCAGCTCGAAACTGACAGGACATTGCTCCACATCACTCCTTAGCCTTGTTATGATTTCTGGATCGATCACCTTCTGAGATATTGCATTGAGGAATGCACATAGCTTCACAATGGCTAATCGGACGTTTTCCAGTAGAAGCCCCCTTAATGCAACCGGAAGCAGTTGTGTCATAATCACGTGGCAATCGTGAGACTTTAGGTTCTGGAACTTTTTCTCTAGCATATTTATTATTCCCTTTATATTCGACGAGAAGCCAGTCGGGACCTTCATACTAAGCAGGCATTCAAAGAAGATTTCCTTCTCTTCTTTGGTAAGAGCGTAGCTGGCAGGACCTTCATACTGCTTTGGAGGCATGCCGTCTTTTTCGTGCAAACATTGCAGGTCCTCCCGTGGATCAGTTGTATCTTTTGTCTTCCCATACACGCCCAAGAAGCCTAGCAGGTTCACGCAAAGGTTCTTTGTCACGTGCATCACGTCGATCGAAGAGCGTACCTCTAGGTCTTTCCAGTAGGGTAGGTGCCAAAATATAGATTTCTTCTTCCACATGGGTGCGCGTCCCTCAACGTCATTCGGAACAGCTAGTCCGCCGGGACCCTTTCCAAAGACTACGTGTAAATCATTGACCATAGCAAGTACGTGATCACCGGTACGCATGGCGGGCTTCTTCCGGTGATCTGCCTCGCCTTTGAAATGCTTGCCTTTCTTTTGACATTGATGGTTGGTCGGAAGAAATCGACGATGGCCCAGGCACACATTCTTCCTGCATTTGTCCAGGTATATACTTTCGGTGTCAGCTAAACAGTGCGTGCATGCGTGGTATCCCTTGTTTGTCTCCCCTGAATGGTTACTAAGAGCAGGACAATCATTGATCCTAAGAGCTTTGGATGGAAAATATGATACCGTTTGCACATTGATCCAAATGATGCCCAATTACAAAGATCTCAAGCCAACGGAAGTCATTGGAAGAATTTTTGCTCATGAGATGTCACTCAAGGATAAGGAGGAGCTCCATAACAAGTCAAGTGGTGCTTACAAAGCCTCATGTGAAGCTCCCACATCATCAAGTGAGAAACAAACCTTCAATGAAGAATTGAGCCTAATGGTGAAGAACTTCAACAAGTTCTACAAGAGTAGGAGCAAAGAGAGAAGTCCCAAGTCAAGGTCCTATAATGACAAAAGATCTTCTAGTCGAGAGCGGAATTGCTACAATTGTGGAAGACCCAGACACTATTCCAATGAGTGTACGGCACCCTACAAAAGAAGAGAAGATTCTCCAAAAAGAAGAAGTAGAAGAGAAGAATCACCATCGAGAGAGAGAAGGAGTAGAGATGATCGTTATGAACGAAGAACATCCCGGAGAAGCAAAGATTCGGAAAGGAAGGACAAGTCATCAAGGAGCTACATAAAACGAAGACATCAAGCTCATGTTGGTGAATGGGTATCCGGCTTCGACTCCGACAATCACTCCGAGAGAAGCTATCATTCCGACTCCGAATATACTCAAGATGAAGGTGTTGTCGGTCTAGCACTTGTGTCAACCAACTCGTACAACATATTTGATTCACCAAATGAAGGACTTGGAAGATGCTTCATGGCTAAAGGCCCAAAGGTATCACACCCCGAGTATGTTGATTTCAATAGTGATGAAGATGACTTGTTAGGTGATGATGATTTACTTGTTGACAACTCTAGTGATGAATACTATGATGAAACATCAATTAATCATGCGAATCAAGATAAAACGAATGATAATGATAAGAAGAAGATTGAGTTTCTAACTAAAGAACTAAACACTCTTAAGTTAGCTCATGAAACTATCTTAGGAGATCATCAAGAACTTTTAAGGACTCATGAGAAATTATGTTTTGAAAAGCTCAACCTTGAGCAAGAGCATGAGTTCTTAAAGGCAATCAATGATGATCTTTGCAAGAAAAGTTCTTCTTACATGGCCAAGCATTTACTCTTATCCACTTACATGCCTCAATTCAAGTCTAGTAACAAGAACAAGAAAGATTCTTCCTCTAGTAGTAACAATAATCATGCTAAATCTAATGTTGTTGCTTCTAGTAGTTCTCTTGATTCCACTAATGATTCTCTTAGCCAAGTTACACTTGAACAAGAAAATAGCTTATTGAAGGGAATTATAGAGAAAGGTGTTTACAAGAGCCTTGCCTGGAGTAAGCAATTCGAGGAAATTGTACGCAAGCAAGGAAGGCACCGAAAGAACCAAGGTGTTGGTTTTGAACGAAAGTTCAATGCCAATGGAGTTGAGTGGGAAGAAGATCAATACCCAAGACGAAGTTTGTTCCTCAACAAGAGAAGTATGATCCTACTTCCTTCAAAGGGACACAAGCTCAAGATGATCTTCCACCACAAGACCACAAGCAAAAAGGCAAGGATAAGCTTCAAGAGGAAATTGATGCATTTGAAGAAGCACCCAAGGCCTTGGTCAAGTGGGTTCCCAGGACTACATTAAGTTCTACTTCACCAAGTACGACTACAACTCCAAGGATTCCCATCAAGATGATGTGGATCCCGAAGAAGAAGAACTAGAGAGTTCTTGAGGGTGACTCCGCCAACATACCGCACTCTTATCATTTTGGCAAGAACAAGTGCAATCAACTTCCACATCTTGCACTAGTTCAAGGAGTCACAAACCCTCTTGTTGGTAAGACAAGGGACAAGGTAACCTAATGTTTTCATAGACATCATCTTGTGTGTGCATCACTCTATGTCTATGGATATCCTTGTTTCTTTCTTGTGGGACTAACCCGTGTAGGTATTGAAAGTGCAACTCACTCCAAAGGATTGCTCCAAATGATCTACATCAACATTGAGCATCCACATCTCCAACATCTACATGAAGTCATCATCGACAAAACCCAAGGTTAGTTCATCCCTCTTAGGGGGGATCTCACATCTAGGGGGAGATTTACTCTAAAATTGAGCTAAAGCAACTCTAATGGTGTGAACACAACAACGCTTTATGTAAAAATGGTAACCCCATTTGTGCTTAAACGATGAGTATGACCTATGATCAAATGTTCTCATTTGACTCCTAAGTCAATATACTCATATATAGATGACCTAGTCATCGCCAATTGCTTGATAGATGCTAGAATTGGTTGTGCATGCTTTGCCACATATTTCATTTGCCATTTTATTGTGTGAGCATGTTGGTTGCATAATTTACTCAGTTGAGGACATCCGCTTGTTGTTTTGATTGTTTGGCTCCTTTTTCTTTTGCCAAGTGGATGGACAGGAATGCCTAAGAATCTTCTCTAGATATCTATGCTTTTCTCGTCTCAAACTCTATTCATGCTACATCACAAAGTTTGATCAAGTCAGACTCAAACCACTCTTTGTGAGGAGCACTCGGAGTCCCCGATTCGTCATAGACTTAAAAATCCAAAACTCCTTTGTGCGTTTCGGTCTGACTGAATCATCCATTTCGGTCATACTGAGATCACTAAGTCGATCTAGGTTTTCAATCTCGGTGCAGCCGATTTGAACTTTTCGGTCACACCAAGTTCCAGTAACTGCTTGCAGTTATGAATCTCGGTGCCACCGAGTTGTTCCACTCGGTCACACCGACAGAGTTAGGCTATATATACCCGCGGCCCAAAATTTGGAAAAATTTCCGAACCTCTTCGCCCGCGCTCAGCCTGCTCTGCCTCCCTGGGTCTCCGGATCGTCCTCCTCATCGCCAGCTGCCTCCCACCGCTGGTCTCCGCCGCCGTCAACGGGAATCATCTCCACCGTTGCCGCCGTAGCAAGTCCATCGCCGCACTAGGGTATGGACTTGATCCTTGTGCTATTCCCCCTCCGATTCTTAGCACATTGTTTTGCCATGTATCTTGCCATGATTGAGATCACTCTATCCAGCGAAATCACTCCGTAGTTTAGTCGTGGATTGAAAATTTAGGGTTAGGTTTCCGCCGAAACCATCTCGGATCGACCGAGTTGTTGAAATCGGTTCCACCGATTTGGCTAAGGCCATTGCACATGTGATTCTCGGTCTGACCGAGAATTGCAAATCGGTGTGACCGAGTTCAATACTTTGTGAAACCCTAGCAGTCTCGGTGCCACTGAACTGTGACTCGGTCTGACCGAGTTCACTAGTTTAGGTTCCAAAAGCTGCTTCGGTATCACCGAGTTTGCAAATCGGTAGATCCGAAATGCTTTCTGTGGAAAACTAAAACTAAGTTTTTAACTCATTCTTTTGCAAAAACCTCTGTACTTTGTGATGCTTATCAAATCTACCTCATCTATAATCTATTCACAGGGTCTGCTGTCAGTGTTTGCATCATGTCAGATCAGAGTGACAGTCAGAACAAGTCCGAGGAGCAAGTGAACATGAGTGAGGGCACTAGTCCCTCTAGCAGCTTTGATGAAGGAAGCAGAAGTACACCCAGCAACTTGCCTAAGGCAGCCACCAGGACCAGAAAGAAGAAAACCTCATATTCTGAGGATGAGGGCTATGTGGCTGTTGAGGAAGAGGCCACCTCAAAGAGGAAAGTCCTGAAAAAGTAATATGGCACAGCTGATGCTACTAAGCCAGGAAAGAAGCAAAAGGTTCATGCCAAGAGAGTTCCCATGTCAAAAACCAAAGCATCCACTGCTGAAACCTCCAAGCCATCAACAGTGGCAGTTGGAGAAGGCAAGAAAAGAAAGGAAAGGGTCAAGAAGACCACTGCCAGAGTGCTTGGCAGATCCTCAATAATGAGAGACTCTGAAGAAGAGGAAGAGGATTCAGCACCAGCACCCAAAGCTCAAAAGCTTATGGGAGATGCTATAAGGGCAGGGGCTGTTCCATCTAAGCCTAAGACTGCTCCTAAGACTGCTGCTCCAGCTCCAAAGCAAAAACCCAAGAGGAGCACCAGGAACATCCCTGCTGAGGAGAAGAACAAGGCCCCAGTGCCTCAAGTTGCCGAAGAAGAAGATGATTCTGTCGTGTTGAGGAAGTTGAAGCCCAAAATTCCAGATCACAATGATGCTCACCCAGTTGCAGAGAGCATGAAAATCAGGATGGATTCAGGTTTAAGGCTATGGAGAGAGTCTGATCCATATGCCACCAGGAGAAGGACTGCTGTGGACTACAGGTTCCATACAAAGGAACAATAGGACTTCTATGAGACTATCTTACTTGACAAGAAGCCCATCGTGTGTGACATGAGATGGGTAGACTGGAAATTCATTGAGGAAAATGAAGATCCCTTCCCTGGTTTATATGACAGCTTCAAGGCGTGTGGAGTCGATGAGTTTGTGGCTCAGAAGCTCACAAAGTGGAATGATGAGCTCATTATGCAGTTCTACTCCACAGCTCATTTCTACCCAGATGGAAGGATTGTCTGGATGTCTGAAGGTACTAGGTACCAGTCAACGGTTGCAGAATGGGCAAAATTGGTCAATGCGCCTAAGGAGAGTGAAGATGACTTGGATGTCTATGCTAAGAAGAAGAAGGATCACAACACCATGGCACATATGTACAAAGAGATCCCAGATGCTGCTCTTGAGACACACAAGTTTGGATCAGTACATTACCTTCTGTCAGGCTTGCCAACAATCAACTGGATCCTCAGGCACACTCTTCTGCCAAAGTCAGGTGATCACAAGATGATCAGAGGCCATGAAATTAACTTGCTTCACATATTTGATGTGCCTCAAAAGTTCAAGTCATGAGCCTAATTGTGGAAACCATTAAGAGAACATCTGCAGATCAGAAGAGAAGTTGTGGGTATGCCCCACAGATTCAGGAGCTAATCAACTCCAAGATGGGCACTGGCACATATCTCCTGGACAAGGAACACATGCCCATCTACCCAGACTTTGAGGACAACACTGTGGTGATGGATGAGAATGAACCATCTTCTGTGCAAGCACAAGCCAAGAGGGAGAAGACCAGGGCTAAAAAGGCTGCAAAGATGCCAACCACTGAAGAGGCATCTCAGTATCTTCTAAAGAGCAAGCAAGATCAGCTTGGCTACTTGATTGCCTCCACTCTGAGGATTGAGAAGGGATTGGCTACCCTGACTCAAAACCAGGAGAGCTTGGAGAGATTCATGGAGTAGAGGTTCTATGACTTAGATGTGAAGGTCACTGAGATCTAGTTAGTTGTTGAGCAACTTCAGGATGAAGTGCAGGAGAAGAAGGGCAAGTCTACCACTGATGCTTTTGCTAGAGTGCCCAGAGGACAAAGATCTGCTGCAGTGCCTGTCACAGACACCAGAGCAACTTCATCTGCACCAGCTACAGCTTCAATGCCACCAGCTCCAGCACCCACTCCACCAGCTCCATCTACATCAACTGATGCCTTCGTCCTTGGCGTGTTATCTACACCACCACCTGAAGACCAAGACTGAGAGTCGATCTAGCACTATGCATTTTTTATGAACTTTTTGGTAACTTGTTGCCAAAGGGGGAGAAAATGTATAGATCATAGGCTTCGAGAGAGAGAGTGTTGCTTTTTATTCTCTCTTTTTGTTTGGTGGTTAAACTTTGTTTATTTGCTTGGTTGCGATACTTTATGCTTTTGTGTGATACTTGGATGATCATGTGTTTGATCATATGCTACCTTAATGCTTGTGGGATGACATTATCCTTTTTTTTTATCCCCATATATGATCATTCACTTTGCTTGGTGATGAGTGCATGTATTTCATTATTATCATTTTGAGCACTCCACCAAGATGTATGTGACGTGGAAGAGTAACCCATGTTCCTAACTCATTGTGCATTTGCAGTCCAAAGCAAATCTTAAACTATGCACAAATTTAGGGGGAGCTCTTGCTTTTCACATACTTCTCAAAGTGACAATGTTTTTCACTCTTATTATCATTTGTCGAAGCTTTGATCTATATGTTGTCATCAATTACCAAAAAGGGGGAGATTGAAAGTGCAACTATCCCTAGGTGGTTTTGGTAATTCCTAACAACATATAGCTCATTGAGCTAATGCTATTTCAAGATTAATATCTCAGGAAAGTTCAATGATTGGCATGGCATGGATGAGAAAAGTGGATCCCTCAAAATGCTAAGGACAAAGGATTGGCTCAAGCTCAAAGCTCAAGACTCTACATTTTCTATTTTAGTGATCCAAGATCACATTGAGTCTATAGGAAAAGCCAATACTATCAAGGAGGGATGAGGTGTTGCTTAATGAGGCTCTTGCTCAAAATGCTAATTAATATGCTCCAAAACCCTTAACTACTTTCTCACATCCACATATGACCTAAACCAAAAGTCAAACTCGGCCCCACCGATTCTTTCTATCCGGCGCCACCGAGTTTCAAATGTCATAGCCACTGCCACAAACCCTAGGCAAATCGGTCTCACCGATAGGGATCTCGGTCTCACCGAGATGGGATTGTAATCTCTCTGTTTCCCTTTGTAACGTTTCGGTCCCACCGAGATGAGCGATCGGTCCCACCGAGATTGCAATGTAAACTCTCTGTTTTCCCTTTGTAACGTTTCGGTCGAAATGAGCGATCGGTCCCACCGAGTTTACCTGACCAACTCTCTGGTTAGCTTATTACCAAAATCGGTCTCACCGAGTTTGTGTAATCGGTCTCACCGAGATTAGTTATGCCCTGACCCTAATCATATCGGTCCTACCGAGTTGCATGTCAGTTCCACCGAAAACCCCAACGGTCACTAGCTTTGCTGAATCGGTCTGACCGAGTTTAACTATTCGGTCCCATCGAGATTGGCGAGTTGTGTGTAACAGTTAGATTTTGTGTGGAGGCTATATATACCCCTCCACCACCTCTTCATTCGTGGAGAGAGCCATCAGAACAAACCTACACTTCCAACTTACTTTTTCTGAGAGAGAACCACCTACACTTGTGTTGAGGCCAAGATATTCCATTCGTACCATATGAATCTTGATCTCTAGCCTTCCCCAAGTTGCTTTCCACTCAAATCTTCTTTCCACCAAATCCATATCCTGTGAGAGAGAGTTGAGTGTTGGGGAGACTATCATTTGAAGCACAAGATCAAGGAGTTCATCATCAACACACCATTTGTTACTTCTTGGAGAGTGGTGTCTCCTAGATTGGCTAGGTGTCACTTGGGAGCCTCCGACAAGATTGTGGAGTTGAACCAAGGAGTTTGTAAGGGCAAGGAGATCGCCTACTTCATGAAGATCTACCGCTAGTGAGGCAAGTCCTTCGTGGGCGACGGCCATGGTGGGATAGACAAGGTTGCTTCTTCGTGGACCCTTCGTGGGTGGAGCCCTCCGTGGACTCGCGCAGCCGTTACCCTTTGTGGGTTGAAGTCTCCATCAACGTGGATGTACGATAGCACCACCTATCGGAACCATGACAAAAACATCTGTGTCTCCTATTGCGTTTGAATCCTCCAAACCCTTCCCTTTATATTCTTGCAAGTTCCATGCTTTACTTTCCGCTGCTCATATACTCTTTGCATGCTTGCTTGAATTGTGTTAAGATTGCTTGACTTGTCCAAAGTTGCTAAAATTTGTCAAGAACTAAAATTGGGAAAAGGATAAGTTTTTATTTGGTCAAGTAGTCTAATCACCCCCCCTCTAGACATATTTTCGATCCTACAACCCTTCAGCGGGTGCTCTCAACTTCCCGTCTTTCTTATAGTCCTCACTGTGCCATCGCATCAACTTGGCATGCTCTTTGTTTCTGAACAGTCGTTTCAACCGTGGTATTATAGGAGCATACCACATCACCTTCGCAGGAACCCTCTTCCTGCGGGGCTCGCCGTCAACATCACCAGGGTCATCTTGTCTAATCTTATACCGCAATGCACCGCATACCGGGCATGCGTTCAAATCCTCGTATGCACCGCGGTAGAGGATGCAGTCATTAGGGCATGCATGTATCTTATGCACCTCCAAGCCTAGAGGGCATACGACCTTCTTTGCTGCGTACGTACTGTCGGGCAATTCGTTATCCTTTGGAAGCTTCTTCTTCAATATTTTCAGTAGCTTCTCAAATCCTTTGTCAGGCACAACATTCTCTGCCTTCCATTGCAGCAATTCCAGTACGATACCGAGCTTTGTGTTGCCATCTTCAGAATTGGGGTACAACCCTTTTTTGTGATCCTCTAACATGCGATCGAACTTCAGCTTCTCCTTTTGACTTTTGCATTGCGTCCTTGCATCGACAATGACCCGGCGGAGATCATCATCATCTGGCACATCGTCTGGTTCCTCTTGATCTTCAGCAGCTTCCCCCGTTGTAGCATCATCGGGCACATCGTCTGGTTCCTCTTGATCTTCAGTAGCTCCCCCCGTTGCAGCATCGCCGTATTCAGGGGTCACATAGTTGTCATCGTCCTCTTCTTCTTCGCCGTCTTCCATCATAACCTCTATTTCTCCGTGCCTCGTCCAAACATTATAGTGTGGCATGAAACCCTTGTAAAGCAGGTGGGTGTGAAGGATTTTCCGGTCAGAGTAAGACTTTGTATTCCCACATTTAGGGCATGGACAACACATAAAACCATTCTGCTTGTTTGCCTCAACCACTTCGAGAAAATTATGCAGGCCTTTAATGTACTCGGAGGTGTGTCTGTCACTGTACATCCATTGTCGGTTCATCTGCGTGCATTATATATAATTATGTGTGTCAAAAGTAAGAAAATCAGACAAGTATCTATCTAAAGTAAGCAAATTAGACAAGTATCTATCTAAATTAAGAAAAATAGAAATAAGATAAGAACAAGAGGCTCACCATGATGGTGTCGGTGACGAGATCAGCGCGGGCGATCGACGGCGGTGAAAACGGGGACGGGGCATGATGGACCGCTAAATCTAGACAAATCTCGGGAAAGATGGAGCTCCGAGGTCGAGCTTCGAGAGGAGAAAGCTTAACTAGTGTGGCTTGGGCATTTCACCGAATACCTCATGTGCATAGGAGGTGAGCTAGAGCACCCAAATGCCCCCCCCTCGCCCGCCAGAAAAAACAGAGCACTGTGGAGTGCTCTGCTGCGGCGATGGGTATATATAGGCAACTCATTTGTCCCGGTTCGTGGCAGGAACCGGAACTAAAGCCTCCCCTTCTGTCCCGGTTCTAGGAACGAACCGGTACTAATGGCTGTGGGCCAGGAGCGCGGCCCATTGGTCCCGGTTCGTGCCTAGAACCGGGACAAATGGATCCAGACGAACCGGGACAAATGCCGACAAGGCACCGGACGGCCCCCTGGGCTCATGAACCGGGACTAATGCCCCCCATGGGTCCCGGTTCATGAAGAACCGGGACTAATGGGCTGGCCAGGCCCTAACCAAAGCCCTGTTTTCTACTAGTCTTTACCTCTCGACCATTTCGAGACTCCTCGTTATGTCCATGATCAAATCCGGGACTCTGAACTACCTTCGGTACATCAAAACACATAAACTCATAATACCGATCATCATCGAACGTTAAGCGTGCGGACCCTATGGGTTCAAGAACTATGTAGACATGATCGAGACATGTCTCCAGTCAATAACCAATAGCGGAACCTGGATGCTCATATTGGTTCCTACATATTCTACAAAGATCTTTATCGGTCAAACCGCATAACGATATACGTTGTTCCCTTTGTCATCGGTATGTTACTTGCCCGAGATTCCATCGTTGGTATCTCAATACCTTGTTCAATTTCATTACCGGCAAGTCTCTTTACTCGTTCTGTAATGCTACATCCCGTAACTAACTCATTACTCATTAGTTACATTGCTTGCAAGGCTTATAGTGATGTACATTACCGAGAGGGCCCAGAGATACCTCTCCGACAATCGGAGTGACAAATCCTAATCTTGATCCATGCCAACTCAACAAACACCATCGGAGGCCTGTAGAGCACCTTTATAATCACCCAATTACGTTGTGACATTTAGTAGCACACAAAGTGTTCCTCTGGTACTCAAGAGTTGCATGATCTCATAGTCATAGGAACATGTATAGTTATGCAGAAAGAAATAGCAACAAACTAAACGATCATCCTGCTAAGCTAATGGATGGGTCAAGTCAATCACATCATTCTCTAATGAGGTGATCCCGTTAATCAAATGACAAATCATGTCTATGGTTAGGAAACATAACCATCATTGATTCAATGAGCTAGTTAAGTAGAGGCAAACTAGTGACACTCCATTTGTCTATGTATTCACACATGTAGTAAGTTTCTGGTTAATATAATTATAGCATGAATAATTAATAAACATTAACATGACATAAGGAAATATAAATAACAACTTTATTATTGCCTCTAGGGCATATTTCCTTCAGTCTCCCACTTGCACTAGAGTCAATAATCTAGATTACATTGTAATGATTCTAACACCCATGTAGTCTTGGTGCTGATCATGTTTTGCTCGTGAGAGAGGCTTAGTCAACGGGTCTGCAACATTCAGATCCGTATGTATCTTACAAATCTCTATGTCTCCCTCCTTGACTTGATCGCGGATGGAATTGAAGTGTCTCTTGATGTGCTTGGTTCTTTTGTGAAATCTGGATTCCTTTGCCAAGGCAATTGCACCAGTATTGCCACAAAAGATTTTCATTGGACCCGATGCACTAGGTATGACACCTAGATCGGATATGAACTCCTTCATCCAGACTCCTTCATTTGCTGCTTCCGAAGCAGCTATGTATTCTACTTCACACGTAGATCCTGCCACGACGCTCTGCTTGGAACTGCACCAACTGACAGCTCCACCATTTAATAAAAACACGTATCCAGTTTGTGACTTAGAGTCATCCGGATCAGTATCAAAGTTTGCATCGACGTAACCGTTTACGACGAGCTCTTTGTCACCTCCATATACGAGAAACATATCCTTAGTCCTTTTCGGGTATTTCAGGATGTTCTTGACCGCTGTCCAGTGATCCACTCCTGGATTACTTTGGTACCTCCCTGCTAAACTTACAGCAAGGCACACATTAGGTCCAGTACACAGCATTGCATTCATGATAGAGCCTATGGCTGAAGCATAGGGAACACCTTTCATTTTCTCTCTATCTTCTGCAGTGGTCGGGCATTGAGTCTGACTCAACTTCACACCTTGTAATACAGGCAAGAATCCTTTCTTTGCCTGATCCATTTTGAACTTCTTCAAAACTTTATCAAGGTATGTGCTTTGTGAAAGTCCAATTAAGCGTCTTGATCTATCTCTATAGATCTGGATGCCCAATATATAAGCAGCTTCATCGAGGTCTTTCATTGAAAAATTATTATTAAAGTATCGTTTTATGCTATCCAGAAATTCAGTATCATTTCCGATCAACAATATTTCATATACATATAATATCAGAAATGCTACGGAGCTCCCACTCACTTTGTTGTAATACAGGCTTCTCCAAAAGTCTGTATAAAACCATATGCTTTGATCACACTATCAAAGTGCATATTCCAACTCCGAGAGGCTTGCACCAGTCCATAAATGGATCGCTGGAGCTTGCATACTTTGTTAGCACCTTTTGGATCGACAAAACCTTCTGGTTGCATCATATACAACTCTTCTTTAAGATATCCATTAAGGAATGCAGTTTTGACATCCATTTGCCAAATTTCATAGTCATAAAATGCGGCAATTGCTAACATGATTCAGACGGACTTAAGCATCGCTATGGGTGAGAAGGTCTCATCGTAGTCAACTCCTTGAACTTGTCGAAAACCTTTTGCAACAAGTCGAGCTTTGTAGACAGTAACATTACTGTCAGCGTCAGTCTTCTTCTTGAAGATCCATTTATTCTCTGTGGCATGTCGATCATCGGGCAAGTCAACCAAAGTCCACACGTTGTTCTCATACATGGATACCATCTGAGATTTCATGGCCTTAAGCCATTTTGCGGAATCTGGGCTCATCCTCGCTTCCTCATAGTTTGTAGGTTCATCATGGTCAAGTAACATGACTTCCAGAATAGGATTACCGTACCACTCTGGTGCGGATCTTTCTCTGGTTGACCTATGAGGTTCAGTAGTAACTTGATCAGAAGTTTCATGATCATCAACATTAGCTTCCTCACTTACTGGTGTAGGAATCACTGGAACTGATTTCAGTGATGAACTACTTTCAAATAAGGGAGAAGGTACAATTACCTCGTCAAGTTCTACTTTCCTCCCACTCACTTCTTTTGAGAGAAACTCCTTCTCTAGAAAGGATCCATTCTTATCAACGAATATCTTGCCTTCGGGTCTGTGATAGAAGGTGTACCCAACAGTCTCCTTTGGGTATCCTATGAAGACACATTTCTCCGATTGGGGTTCGAGCTTATCAGATTGAAGCTTTTTCACATAAGCATCGCAGCCCCAAACTTTAAGAAACGACAACTTGGGTTTCTTGCCAAACCACAGTTCATAAGGTGTCGTCTCGACGGATTTAGATGGTGCCCTATTTAACGTGAATGCAGCTGTCTCTAAAGCGTAACCCCAAAACGATAGCGGTAAATTAGTGAGAGACATCATAGATCGCACCATATCTAGTAAAGTACGATTACGACGTTCAGACATACCATTACGTTGTGGTGTTCCAGGTGGCGTGAGTTGCGAAACTATTCCGCATTGTTTCAAATGAAGTCCAAACTCATAACTCAAATATTCACCTCCACGATCAGATCGTAGAAACTTGATTTTCTTGTTACGATGATTTTCCACTTCACTCTGAAATTCTTTGAACTTTTCAAATGTTTCAGACTTATGTTTCATTAAGTAGATATACCCATATCTGCTTAAATCATCTATGAAGGTGAGAAAATAACGATATCCACCGCGAGCTTCAATTTTCATTGGACCACATACATCAATATGTATGATTTCCAATAACTCTGTTGCTCGCTCCATTGTTCCAGAGAATGGAGTTTTAGTCATCTTGCCCATGAGGCATGGTTCGCAAGTACCAAGTGATCCATAATCAAGTGATTCCAGAAGTCCATCAGAATGGAGTTTCTTCATGTGCTTTACACCAATATGACCTAAACGGCAGTGCCACAAATAAGTTGCACTATCATTATCAACTCTGCATCTTTTGGCTTCAATACTATGAACATGTGTATCACTACTATCAAGATTTAGTAAAAATAGACCACTCATCAAGGGTGTATGACCATAAAAGATATTACTCATATAAATAGAACAACCATTATTCTCGGTTTAAATAAATAACCGTCTCGCATCAAACAAGATCCAGAAATAATGTTCATGCTCAACGCTGGCACCAAATAACAATTATTTAGGTCTAAAACTAATCCTGAAGGTATATGTAGAGGTAGCGTGTCGACGGCGATCACATCGACTTTGGAACCATTTCCCACACGCATCGTCACCTCGTCCTTAGCCAATCTTCGCTTAATCCGTAGCCCCTGTTTCGAGTTGCAAATGTTAGCAACTGAACCAGTATCAAATACCCAGGCACTACTGCAAGCATTAGTAAGGTACACATCAATAACATGTATATCAAATATACCTTTCACTTTGCCATCTTTCTTCTCCGCCAAATACTTGGGGCAGTTCCGCTTCCAGTGACCAGTTTCTTTGCAGTAGAAGCACTCAATCTCAAGCTTAGGTCTAGACTTGGGTTTCTTCACTTGAGCAGCAACTGGCTTGCTGTTCTTCTTGAAGTTCCCCTTCTTCCCTTTACCCTTTTTCTTGAAACTGGTGGTCTTGTTGACCATCAACACTTGATGATCCTTCTTGATTTCTACCTCCGCAGCCTTTAGCATTGCGAAGAGCTCAGGAATCGTCTTATCCATACCTTGCATATTATAGTTCATCACGAAGCTCTTGTAGCTTGGTGGCAGTGATTGAAGACCTCTGTCAATGACACTATCATCAGGAAGATTAACTCCCAGTTGAGTCAAGTGGTTATGGTACCCAGACACTCTGAGTATATGTTCACTGACAGAACTATTCTCCTCAATCTTGCAGCTGTAGAACTCATTGGAGACTTCATATCTCTCAATCTGGACATTTTCTTGAAATATTAACTTCAACTACTGGAACATCTCATATGCTCCATGACGTTCAAAACGTCGTTGAAGTCCCGGTTCTAAGCCATAAAGCATGGCACACTGAACTATCGAGTAGTCATCAGCTTTGCTCTGCTAGGTGTTCATAACATCTGGCGTTGCTCCTGCAGCGGGTTTGTCGCCTAGCGGTGCTTCCAGGACGTAATTCTTCTGTGCAGCAATGAGGATAATCCTCAAGTTACGGACCCATTCCGTATAGTTGCTACCATCATCTTTCAACTTAGCTTTCTCTAGGAACGTATTAAAATTTAATGGAACAACAGCACGGGCCATCTATCTAGAACAACATAGACATGCAAAATACTATCAGGTACTAAGTTCATTATAAATTGAAGTTCAATTAATCAAATTGCTTAAGAACTCCCACGTAGATGGATATCTCTCTAATCATCTAAGTGATCACGTGATCCATTTCAACTAAACCATGTCCGATCATCACGTGAGATGGAGTAGTTTTCAATGGTGAAAGTTACTATGTTGATCATATCTACTATATGATTCATGCTCGACCTTTCGGTCTCCAGTGTTCCAAGGCCATATCTGCATATGCTAGGCTCGTCAAGTTTAACCTGAGTATTCCGCATGTGCAAAACTGGCTTGCACCCGTTGTATGTGAACGTAGAGCTTATCACACCCAATAATCACGTGGTGTCTCGGCATGACGAACTGTAGCAACGGTGCATACTCAGGGAGAACACTTATACCTTGAAATTTTGTGAGAGATCATCTTATAATGCTACCATCGAACTAAGCAAAATAAGATGCATAAAGGATAAACATCACAGGCAATCAATATAAGTGATATGATATGGCCATCATCATCTTGTGCCTTTGATCTCCATCTCAAAAACACCGTCATGATCACCATCGTCACCGGCTTGACACCTTGATCTCCATCGAAGCATCATTGTCGTCTCGCCAACTATTGCTTCTACGACTATCGCTACCACTTAGTGATAAAGTAAAGCAATTACATGGCGATTGCATTTCATACAATAAAGCAACAACTATATGGCTCCTGCCAGTTGCAGATAACTGTGTTACAAAACATGATCATCTCATACAATAAAATTTAGCATCATGTCTTGACCATATCACATCACAACGTGCCCTGCAAAAACAAGTTAGACGTCCTCTACTTTGTTGTTGCAAGTTTTACGTGGCTGCGACGGGATGAGCAAGAATTGTTGTGGTTTTGTCACGGCAGATGTCCTAGAGAAAGGACTTAGTCGTGGAGCCATCGCGACGGGTTAGCTTGAAGGGGTTAAAGCGGACACAGGGACGCAAGAGAGTTTATACTAGTTCGGCCCCTTCAATGAAGGTAAAAGCCTACGTCTAGTTGTGATGGAATTGATGGGGTTTCGATGACTAGGGAGCAAATAAGCTTCGCCTATGTCTCGAGTTGTTGTCTCTTGTCCCTAAACCGCCGCTGGGTCGTCCCCTTATATACACGGGTGACACCCGTCGGTTCACAGAGTCCCAACACCGGTCGATATTCGTATCCGGGTTGGTCTCTCCTTATTCCTAGCTTACAATACGAGTTTATATACAAATTCCGGTTTACAGCTACAAGTCTTGAACCGGCTACGGGCCTTAAGCCCTCATCTGCCTTCTTGGGCTTTATCACTTCTGGAACTACTGATGAAGTTGATCCGGCCCAGATAGGCCGGTTTACGCCCAGTAGTAATATCCCCAACAAGAACCGTTCTTACCTACGCATCAAAAACCAGAACGTGGTATAGTGAATGCTTTTTGATCTTCAGAAAGAACCTTGTTCATTGAATCCGATTCAACTAAAGCTAGAGAAACAGACACCCACTAGCCACCTGTGTGCGAAGCACGTCGGTAGAACCAGTCTCACGTAAGCGTACGCGTAATGTCGGTCTGGGCCGCTTCATCCAACACTGCCGTTGAATCAAGAATCAACTAGCGACGGCAAGCAATATGTATATACCCACACACACAACTCCTCTGTGTTCTACTTGTGCATATAACATCTACGCATACACCTGGCTCTGATGCCACTGTTGGGGAACGCAGTAATTTCGAAAAAAATCCTACGCACATGCAAGATCATGGTGATGCATATCAACGAGAGGGGAGAGTATCGTCTACGTACCTTTGTAGACCGTAAGCGGAAGCGTTATGATAATGCGGCTGATATAGTTGTACGTCTTCACGATCGACTGATCTAGCACCGAAGGTACGGCACCTCCGCGATCTGCACACATTTGGCTCGGTGACGTCCCGCAAACTCACGATCCAGTAGAGCTTCAAGGGAGAGCTTTGTCAACACGATGGCATGATGACGGTGATGGTGCTGCTACTGGAACATGGCTTCTCCTAAGCACCGCTACGATATTACTGAGGTGGATTATGGTGGAGGGGGGCCCGCACACGGCTAAAAGATCAATGATCAACTTGTGTGTCTATGGGGTGCCCCCTCCCCCGTATATAAAGGAGTGGAGGAGGGGGAGGGCCGGCCCTCCTATGGCGCCCCATGGGGAGTCCTACTCCCATCGGGAGTAGGATTCCCCCCTTTCCATGTAGTAGGAGTAGGAGAAGGAAGGAGGAAAGAGGGAGAAGGAAAGGGGGGCGCCCCCCTTCCTAGTCCAATTCGGACTAGAGGAGGAGGTGGCACGCGGCCTGCCCTGGCAGCCCCTCTCTCTTTACACTAAGGCCCATAAGGCCCATTAAACTCCCCGGGGGGTTCCGGTAACCCCGGGTACTCTGGTATATGCGTGAACTTCACTCAGAACCCTTCCGATGTCCAAACATAGTCGTCCAATATATCGATCTTTACGTCTCGACCATTTTGAGACTCCTTGTTATGTCCGTCATCAAATCTGGGACTCCGAACTACCTTCGGTACATCAAAACAAATAAACTCATAATACCGATCGTCACCGAACATTAAGCGTGCGGACCCTACGGGTTCAAGAACTATGTAGACATGACTGAGACATGTCTCCGGTCAATAACCAATAGCGGAATCTGGATGCTCATATTGGTTCCTACATATTCTACGAAGATCTTTATCAGTCAAATCGCATAACGATATATGTTGTTCCCTTTCTCATCGGTATGTTACTTGCCCGAGATTCGATAGTCGGTATCTCAATACCTAGTTCAATATCGTTACCGGTAAGTCTCTTTACTCATTCCGTAATGCTACATCCCGTAACTAACTCATTAGTTATATTGCTTGCAAGGCTTATAGTGATGTACATTACCGAAAGGGCCTAGAGATACCTCTCCGACAATCGGAGTGACAAATCCTAATCTTGATCTATGCCAATTCAACAAACACCATCGGAGACACCTGTAGAGCACCTTTATAATCACCCAGTTACGTTGTGACATTTGGTAGCACACAAAGTGTTCCTCCGGTACTCGGGAGTTGCATGATCTCATAGTCATAGGAACATGTATAGTTATGGAGAAAGCAATAGAAACAAACTAAATGATCATCCTGCTAAGCTAACGGATGGGTCAAGTCAATCACATCATTCTCTAATGATGTGATCTCATTAATCAAATGACAATTGATGTCTATGGTTAGGAAACATAACCTTCATTGATTCAACGAGCTAGTTAAGTAGAGGCAAACTAGTGACACTCTGTTTGTCTATGTATTCACACATGTACTAAGTTTCCGGTTAATACAATTCTAGCATGAATAATAAACATTTACCTTGATATAAGGAAATATAAATAACAACTTTATTATTGCCTCTAGGGCATATTTCCTTCACCATCACCAAACCAAGGCCCACACGCTTCCGAAGAACAAAGTGAAGGCCCTCAACCTCATGAACAAGACCAAGGGCAAGATCAACCTCAAGATGGTGTTGAACCACCAAGTGATGCCCAAGGTCAAGTTCTCTCCTCCGAGCAAGTTTAAGGTCAAGAGCAAGCTCAAGATCAAGAACAAGCTCAAGACGATGCTCAAGATGATCAAGTAACCGCTCCTCAACTCACTCCTGAGGAGGAATTGGAGCGTCGTGGCGCCAAGATTGCATCCAAGCTCTCTACCAAGGGTCATCTCATGCCAAATGTGCTTGGAAGCATTCGAAAGGGGGTAAGCACTCACAGACAATTGGCAAACTTTTGTGAACATCACGCATTTGTCTCTTGTGTTGAACCCCAAAAGGTCTATGAGGCACTCGAAGATCCGAATTGGCTTAACGCAATGAATGAAGAACTCAACAACTTCGAGCACAACAAGGTGTGGAGATTGGTGCCAAGGCCAACGGGGAACCATAATGTCATTGGAACCAAGTGGATATTCAAGAACAAGCAAGATGCTCATAGGATTATTGTCCGCAACAAGGCTCGCTTTGTAGCACAAGGCTACTCCCAAGTCGAGGGTATCGACTACGGTGAAACCTTTGCTCCCGTTGCTCGCCTTGAATCTATTCATTTGTTGATTGCTTATGCTTCTCATCATAACTTCATGTTGCAACAAATGGATGTGAAGAGTGCTTTTCTTAATGGTCCTATTAATGAGTTGGTGTATGTCAAACAACCCCCCGGGTTCGAGGATCCCTATTTTACGGATCATGTGTACCAACTCGATAAGGCACTCTACGGCCTTAAACAAGCCCCACGTGCATGGTATGACCACCTTACTGAGTTGTTGCAAGATTGTGGGTTTGAAATTGGGAAAATCGACCCCACTCTTTTTACTAAGAAGGTCAAAGGGGAGTTGTTTGTGTGCCAACTATATGTTGATGATATTATCTTCGGTTCTCCTAACAAGGCTTTCAATGAGGAATTTGCCGCTCTCATGACCTCAAAGTTCAAGATGTCCATGATGGGAGAGTTGAAGTTCTTTCTCGGGTTCGAAATCAAGAAACGAAGAGAAGGAACCTTCATCAACCAAGCCAAATACACTCAAGACATGCTCAAGAGATTCAAGCTAAGTGAAGTCAAGCCGGCTTCCACTCCAATGCCCATCAAATGCCAACTTGACATAGATCCCAATGGTAAAGTGGTGGATCAAAAGGTATATCGCTCCATGATTGGCTCCTTGCTTTACCTTTGTGCATCTAGACCAGATATCATGTTGAGTGTGGGAATTTGTGCATGGTTTCAAGCCGCACCTAAGGAAAGTCAATTTGTGGCGGTCAAGCGAATCTTTCGATATTTGGCTCATACCCCAAACTTTGGCTTATGGTACCCAAGAGGAGCAAACTTCAACCTTGTAGGCTATTCGGACTCCGATTGGGCGGGAGACAAAGTGGATAGGAAGTCAACTTCCAGAGGGTGCCAATTCCTTGGTTGCTCTTTGGTGAGTTGGTCTTCCAAGAAGCAAAGTTGTGTATCTCTCTCGTCCACCGAAGCGGAGTATGTGGTCGCCGGTAGTTGTTGCGCACAACTTCTATGGATGAGGCAAACTTTAAAGGATTACGGTGTCATTTGTGACAAAGTGCCTCTTTGGTGTGACAATGAAAGTGCCATCAAGATTTCTCTCAACTCGGTGCAACACTTCAAGACGAAGCATATTGAGATTCGGTATCACTTCATCCGGGATCATATTAGGCGAGGGGAGATCGAGCTCAACTATGTCAACACTCATGATAACCTTGCAGATATCTTCACGATGCCTTTGGATGAAGCAAGATTTCGTGAGTTAAGCCATGAGCTAAATATCATTGATTCGAGCAATGTTGCTTGAACCCTTGCACACCCCACCATACTCAACTTGTTATCTTGTTCAGGTGTAGGCATGGACATAGGGGGAGTGTTGTTCTCTCAATGAACTCTCCCTCCCCCAATTATGCATAAATTGATCAACTCTTTCACATTCGCCATTCTTGATGGTACGTGTGCTTCAAATACGAGTTTTGGTCATGGGCCCAAGGATAATTCTACGCGGTGCCATACCAATAACTTAAACATAGGTGGCTCCAGCCACCGCCCTCTCTTTGGAGAGGTTGTGTCTCGCGGTTGGTGCTTGTTGTCTTTTGCCTTCCCTTCTTTGTGCTGAGCTTGTGTTTGAGTTGCCTCGTGTGTTAGCTCGTTGGTGTGTCCATTTGCTTGAAGGTTGCATTGCGAAGGCTATTTTCCTCTCTTGTTTGCGAAATGTGCATTTTCTTGGGTTCATGGTACTACCGTGGCTTGCCACGGTACTACCGCAGGAGCTCTGCACGGTACTACCGCTACCAGCACGGCAGTAATTTTTTACTGCCGCTGGAAGAGCGGTACTACCGCCCCGCATGCGGTACTTCCGCCCGGGCAGTACTACCGTGATGACCCGCGGTACTACCGCGCAGTCGCGAGCACGTGGGGGTTAAGAGTAGACAGAGGGAGTTCCAACTCCCCCATACCCATTCAACTCATCTTCCCCACGTAGTCTCTCTCTCTCTCCTGCCCAAGAACAGCGCCGGAGAATGATAACCCACAAGTATAGGGGATCGCAACAGTTTTCGATAAGTAAGAGTGGCGAACCCAACGAGGAGCTAAAGGTAGAACAAATATTCCCTCAAGTTCTATCGACCACTGATACAACTCTACGCACGCTTGACGTTCGCTTTACCTAGAACAAGTATGAAACTAGAAGTACTTTGTAGGTGTTGTTGGGTAGGTTTGCAAGATAATAAAGAGTACGTAAATAAAAAGTAGGGGCTGTTTAGATAAAGAAACAATAAAGTAAATATAGCAAGTGTGGAAAAGTGGTGGTAGGAGTTGCGAAATTGCCCCTAAGAAATTGACTACTTTACTAGTCTGATAGCAAGTATTATGTGGGAGAGGCCACTGCTAGCATGTCATCCCTGACTTGGAATTCTATGCACTTATGATTGGAACCATTAGCAAGCATCCGCAACTACTAATGTTCATTAAGGTAAAACCCAACCATAGCATTAAGATATATTGGTCCCCCTTCAATCCCGTATGCATCAATTTCTATGCTAGGTTGAAGCTTCTGTCACTCTTGCCCTCCAATACATAGTCCTATCAACATACAACTAACCCTAGGGTGTGATCCACGTGCGCAATCATATGATGGGCACCAAAGGACAGCAACATAACCACAAGAAAATTAAATCAATCATAGCAATTCATCAACCACCGATAGGACAACGAAAATCTACTCAGACATCATAGGATGGCAACACATCATTGGATAATAATATGAAGCATAAAGCACCATGTTCAAGTAGAGGGTACAGCGGGTTGCGGGAGAGTGGACCGCTGTAGATAGAGGGAGGAAGGTGATGGAGATGTTGGTGAAGATGGCGGAGGTGTTGGAGTAGATCACGGTGATGATGATGATGGCCACGGCAGCGTTCCGGCGCCACCGGAAGAGAAGGGGAGAGGGGGACCCTTCGTCTTCTTCTTCCTTGACCTCCTCCCTAGATGGGAGAAGGGTTTCCCCTCTAGTCCTTGGCCTCCATGGCTTGGGAGGGGCGAGAGCCCCTCCGAGATTGGACCTGTCTCTCTGTCTCTCTCTGTTTCTGCGTTCTCTGATTATTCCCTTTCACCGTTTCTTATATTCCCAGAGATCCGTAACTCCGATTGGGCTGAAATTTTAACACGATCTCTATCCGGATATTAGCTTTATTGTGGCAAAAGAAGGGCACCAACCGCCTTACGGGGTGGCCACGAGGGTCAGGAGCGCGCCTGACACCCTGGGGCGCGCCCCCTACCTCGTGGGCCCCTCGAGCATCGTCTCGTGTGGATTCTTCTTCCCAAAAATCATATATATTCCAAAAAAATCTCCATCAGTTTTTATTCCGTTTGGACTCCGTTTGATATGGATATTCTGCGAAACAAAAAACATGCAACAAAGAGGAACTGGCACTGGGCACTGGATCAATATGTTAGTCCCAAAAATAGAATAAAAAGTTGCCAAAAGTATATGAAAGTTTTTGAATATTGGCATGGAACAATAAAAAATTATAGATATGATGGAGACGTATCAGCATCCCCAAGCTTAATTCCTGCTCTTCCTCGAGTAGGTAAATGATAAAAAAGATAATTTTTGATGTGGAATGCTACATAGCATAATCTTGATCATATGTCTAATCATGGCATGAATATTAAGACACGAGTGATTCAAAGCAATAGTCTATCATTTGACATAAAAACAATAATACTTCAAGCCTACTAATAAAGCAATTATTTCTTTTCAAAATAACATGGCCAAAGAAAGTTATCCCTACAAAATCATATAGTCTGGCTATGCTCCATCTTCACCACACAAAATATTCACATCATGCACAACCCCGATGACAAGCCAAGCAATTGTTTCATACCTTTGACGTT
The DNA here is from genome assembly GCF_056163025.1 of Triticum urartu. NCBI lineage: Eukaryota > Viridiplantae > Streptophyta > Magnoliopsida > Poales > Poaceae > Triticum > Triticum urartu. The sequence goes on from NC_141877.1 coordinate 11,481,385, forward strand.
CTCAAACCTTTTCAACTTTCACGCAATACATGAGCGTGAGCCATGGACATAGCACTATAGGTGGAATAGAATGGTGGTTGTGGAGAAGACAAAAAGGAGATAGTCTCACATCAACTAGGCGTATCAATGGGCTATGGAGATGCCCATCAATAGATATGAATGTGAGTGAGTAGGGATTGCCATGCAACGGATGCACTAGAGCTATAAGTGTACGAAAGCTCTAGCTGAAACTAAGTGGGTGTGCATCCAACTTGCTTGCTCATGAAGACCTCGGGCATTTGAGGAAGCCCATCATCGGAATATACAAGCCAAGTTCTATAATGAAAATTCCCACTAGTATATGAAAGTGATAACTCAAGAGACTCTCTATATGAAGAACATGGTGCTACTTTGAAGCACAAGTGTGGTAAAAGGATAGTAACATTGCCCCTTCTCTCTTTTTCTCTCATTTTTTTATTTTTTTGGTGGGCTTCTTTGGCCTTTTTTTATTTGGGCTTCTTTGGCCTCTTTTATTTTTTTTGTAAAGTCCGGAGTCTCATCCCGACTTATGGGGGAATCATAGTCTCCATCATCCTTTCCTCACTGGGGCAATGCTCTAATAATGATGATCATCACACTTTTATTTACTTACAACTCAATATTACAACTCGGTGTCTAGAACAAAGATATGACTCTATATGAATGCCTCCGGCGGTGTACCGGGATGTGCAATGATCTAGTGTAGCAATGACATCAAAAAAGGACAAGCCATGAAAACATCATGCTAGCTATCTTACGATCATGCAAAGCAATATGACAATGAATGCTCAAGTCATCTATATGATGATGATGGAAGTTGCATGGCAATATATCTCGGAATGGCTATGAAAATGCCATAATAGGTAGGTATGGTGGCTGTTTTGAGGAAGGCATATGGTGGGTTTATGGTACCGGCGAAAGTTGCGCGGTACTTGAGAGGCTAGCAATGGCGGAAGGGTGAGAGTGCGTATAATCCATGGACTCAACATTAGTCATAAAGAACTCACATACTTATTGCAAAAATCTATTAGTTATCGAAACAAAATACTACGCGCATGCTCCTAGGGGGATAGATTGGTAGGAAAAGACCATCGCTCGTCCCCGACCGCCACTCATAAGGAAGACAATCAACAAATAAATCATGCTCCGACTTCATCACATAACGGTTCACCATACGTGCATGCTACGGGAATCACAAACTTCAACACAAGTATTTATACAATCCACAACTACCCACTAGCATGACTCTAATATCACCATCTTTATATCACAAAACTATTGCAAGGAATCAAACATATCATATTCAATGATATTTAAGTTTTATGTAGGATTTTATGACTAACCATGTGAATGACCAGTTCCTGTCATCTCTCTAAATAGATATAAGTGAAGCAAGAGAGTTTAATTCTTTCTAAAAAAGATGTGCCCACGCTCTAACAAATATAAGTGAAGCAAAAGAGCATTCTACAAATGGCGGTTGTCTATGTAAAGAGAAACAGGCAATCCAAACTTCAAATGATATAAGTGAAGCACATGAAGCATTCTATAAAGCCATACTCAAAAGATATAAGTGAAGTGCAATGAGCATTCTATAAATCAACCAAGGACTATCTCATACCAGCATGGTGCATAAAAAGAAAAATAAAAACCTAAATGCAAAAGACGCTCCAAGACTTGCACATATCGCATGAACGAAACGAATCCGGAAACATACCGATATTTGTTGAAGAAAGAGGGGATGCCTCCCCAGCATCCCCAAGCTTAGACGCTTGAGTCTCCTTGAATATTTACTTGGGGTGCCTCGGGCATCCCCAAGCTTGAGCTCTTGCCTCTCTTCTTTCTTCTCACATCGAGACCTTCTCGATCATCGAACACTTCATCCACACAAAACTTCAACAGAAAACTCGGTAAGATCCGTTAGTATAATAAAGCAAATCACCATTATAAGTACTGTTGCAAACCAATTCATATTTTGTTTTTGCATTGTGTCTACTGTAGTATAACTTTTTCATGGCTTAATCCACTGATATAAATTGATAGTTTCATCAAAACAAGCAAACTATGCATCAAAAACAGAATCTGTCTAAAACAGAACAGTCTGTAGCAATATGAACATTCACCATACTTCTGATACTTGAAAAATTCTGCCAAAATTAGGAAAAATAAAAAAATTGTACAGAAAGACAGTGCAAAAAGAATCAGAACCATTTGACGTTCCAGTAAAAAATTCAAATTCATGCACTACAGACAAAGTTTCTGTCCTCCACCACACAAACCAGCAAGCATCGTAAACATCCTAAAGGCAAACCTTGGCACATTATTTTTAAAATACAATGGAATTGTACAAGGGGATAATTATTTTTGTTGAAAAGTTTCTGTAATCAAGATTCACAAAGTTGCCGTGAGCATGAACAAAGTTCAAGGAGCTCTCCCACTTCAACAGTGCTTGTCTTTCTCACTTTCACTTTCCTTTTTGAAAAGTTTTGGGTTCCCCTCTTTATTTTTGTTGTTTTTAAACTATATGAAAGCACTCAACAGAAATAAATGACTGTCTAAAACTTCCAGGTTGTCTCCCTGGCGATGCTTTCTTTAAAGCCATTAAGCTAGGCATATAGTGCTCAAGTAGTGAATCCACCCGGATCCCAAGGTATATCAAAGACAATTTTAATTAACAATGATTTGTAATTTAGTAGTGAGCACAAAGCAACATATATCAAGCAATGACGAAGTCTAACTCTCTTCCTATGCATCGGCATGTCATAAAAGAACAATTCATGCACACCTAGTAAAGGCCAATGCATAGTATAAACAGTTTCTTGCAATTTTATCATGCGGGAAGCATAGAGAGGTGGAGATATAGTTCCTCTCTCATAATAATTGCAAGTAGGAGCAGCAAGCACATGCATATTATATTCATTAAAATCATCATGTGTAACAGTAAAAGGCAACCCATCAATATAATCCTTAATAAGGGCAAACTTCTCCGATATAGTGTAGTTTGGAGAATTCAAAAAGATAATAGGACTATCATGTGTGGGTGCAATAGCAACAATTTCATGTTTAACATAAGGAACTATAGAAAGTTCATCTCCATAAGCATAATTCATATTGGTATCTTGGCCACAAGCATAGCAAGCATCATCAAAAAGGGATATTTCAAAAGAATCGACAGGATCATAACAGTCATCATAGCAATCATCCTTCGGTAAGCACGAAGGGGAATTAAACAATGTATGAGTTGAAGAGTTACTCTCATTAGAAGGTGGGCACGGGTGATCAATCCGCTCTTCCTCCTTTTGTTCTTCGCTCTCCTCATCATCTTTTTCATCCAATGAGCTCACAGTTTCATCAATTTCTTCTTCCATAGACTCTTGCAAAATATTAGTCTCTTCTTGGGCAGCGGAGTATTCCTCAATATATTGTTTAACATAGGTATTAGAAGCATAATTATCATAGCAATATTTAAGTATAGCAAAATTTTCAGATTTTTGAAAAGTAGCATCATACTTTTCAATCAAAGAAGCAATTTCATAAGCACCCTCAAAAGCAACAAATTCTTCAATTTGTTGAACATCATAGTAACTATAAACTCCTTTAGCATAAGAAGATAAGATTCCATTATCAATAAACTCACATTGGTAGGGAAGGTGTTTCTTAGGGTTTTCAGAACAACAAGTAAAATCATATAATTCACATAAATGCCAAGAATAGCATTGCAAACGTTGAATTTGACTCCATAATAATTTCCCTTTTTCAGATATACGGTGTTGCACATAACAAGCATGCTCATCTAAAGATTTGCCCTCAACTAAGCTAGTTGGGGTTTCGGCATGAGCACAAAGGGATCGAAGATGATCCAAGTAAAAAGCTTCAGCAATGTGATAGATTTTGAGTGGTTCTTCAACCATTGGTTCAGTAGGTACAACTAATTTTTTTTGGTATTTTGCGCTTCCTACCCATAACTAAAGATAGAAAACAACTAAGAACAGCAAATAAAAATTACTTAGTGATAAAGCAAACAAGCACACACGAGAATATTCACCCCACGCTATTGCTCCTCGGCAACGGCGCCAAAAAAGGTCTTGATAACCCACAAGTATAGGGGATCGCAACAGTTTTTGATAAGTAAGAGTGTCGAACCCAACGAGGAGCTAAAGGTAGAACAAATATTCCCTCAAGTTCTATCGACCACTGATACAACTCTACGCACGCTTGACGTTCGCTTTACCTAGAACAAGTATGAAACTAGAAGTACTTTGTAGGTGTTGTTGGGTAGGTTTGTGTGACGCCCCCAATTTGACCGTACACTAATCATACACGCAAACGTGTACAATCAAGATCAGGGACTCACGGGAAGATATCACAACACAACTCTACAAATAAAATAAGTCATACAAGCATCATATTACAAGCCAGGGGCCTCGAAGGCTCGAATACAAGAGCTCGATCATAGAAGAGTTAGCGGAAGCAACAATATCTGAGTACAGACATAAGTTAAACAAGTTTGCCTTAAGAAGGCTAGCACAAACTGGGTTACAGATCGAAAGAGGTGCATGCCTCCTGCCTAGGATCCTCCTAAACTACTCCTGGTCGTCGCCAGCGGGCTGCACGTAGTAGTAGGCACCTCCCGAGTAGTAGTCATCGTTGTCGACGCTGGCGTCTGGCTCCTGGGCTCCAACACCTGGTCGCAGGAATCGGGTATAGGAAGGGGGGAAAAGGGGGAGTAAAGCAACCATGAGTACTCATCCAAAGTACTCGCAAGCAAGGAGCTACACTACATATGTATGCATTGGTATCAAATGGAATAAGGGTATCATATGGGGACTGAACTGCAGAAAGCTGGAATAAGAGGGGGATAGCTAATCCTGTCGAAGACTACGCTTCTGGCAGCCTCCGTCTTGCAGCATGTAGAAGAGAGTAGACTGAAGTCCTCCAAGTAGCATCGCATAGCATAATCCTACCCGGCGATCCTCTCCTCGTCGCCCTGTTAGAGAGAGACCACCGGGTTGTATCTGGCACTTGGAAGGGTGTGTTTTATTAAGTATCCGGTTCTAGTTGTCATAAGGTCAAGGTACAACTCCAAGTCGTCCTGTTACTGAAGATCATGGCTATTCGAATAGATTAACTTCCCTGCAGGGGTGCACCACATAACCCAACACGCTCGATCCCATTTGGCCGAACACACTTTCCTGGGTCATGCCCGGCCTCGGAAGATCAACACGTCGCAGCCCTACCTAGGCACAACAGAGAGGTCAGCACGCCGGTCTAAATCCTATGGCGCAGGGGTCTGGGCCCATAGCCCGTTGCACACCTGCACGTTGCGAGGGCGGCCGGAAGCAGAACTAGCCCCCTTAATACAAGAGCAGGCTTACATTCCAATCCGGCGCGCGCCGCTCAGTCGCTGACGTCACGAAGGCTTCGGCTGATACCACGATGTCGAGTGCCCATAACTGCCCCCACGTAGATGGTTAGTGCGTATAGGCCAGTGGCCAGACTCAGATCAAATACCAAGATCTCGTTAAATGTGTTAAGTATCCGCGAACGCCGACCAGGGCCAGGCCCACCTCTCTCCTAGGTGGTCTCAACCTGCCCTGTCGCTCCGCCACAAAGTAACAGTCGGGGGCTGTCGGGAACCCAGGCCCACCTCTACCGGGATGGAGCCACCTTCCCCTTCAGCCCCCAACTCCGAACAGTACCACGGGTAATGTAACAGTGTAAATTATATAGTATATGCCCGTGATCACCTCCCGAAGTGATCACGGCCCAGTAGTATAGCATGGCAGACGGACAAGAATGTATGGCCACTGATGATAAACTAGCATCCTATACTAAGCATTAGGATTGCAGGTAAAGGTAACAACAGTAGCAGCAAGGACAGGCTATGCATCAGGATATGATTAACGGAAAGCAGTAACATGCTACACTACTCTAATGCAAGCAGTAGAGAGAAGAGTAGGCGATATCTGGTGATCAAAGGGGGGGATTGCCTGGTTGCTCTGGCAAGAGAGAGGGGTCATCAACACCGTAGTCGTATGGGGGTCTCCGGAAGTCTCGGGGTCTACCGAAAAGAAGTAACGGAGGGGGAACACAATAAATAATAGAGCAATCAATGTAACAAAAAGCAAGATGCGGCATTACGTTGTGCTAGGGGTGACCTGACGCGGTACTAAGTGATACAGGCAAAAAAGGGGGGAAACATCGGGGAAAGTATCCCTGCTGTTTCGCGTTTTCGGATAGGTGAACTGGAGGGGAAAGTTGCGTGTTTTCTATGCTAGGGATGCGTGGCGAATGAACGGGCTGCGTAACCGGGTTTGTCTCGTCATTCTGAGCAACTTTCATGTACAAAGTTTTTTCATCCGAGCTACGGTTTATTTTATATGATTTTTCAAAGTTTTAAACAATTTCTAAAATTTTATGAATTTATTTATTATTTCAAAATTAAAGGTGAAATTGCTAAGTGTACCCACAGCTTGTACACAACAATGTACTAAAGGGGCTGACAGGTGGGGTCCAGTTGACTTCCCAGTCAACAGTCAACTGGGACCGTTGACTGGTCAAAGGGGTCTAGTGGGACCCTCCTGTCAATGACTAGGCTAGTCCAGTCAGCAGTTTGACTTGGTCAAACTGGACAGCAGGCCCACCTGTCATTGGCTATTCTGTTAATTAACAGTAGTTAATTAGGTTAAGTAGTTAATTAGGTTATTTATTTATTTATTTATTTTTTATAACACATTTTTTTTATTTTGTTCTGGGCATGGGGCCCGTTGTCCAGTGGCCCCTGGGGCCTAAGCAGATCGGGCGTAACGGGCGAAGGGCGTGTTGTCGGTGTACAAAAAGAGGGGTACACTTTTTGTACCCCTATAACTGTGCACGGGCAGTCTGAGCCGCGGACACCACCACACCAAGCAAGGCAAGGGAGGTGAGCCAGGGTAAGACCGAAGCTCAAGAGAACTAGAACGACGCCAAGGCCAAGACCACGAAGAGCAAAGAGGATGAAGCGGACTCCCCCGGCAAGATCCTTGCCGGGAGACAGTTCTAGCAGCCCCGGCAAGACCCTTGTCATGGCGACTCGTCCCGCGCCTACGGAGCGAGTCACCCTTGAGTCCACTGCCCCCAAAGGGCAAGGATTCGGGAGACATCCCCGTGGCAGCATGCAGATCTTCGTGAAGACATTCAAGATCAGATACGCCCTAAGGAGACGACAACCCTTGGCGGGATCCCAGCTGAGGAAGACCACAAGGCCCCCGGCAAGCGCCTTGCCGGGGATGACAGCAGGCGCCTTGGCAAGACCCTTGCCGGGGCCCCGGCAAGGCCCTTGCCGTGGACACCCGCAGGGCCACCATCAGGCCCACGCCGACTAAACCTCCACCACCGCATGCATGCAGCTGCCGACCCAACCAGCTGGGCAGGCACCTGCGTGGCGGCATGCAGATCCTCGTGAAGACCCACCACTGCGCCACCTCAGCTGCCTGCCTACCTACATGGCATCTCGGGCATCGCTGGCCAGGGGGCGTGTCGACACAAGAAGGAGCAGCGACGGACGAGACAGGTCTCTCCCCCATCCCCGATAAAGCAAGGACACCTAAACAAGACGCATTAAATGTGCCTTGTCATGTAATGCGAGGGATAACCTCGCATCACTGTACCCTTTCCACCTCCTATGGGCCACTGTGGCAACCCCTTTTCCTATAAAAGGAGGCCCGAGGCGACCAGGGGAAGGATTCGGCTTTTTGGAGCTCCTCACGCCCCATAGCTAGCTCAAGAACATAGATATACAGTCCACCAAAGCAGGAGTAGGGTTTTACGCATCCTCGCGGCCCGAACCTGGATAAACGAACTGTGTGCTACCTGTTAGATCCGCTCTTCCCACGACCCCGCGCCCCACAATCATAGTAGGGATTCTTGTGATCCCATAGGTGTCGTTCCTCAACACCGACATCTTTGGCGCGCCAGGTAGGGGGCGCAGTTGTGAGAATCGGCTCTAGCAATCATCCCAGCACTCCTTCGTCTTCGTGGCTCTTGGAAAGGGAAGGAGGCCGGAAGATCAGCGCTCGAGCGACTACAAACAGAAGCTAAGTTGCACTGAGCCCTTATTTGTTCTATCCTTCTTATATGAGGTTATCCCCCCCCGGAGATGTCACGCCTTTGTATGAGAAACCTGCACGCCAGGGGGCTCTCCCACGATCAGCGACGCCCTTACCCTGTTTCGAGTCCGCTCAACAGCTCAAGCGGCTGCGTCGAGAATGGCAGAGTAGCCTTCCGCGATCAACAACGCCCTCGATTCTGACTCGAGTCAAGCTCGACAGTTCGAGCGGCCGCATTCCGAATGGAAAGGTGGCTCGTCCGGCAGCACGCGTACCCAGCAGGCCCTTGGGGATCCGTCCCCAAAATGCCGCTAGGGGCTTCCATGCCGGCGAGCCTACCCAATCGACGTAGGGCGCCCATACAAAGAGGAATTGAACGGGGAAATAACGTGCATGAAAATAAAAGTACTGCAAAGTTATATTAGATCACATCATTGCTGCGGTTCTAACTAAAGATGAAATTTGTCTTGGTCGTGAACCTGCAGCGGCGGTGAAGAACGAGATCCCTAATCCCTGCGCTGGCCTTCCACCCTCTTGATTTCGTCGATGCTGCTGATGACGGGCTTGATGCGCTCCTTGAGCACTATGAGGTCAATACCATCTGGCAAGTTGTCCATCGCGGCACTGAAATCGAGGTCGGGATTCCAGTAAGCCATCTTGGTGAGGACCTTGGTCATGACCCCCCGGCAAAGTCGCCGGGCTTCCCCGGCCAACGTGGCCGCTCGGTTGGAGTGAAGATAAGCCAAGGCTCCGAGGACGCCCTCGAAGAACAGGGTCAGCTTGGTGTTGACGGTCCCGCTGCGCTCAGGGGCGTACCTCACGTTTGGCATCCCCATGGTGGCCAACTGCGAGGTGACCCTGCCGGCGACGTCCTCCAGACGGCTGATCCATTTGTTCTTGCCTGCCACATATTCCTGGTGGGAGGCGGCCTCGTCCGCCCGTAGCTGCTTCTCCTCCTCCAGACTCCTGGTCAAGATCACCTCCCGAGCCCTGCTCTCTGACAACATCTTCTCGAGATCCTCCAGCTTCAGCTTGAGATCTCTGACGGAGTTTTGCGCTTTGGAGAGCTCCCCAGTCCTGCTGATGACCGCTCCTTGCGCCTCCACCAAGGCGCTGTTGAGCGTGCTCTTCTCGTTGGACAGCCTGAGGGCCTGTTCCTTCAGCTTGTCCCGCTCCACCTCCAACTCCCTTACGTTGCCGGCATGGGCCAAAGCCTGGGCATCGAGTGCCTCCTTGTGCCTCTGCTCCAGCTCGCAAGTCCGCCGCGCGACAAGGGCCTCGAGCTCCTCATCCTTGCCACGGAGCGCTGCGGCAAGCTTCGCCTCACGCACGGTGAGGTCCTCTTCCTGGGAATCCAGGGCGGCTTGATGCTGGCACTAGTAGAAAAAGGGGCTTTTGTCTCGGTTGGTAAGGCCCTTTAGTCCCGGTTTTCAAACCGGGACTAAAGGGTCGGTACTAATGCCTCTCCCCTTTAGTCCCGGTTCTTACACGAACCGGGACTAAAGGGCGCGGCCACGTGGAGCTCCACCTTTAGTCCCGGTTGGTAACACCAACCGGGACTAAAGGAAATTTTATGATTTTTTTTGAATTTTTTTTATTTTCAAATTTCTGAATTATTTTAACCTCTAGTGTGTAATCACCACCCCTCATCACTGCTCATTTTATCCTCTAATCACCCCTCATCATTCCAAATCATCTAACTTCCCGAACGGTCACCCATCCTCCCACTCCCCCAGCCTGAGCACGCTTAACTTCTGGGTTCTATTCTCTCTCGTTTCCAAGTCTGCACTTGTTGTTTTCTTGACAATAGTAAGATGTCAATCCTATTAACCTTCATGAATTTTGCTTGAGCATGAAGTGACACATTTCACTGTTTGAGTTTGAAACTATTGTTTTAAAAAACAATAATTATTTAGTAACACTAATATTTCTTGAATAATTAGTTTGACCATTGTTTGACCACAGTTTGACCAGATTTGACCAAAATTCAAAATAACTGAAATAATTATTTAGAAACACTAATATTCTAGAATAATTAGTTTGACCATTGTTTGACAAGATTTGACTAGTAATTTTTTCGATTTTTTCCACTCTAGATCTTAAAAGCCCCGTAACTTTTTTTCTGTAAGTTTTTTGAGGATTTTGAAAATGTTTAACAGGGTCGCCCCGTTAAATTTGGTTGTAACTTTTCGAGTAGATGATTTTTCATATAAAAAACTTTTTAATCCAAGTTCGTATGCAAAAGTTATGCCCATTTTACAAATTCAAGAGAGATTTTGCAAATAAAGTCGAAATTCATATTTGTAAATTTTCCCAACAAGTAGACCACATATCACATGGGAAACTTATTTTATTTTATTTTTTTGACATTTCCATCATTTTCTTTTGTTTTTTCTGAAACTGAAAAGGCGGTCCACAAGGGGGGCGGGAGAGTTTGAAAATGGGACCTTTAGTACCGGTTCGTGCCATGAACCGGTACTAATGCCTCAAAACCCATTAGTACCGGTTGGTGGCACCAACCAGTACTAAAGCTCTAACCTTTAGTCCCTGTTGGTGCCACCAACCGGGACTAATGGGCATCGCACCCTTTAGTCCCGGTTCGTGGCACGAACCGGGACTAAAGGGCCCAAGTGAACCGGGACTAATGCCTTAGCCGCGCGAACCGGGATAAATGCTCACATTAGTCCCGGTTCTTGACTGAACCGGGACTAATGTGAAAACTGCCCTAGACCAAAGCCCTGTTTTCTACTAGTGTGGTTCCGGACGGCCTCGGCTGCGGCAGCCAAGTTCGCCACCTTTTCCTGGGCCTTCTCGATGTCAGCCATCTTCATGGTGAGCTCGACATTGCGCTTGGCCAATTCCTCCTGAAAGGGCGAGTCTGGTGGAACCAGGTTTGCGTCGCAGCAACGCGTGCTTGGAAATCCACCTCCGCCTGGTCCACCGTTGCCGTCCTGGAGTTAACCTTGTCCAGGCGGACACGGTAGAGCGCCTGGAGTTTTCAGAAGTTGGCCCCCATAGCGCGAAAAAGCTGCTCTTCTAGAGAACCATCACCGCCAACGTTTGGCTCATCGACAACCTCGAGCCCGGTGGCGGCAAGCACCTCGCCGTCAAAGACTTCCCCTTCGGCGGGCGCCCGGGAACTTGACGCCCCTGGGAGATGGACGAAAAGATCGTCGCCCACCTTCAGATATCTGCCGGGGCCCGAGGTTGAGGAGGAGGGAGGGTGATCATCAACCACCTCTTCCTCGACAGTGGCCTTGCCAGCTTCCCCGGCAGGCCCACCGTGGGCGCCTCGGCAGGAGCCTCGCCGATTGCCTTGGCGGCCCCCGCAGCGGTGCCCTCGGCAGCATCCTTGGCGGCCTCATCAGCGGCGGCCTCGCCAGCATACCTGGCGGCCTCCTCGGCGGCAACCCTGTCGGCCTCTGCCGCGGCCTCCTCTGAGCAGTAATGGGAGCAATGAAGCCAAGAAAAAGAATAAGGGAAAAACAGAGACGGAGGACAGGCGACTCACCAGTGCTAGGCTGTGGAGCAGAAGTCCCCTCCCCGCCAGCATTTGGTGCCGTGGCAGAGTCACCAGCGCCCAAGTTCTCCTCTTCCTCCATGGGTGTGGGCTCCGTGCTTGATGCCCTTGCCGGGGACGCCCCTCGCGGCGGCGTAGTCGATGGGGGTGGTGTGTTGGGGGTAGCCCTCTGCGGCTCCTGCTGCTGCCGCTCCCCTCCTGCAAACCCGACAAGGTCAACATCATAGCATCGAATGCCTACCACGTGTCGAGTAAGAGGAGGGTGATGAACTTACGCTGGGGGCTGTGCCGGGGGCTGCTGTCCGGGCTGCTCAGCACCACCAGTGGCGACTCTAAGGCACTGGCCGGGGGCTGGCCGCCCGCCGAGGCCTTTGCCCTCTTCACCCTCTGGGCCAACGTCTCTGCATCCCTGCAAAAGTCAAAACGGATCAAGATAAGTGACTTGATTCAGGGAAATGGAAATGGCAGTAAGGGACGGAGTACTTATTCATCATCTATCTCCTCTTCCTCCGCCACTTTCCTTTTCCTCTTCGGGCTGAGAGGCCCGAGATCAAAAGTGACCTCCGCGTCAACATCCGAGTCGACATCTGCCAGAAGAGGCGAAGACGGCGGGGTTTGTGCACGCCCAGATGAGGAAGGGGCTGTTGTCTTCTTCTTCTCAGCAGCCTTCGTCAGCCTCTTGGCTGTCGTGGCCCTCGTGTGGCGCCCAGACCCCTCCAGGGTCAATTGACGCCGCGTAGCCCTGCCGGGCCGGACCGGCTCGCCGGAGTCAGCCCGCCGCAGGACTCGCCCTCTTCCCCTGGTTGGCGTCGAGCCCGCCGCCACGTCCTCCTCCTCCGATGACTCGTTGGCCGCGTCCTCGACAAGCGGAGCTCCGGTGTTGGCGCTGCTGACCTCCTCCGTGGCTGCCGCCCACCGGGCGAGCTCCTCTTCCTCCGCAACCATCGCGGCCTTGTCCTCCTCACCCCCGGCGCTGCCGGCCTCCATGGCAAGCTGTGCCTCCCTCGCCCTAGTGGCGATGTAGTCCAGCTCTGCCTGGGTGGTGTCCATGATAAGCCACCGCTCGGCGTCAGCATTGACATACACCTCGATTAGGGTGTCAAAGAATTGCTGCACATCAGCATCCTTCGGCTCCTTCCAGCTCGAGACAGGGCCGTGCGCGTTACAGTCCGGAATCATAGCGATGATCTCAGACCGACGTGAATTGTTGCACAACGGGACCACCCCCACTGGCAACTTGAAAAACGGCCCCTTGATGGCCTTGCCAACCTTTGCGGCAGCCCTTGCGGCCTTGCCATCCGTTCGACCTCGCCGTCACGACCCACATCAAGCTGGAAAAGCCGCTGGCAGAAGTGGGCATGCGCCAACACCGTGAAATTGTGGTCAAGGCTAGGGCGGAGTCGCATAATGTCAGCTGGATTCGTAAAAAGCCAGGCTAACCTCCCCTTGTTGTGCAACGGGGCGATCCGGCGACGAATGAAGTCTGCCCCGATCATCTCAAGGGTGAGTCCAGCCCGAGTGAGCCGGAGAATCCTGGTGGTGGTGACAGTGAGCCTCCCGTCGGCGACGTCGACATCACTCCAATCGCTGCCGCAGACCGGCGGCACTCAGCGGACCTTGCAGAATTCCGGCGGGTCTTCATCTTCAATCCAGCACCACCGGCCACGCCATTCCTCCCACCTCTCCTTCACGGCACTGTCCGGGTACGCCCCCATGGATCTTGGGATCCAGGTGACGCAACCAGAGACGACACCTCCCGGCTGGATCCGAGGGAAGAAGTAATGGCGGAAGAGCACCATGTTGGGCTGCACCCCGGCGAAGCCTTCGCAAAGATGCGCGAAGAAAGCCATGCACGCCACCGCATTCGGAGTAAAATCCAAGAGGCGAAAGCCGAAGGTGTGCATGATGTCGCAGAAGAAATCGGAGAAAGGGGGGCATAACCCGCAAGAAAGATAATTGACGAAAAAGGGATACCGATTTGGAGCAGGATCGGCGCAAGCAGCAGGAATGACGCGCGTCGCCGGGTGTCCCGAATTCTCTCCCCCCGTCTTCGCTCCATAGGGGCCTGAAGGACGCCCGAAGCTCATGAACATCAACCGTCGAGGGGAAGAAAAAGGTGGACTTCGTCCGGTCCCCCGACAGCGTGCTCTCCGGTGGCTCCACAGTCCCAGCGCCCTTAGCCACCCCCTTGCCCTTGACGGATTTGGGCGCCATGGCGGCCGAGAAGTTTAGAGGGCTGAGGAAGCAGGATGGCGAAGCAACGACGGCGAGCGATGGCGGAAGCTTAGGAAAGAAGGAAGAGAGGAAACGACGGCTCTGAGATTAGAAAAGGCATGAGGGAAGATGAGAAAGTGAGCAGCGCACCCGCGGTTATTCCTTTTTTATGGGGGAAAACATGGGCCGCCTCCTTTCACATTAACTGTGGTGTGACACATGCCCGCGGGAACCAACCCACGCATGCCGCCCACGTCACGCGCACCTCCCCACGCCACGGCACGCGCGGGGATCGTGGGAAGCGCAGCACGCGAAGAACCTTACCGCGGTAAAAACCGCCCCGCCTGCCCGTGCACCATTTTTGGGCCTAGCCCAACAACACGTTGCGCTTATGTGTGGCCCAGGCCCGGGGGCTCCTGTCGGTGTACAAAAAGAGGGGTACACTTTTTGTACCCCTATAACTGTGCACGAGCAGCCTGAGCCGTGGACACCACCACACCAAGCAAGGCAAGGGAGGTGAGCCAGGGTAAGACCGAAGCTCAAGAGAACTAGAACGACGCCAAGGCCAAGACCACGAAGAGCAAAGAGGACGAAGCGGAATCCCCCGGCAAGATCCGTGCCGGGAGACAGTTCTAGCAGCCCCGGCAAGACCCTTGCCGCGGCGACTCGTCCCGTGCCTACGGAGCGAGTCACCCTTGAGTCCACTGCCCCCAAAGGGAAAGGATTCGGGAGACATCCCCGTGGCGGCATGCAGATCTTCGTGAAGACATTCAAGATCAGATGCGCACTAAGGAGACGACAACCCTTGGCGGGATCCCAACCGATGAAGACCACAAGGCCCCCGGCAAGCGCCTTGCCGGGGATGACAGCAGGCGCCTCGGCAAGACCCTTGGCGGGGGCCCGGCAAGGCCCTTGCCGAGGACACCCACAGGGCCACCATCAGGCGCACGCCGACTAAACCTCCACCACCGCATGCATGCAGCTGCCGACCCAACCAGCTAGGCAAGCACCTGCGTGGCGGCATGCAGATCTTCGTGAAGACCCACCACTGCGCCACCTCAGCTGCCTGCCTACCTACGTGGCATCTCGAGCATCGCTGGCCAGGGCGTGTGTCGACACAAGAAGGAGCGGCGACGGACGAGACAGGTCTCTCCCCCATCCCCGATAAAGCAAGGACACCTAAACAAGACGCATTAAATGCGCCTTGTCATGTAATGCGAGGGATAACCTCGCATCACTTTACCCTTTCCACCTCCTGTGGGCCACTGTGGCAACCCCTTTTCCTATAAAAGGAGGCCCGAGGCGACCAGGGGAAGGATTCGACTTTTTGGAGCTCCTCACGCCCCATAGCTAGCTCAAGAACACAGATATACAGTCCACCAAAGCAGGAGTAGGGTTTTACGCATCCTCGCGGCCCGAACCTGGATAAACGAACTGTGTGCTACCTGTTAGATCCGCTCTTCCCACGACCCCGCGCCCCGCAACCGTAGTAGGGATTCTTGTGAACCCATAGGTGTCGTTCCTCAACACTGACGCGTGTGGGCGCCCGACCACAGACCTCAGGCACGGCGGCGAGGCACGCCGGGTGCCAGGCGTTGGGCGCTGCCCAAATGGCGCAGCCACAGGCTACCGGGGTCCGGCGCCGGCGGCGGCTATGGCCGCGGCCACTGCTTGAGCAGCAGCACCAAGGAGGGCAGCACGGTGAGCGGCGGGCCAGCGAGCGTGGTGGCTCCGGCGGAGGAAGGCGGCAGGCGGAACCCCGACGAGCGCGGGCAAGGGGTCGAGGCGCGCTAGGCTGTGCGGCCAGCGACGGCCGGCGGTGAGGGGTGCCGCGGCGGAAGGCACTACCGAACAGGCGCGCGCAGTGGGATGCAAGGGGGGCGGCGCGGCGCAGCAGGAGCCGGGGATGGCCACAGCGCGGGAGGGAGGCGGCGACGAAGGCGAGGCGCTGGCCGGTGTCCTTCGGCGAGCAGCGAGGTGCATGGGAAGGGGAGTGGGGTGCGCGGCTGGAGCTACGAGGGCGGAGGCAGGCGCGGCCTCGGCGCGGTTGCAGCCGTGGGCAACGGCGAGTGGCGCAGCGGCGACGAGGCCACGACGAACGGCGCGGGCACAGGAGCAGAGCTCTGATGCGGCGGCTATGGCGACTGGAACGAGGGTGAAGAGGGAGTCGGTCTCACTAGCGATGTAGAGACCAGGGGCGGCAAGGCTCGATGGGGCCGGTGAGGGAGAGGTCGAGGGGGCGACGGCAGAGCGGTCCGGCGAGGGCGCGTTCCGGCAAGGCGGCGTCGTGTTGGTGGCGACGTAGCTATAGGGGGTCCGGCGGGGAAGAGATGATGGGGCGGCGCCGGCGAGGTCCAGCGAGCGCCTGGCATCGCCGGGGCGGCGGGGCGGTTGTTGCCCCGATCCAGAGGGGATCGGGGAGTGGGGGAGCGAGGGAGTGGGGGGAGTGCGTGTGGTAGTTAGGGTTCGGTGGGAGTGCAGGGGCCTAAGTAGGCCAGAGAGGGGGCGGCTGGGCCAGGTGGCCCAACATGGGGGTGTTTCTTTTCTTTTTCTTATTATTTCTTGTTTTGTTTTATTTTATTTTCTTTTATTATGTTTTATCTTTGTTTCCTATTGTTTTAGTTTTTGTAAAATATATACTTGGCATCTAATTTGGTATTTCAATTTAGTCCACTGCCACAAAAACTCTTGTCCCCAAGTAATTTAGTTTGATATTTTATTAATTAGTAAAGGCATTTAAATAATTAGTTTTGCTACTATTTAAATCATTACAGTGTAGTTAAGCATTTCATAAAAGTTTGGTTTCACCACCATAATCACCTATGCATTATCTGGCATGACCCGGACATTTTAGTTTCATTGTCTGAAAACTTTTGCCATTCGCCTGATTTTTAATTTGAATTCGAATCGGTTTCGAACTAACGCGAGATTAGCCACAGTAACCGAGGTGACATGGCATCATTAGCAGAGGGTTACTATAGCATAACTATCCGGGCGTCACAATTCTCCTCCACTACAAGAAATCTCGTCCCAAGATTTAAGAGGTGGAATAAGGGGGAAAGGTCTGGTTACGAAATCCTAACGAATCTTCTCGGTCTTGGTTGCTCTTCTTGAAGAGGTAGATCCACTATGATGATGTCTTCATTTCTCTGCTTCAGGTCATCATGATGAAGTCGACATCCTTTCTTCGGGAACTCCATCGTACTTACGGTAGAATAAGGCGTAGTTATTACGGGAGAACGAACCTCTGCAAGGTTGACCATATGGTAGCTAACATCGGGGAAGGTGGCAGAAAGTAACTCTCAAACTGAAACTTAAAGAAAATATCGAGAGCAAAGTAAGATGGTACCATGAGAAGTTTCAAGCTGGTAGGAAATCGTTTGAAGCCCAAAACAAAGTGTAAAAGGGGGTCCAGAGCAATGGGAACAAGTTTTGTGTTTGATACTAGAATAGATCACTAGGTAGGTGGCCCGTGAATTACATACGAAGTCAAACGCGAGGAATATCTTTGGGAACAGGGGGTGTACAGGAGAGTCAGGTTTCGATCCTGTTGAGCTGTGGGTTATGGGTCCACCATGTGGGATAAAAGTAGAAAGAGCGATGACATCTTGCACGGTTATGATAGCAAGGCATGTCAGATAATAACCTGTCAGTTATGTCAGCAACAACATCGGTACCAAGGGCGAGGGATGAAGAGAACGATTTTCCTGCTCGTTGAAACGAGGCGGACCAATAGGCAAAGTTCTCATCCACTGGTGGTTACCAGAATGTCATCAACAATAGTAACAGGGTCTCACCGATAGAGTTGTACAACGAGGTGCTTACTAAGCAGGGAATTATCACTGCACAGTTAAGTCAGATTGCAAGAAATCTTAGCAAGACAATGGAAAGGAAAATGCGATTATCAGGTTTAAACAGAAGAATGGAAAGGAAAATGTGTTTTAAACACATAATTCAGGGATATATTGTTCCCAAGGACAAGCAGAGCATGATATCCGTGGCAGGATATCATGTAGAAAACCCCTTAGGTAAGGGGAGATAAATTTCATGACATTACCCATACAACGGTGTTTGGATAATTGAGCAAGAAACATTTAGCATTGGCTTCAAATGTTCTTGTTGAAAATCGGAGTACCACTGACATGCTTCGAGATAGCATTGACATGGTCATCGGGTAAGGATCAGGCTATGGATACACAAAGGATCCACCAGGAACAACTTATAGAATAAGTCTTACCATTTTCTCATGGAAGAAAGGATAACCTTACTAAAATGGAAACTATAACCACAAGTCCTCCGGCCAGGTGTGATGGGCATGACATCACCTTACCAATATATAAGGACCAGTGTTATAACTCTTGGAGATATGTCCCAACCATCATATCTGACCAGGATTCATATCTGATTGGTGTTAGGATATCTCAGACTCGGGGTGCCTGAGAAGAAGAGGTGCAACACAATTGACGAGATGACATTATATGACTCTTGGGAAATGAACTATGAAAGTGAGTCCCGATCAAGGGTTCATCATTAAGCCAAGGGGAGGATGAGGAAGTGGCTAATGGACTCGGCAATAATTCAACGAGGTATCCAAAAGGATGCATCTCCACAATTATGTGGATAGGGAGATAGCATTTGTCAGATCAAATAATATAATTAAGTATGCTCGAGGAAAACATACACAATTAAACATTGGTTGTAAGGTGCACCCGAATTATGGGTTGGGTCGCACGACCAATGTCAGAATGGTGATTCAATAATCAATAGTCTAAGAATGAACGGATATGTCAAGAAGTATCACTTGTACCAAGAATGCATAAGAGGTGGTGAAATTCCCACAACATTCTTGACATAAAAGGTGGTAATATCCAAGGTAAAGAAGAACAATGCTGGGTAGCAAGGAACTCAAGGTATAACACAAAACACGAACAAGTTTGTGTCGAACGGAAGGCAGTAAAGTGGTAGATGATAAAACAAATCATCAAGGGCAAGGATGGTATTTCTCATCATGAATTCGATATATATCTTGGAAGAGCTCAGGATGTTGTTGGTGACCACGACACATTTGTCGAGAGATTTCATGAAGATGTAATCGGTCGGCGATGACATCAAGTCAAATGATGATGCAACGAAAGTCAAATAATACTTGAAGAAGAACTCATAAGAAGTTATGCAGTTCCGTGATAATCTCGAGATACCAGAGGGGGTAATACTCGATGACAGATCAAAGTAGAGGTTGGACTGGGGTATTGCTCTACAGAAGACAAGCGCTTAAACTTGCACGCGAAATGGTATTTAAAGGAGAACATGGTCGGAACCACGATTGCAAAAGGCCAGATCCCGGATATAAGATGAACTTATACCAAAGGAATAATTTAATTTAAGAGAAGCTTTAATGGTAAGATCTACATCGTGTCCATGGGCATGAACACAAAGTTCAAGGTCGACTCCCAGTTCTCCAATGCATAACCTTTCATTCACTTCTCACTTTCGAAGAAGTTGTAGTGTTGAAATTTTATCTAGCAAAATACCAGAAGTGTATGAATCGTGAAAACTTATGAGTTCACACAGTTTAGAGAAGGCATATCTTCAACCCATAGGGGCTTCTTAGAAACATATACCACAAGCTTCAAGAGTAAATATCACAAGCTCGAAAGTAGAGCAAGGTTGAGAAAGTAGATGATACAATTTACCAAAGGCATTATGTATCCGAGGGAAGGCTCACAAGGTTATTGAATATGAAGGACACTGCCGGATAAAATCCATTAAAGGATCTGCCGGTCCATAACAGAGCTGACGTGAGCATCGGCACACAACCAGAGGAAGTAACAATGCAAAGGCATTGGATTATGGAAACAACTGACTAATCCAGAGCCAAATGCAAAGGAATTATGATTTTCAAATCAAGGGATCAGAAGCAATGTTCTGATTAGGGATGGATAAGTTGAATAGCCTTAGGGGTACAATCGACGGCAATTGGATTTGTTGAGAACCAGCTCATG
The DNA here is from genome assembly GCF_056163025.1 of Triticum urartu. Lineage (NCBI taxonomy): Eukaryota > Viridiplantae > Streptophyta > Magnoliopsida > Poales > Poaceae > Triticum > Triticum urartu. The sequence goes on from NC_141877.1 coordinate 11,501,223, forward strand.
TTTAAAATGACGTCTGAGCCGGAAAGATAATTTAAAAGGATCAACTGATGATTGCGTGCATTCGCACTCATGTTGAATCAATAGGATCAAAAATACGATGCCTAAGGATACTGACGAATATTGCCAGACATATGGAAAGCATCCATAATGCAAGCAGCCAAGTATTGTAGAGCAATAAGCTACTAAGGATTTTTTGGAGGATTGAATAGTATTTCGATGACCATTGTGAAACACATGAACAACTGAGGGATGAGCAGATACTCGATAAGTGCAAGAATTATCCGTAGGGGTATTCAGGTGACAAAGAACAGCAAGGCAGTAAGCTCAAAGGATTATCGAAACAACGACGAGTATTTCGGGGTATCTTGTAATAACAAGACCAACTGGGAATAAAAGTAAGAACGACATGTGTAACTATTTATCCATAGGGATTTTTTGGTGGTAGGGAATTGCAAAAACAACATGCACAAGGTCTCGAGAAAATATCGGAGAGTATTGTCAGAATCTTCTATTGAAGCAGTAGATCATCCGTAATGAAAGGGTTCTCCGGCAGGAAGTGGTAACGAGAACCTAGAGTTAGATTTTGCAAAATTCATTTAACCCGAATAGAAGAGAGTTCAGAGTCCCAGAGTAAGGATCGAGGAGTAAAAGATCCTAATACCACCCAGATGGCGACGTGGGCCCGTAAGGCACATAGCCATGTTAGTAAAAGTTTTTGAAATGTCTAGACTCAACTTCGGCCAAGGAGTATGGAAGGGGGATTCCTACACGCAGTCGGCTCTGATACCAACTTGTGACGCCCCCAATTTGACCGTACACTAATCATATACGCAAACATTTACGATCAAGATCAAGGACTCACGGGAAGATATCACAACACAACTCTACAAATAAAATAAGTCATACAAGCATCATATTACAAGCCAGGGGCCTCGAAGGCTCGAATACAAGAGCTCGATCATAGACGAGTCAGCGGAAGCAACAATATATGAGTACAGACATAAGTTAAACAAGTTTGCCTTAAGAAGGCTAGCACAAATTGGGTTACAGATCGAAAGAGGCGCAGGCCTCCTGCCTGGGATCCTCCTAAACTACTCCTGGTCGTCCCCAGCGGGCTGCACGTAATAGTAGGCACCTCCCGAGTAGTAGTAGTCGTCGTCGACGCTGGCGTCTGGCTCCTGGGCTCCAACGTCTGGTCGCAGCAATCGGGTATAGGAAGGGGGAAAAGGGGGGAGTAAAGCAACCGTGAGTACTCATCCAAAGTACTCGCAAGCAAGGAGCTACACTACATATGTATGCATTGGTATCAAATGGAATAAGGGTATCATACGGGGACTGAACTGCAGAAAGCCGGAATAAGAGGGGGATAGCTAATCCTGTCGAAGACTACGCTTCTGGCAGCCTCCGTCTTGCAGCATGTAGAAGAGAGTAGACTGAAGTCCTCCAAGTAGCATCGCATAGCATAATCCTACCCGACGATCCTCTCCTCGTCGCCCTGTTAGAGAGCGACCACCAGGTTGTATCTGGCACTTGGAAGGGTGTGTTTTATTAAGTATCTGGTTCTAGTTGTCATAAGGTCAAGGTACAACTCCAAGTTGTCCTGTTACCGAAGATCACGGCTATTCGAATAGATTAACTTCCCTGCAGGGGTGCACCACATAACCCAACACGCTCGATCCCATTTGGCCGGACACACTTTCCTGGGTCATGCCCAGCCTCGGAAGATCAACACGTCGCAGCCCTACCTAGGCACAACAGAGAGGTCAGCACGCCGGTCTAAATCCTATGGCGCAGGGGTCTGGGCCCATCGCCCGTTGCACACCTGCACGTTGCGAGGGCGGCCGGAAGCAGAACTAGCCCCCTTAATACAAGAGTAGGCTTACATTCCAATCCGGCGTGCGCCGCTCAGTCGCTGACGTCACGAAGGCTTCGGCTGATACCACGATGTCGAGTGCCCATAACTATCCCCGCGTAGATGGTTAGTGCGTATAGGCCAGTGGCCAGACTCAGATCAAATACCAAGATCTCGTTAAACGTGTTAAGTATCCGCGAACGCCGACCAGGGCCAGGCCCACCTCTCTCCTAGGTGGTCTCAACCTGCCCTGTCGCTCCGCCACAAAGTAACAGTCGGGGGCCGTCGGGAACCCAGGCCCACCTCTACCGGAATGGAGCCACCTGCCCCTTCAGCCCCCAACTCCGAACAGTACCACAGGTAATGTAACAGTGTAAATTATATAGTATATGCCCGTGATCACCTCCCGAAGTGATCACGGCCTAGTAGTATAGCATGGCAGACGGACAAGAATGTATGGACACTGATGATAAACTAGCATCCTGTACTAAGCATTAGGATTGCAGGTAAAGGTAACAACAGTAGCAGCAAGGACATGCTATGCATCAGGATAGGATTAACGGAAAGCAGTAACATGCTACATTACTCTAATGCAAGCAGTAGAGAGAAGAGTAGGCGATATCTGGTGATCAAAGGGGGGGCTTGCCTGGTTGCTCTGGCAAGAGAGAGGGGTCATCAACATCGTAGTCGTACGGGGGTCTCCGGCAGTCTCGGGGTCTACCGGAAAGAAGTAACGGAGGGGGAACACAATAAATAACAGAGAAATCAATGTAACAAAAAGCAAGATGCGGCATTACGTTGTGCTAGGGGTGACCTGACATGGTACTAAGTGATACAGGCAAAAAGGGGGGGAAACATCCGGGAAAGTATCCCCGATGTTACGCGTTTTCGGACAGGTGAACTGGAGGAGAAAGTTGCGTGTTTTCTATGCTAGGGGTGCGTGGCGAATGAACGGGCTGCATAACCGGGTTCGTCTCGTCGTTCTGAGCAACTTTCATGTACAATGTTTTTTCACCCGAGCTACGGTTTCTTTTATATGATTTTTCATAGTTTTAAACAGTTTCTAAAATTTTTTGAATTTATTTATTATTTCAAAATTAAAGGTGAAATTGCTAAGTGTACCCACAGCTTGTACACAACAATGTACTAAAGGGGCTGACAGGTGCGGTCCAGTTGACTTCCCAGTCAACAGTCAATTGGGACCGTTGACTGGTCAAAGGGGTCTAGTGGGACCCTCTTGTAATTGACTAGGCTAGTCCAGTCAGCAGTTTGACTTGGTCAAACTAGACAGCAGTCCCACCTGTCATTGGCTATTCTGTTAATTAACAGTAGTTAATTAGGTTAAGTAGTTAATTAGGTTAATTAAATTAGGATTAATTAAGTTAATTAATTCTTTAATTAATTAATTAATTAATTAATTTTTTATTTATTTTTTATAACACATTTTTTTATTTCATTCTGGGCGTGGGGCCCGTTGTCCAGTGGTCCCTGGGGCCTAAGCTGATCGGGCGTAATGGGCGAAGGGCATGTGGGGCCCGTTGTCTAGTGGCCCCTGGGGCCTAAGCTGATCGGGCGTAACGGGCGAAGGGCGTGTGGGCACCCGACCACAGACCTCAGGCGCGGCGGCGAGGCACGCCGGGCGCCGGGCGTTGGGCGCTGCCCAAATGGCGCAGCCACGGGCTATCGGGGTCCGGCGCCGGCGGCGGCTATGGCCGCGGCCACTGCTTGAGCGGCAGCACCAAGGGGGGCGGCACGGTGAGCGGCGAGCCAGCGAGCATGGTGGCTCTGGCGGAGGAAGGCAGCAGGCGGAGCCCCGACGAGCGTGGGCAAGGGGGCGAGGCGCGCTAGGCTGTGCGACCAGCGATGGCCGGCGGTGAGGGGCACCGCGGCGGAAGGCACTGCCGAACGGGCGTGCGCGGCGGGATGCAACGGGGGCGGCGCGGCGCAGCAGGAGCCGGGGATGGCCACAGCGCGGGAGGGAGGCGATGACGGAGGCGGGGCGCTGGCCGGTGTCCTTCAGCGAGCAGCGAGGCGCATGGGAAGGGGAGTGGGGTGCGCGGCTGGAGCTGCGAGGGCGGAGGCAGGCGCAGCTTCGGCGTGGTTGCAGTCGCGGGCGACGGCGAGTGGCGCAGCGGCGATGAGGCCACGACGAACGGTGCGGGCGCAGGAGCAGAGCTCTGATGCGGCGGCTACGACGACTGGAACGAGGGTGAAGGGGGAGCCGGCCTCACCAGCGATGTAGAGACCAGGGGCGGCGAGGCTCGATGGGGCCGGTGAGGGAGAGGTCGAGGGGGCGACGGCGGAGCGGTCCGGCGAGGGCGCGTACCGGCAAGGCGGCGTCATGTTGGTGGCGACATAGCTCGAGGGGGTCTGGTGGGGAAGAGATGATGGGGCGGCGCCGGCGAGGTCCAGCGAGCGCCTGGCGTCGCCGGGGCGGCGGGGCGGTTGTTGCCCCGATCCAGAGGGGGTCGGGGAGTGGGGGAGCGAGGGAGTGGGGGGAGTGCGTGTGGTAGTTAGGGTTCGGTGGGAGTGCAGGGGCCTAAGTAGGCCAGAGAGGGGGCGGCTGGGCCGGTTGGCCCAACATGGGGGTGTTTCTTTTCTTTTTCTTATTATTTCTTGTTTTGTTTTATTTTATTTTCTTTTATTATGTTTTATCTTTGTTTCCTATTGTTTTAGTTTTTGTAAAATATATACTTGGCATCTAATTTGGTATTTCAATTTAGTCCACTGCCACAAAAACTCTAGTCCCCAAGTAATTTAGTTTGAAATTTTATTAATTAGTAAAGGAGTAAAGGCATTTACATAATTAGTTTTGCTACTATTTAAATCATTATAGTGTAGTTAAGCATTTCATAAAAGTTTGGTTTCACCACCATAATCACCTGTGCATTATCTGGCATGACCCGGACATTTTAGTTTCATTGTTTGAAAACTTTTGCCATTCGCCTGATTTTTAATTTGAATTCGAATCGGTTTCGACTAACGCGAGATTAGCCACAGTAATCGAGGTGACGTGGCATCATTAGAGGAGGGTTACTATAGCGTAACTATCCGGGCATCACAGTTTGCAAGATAATAAAGGGTCATCTCATGACAAATGTGCTTGGAAGCATTCGAAAGGGGGTAAGCACTCGCAGACAATTGGCAAACTTTTGTGAACATCACGCATTTGTCTCTTGTGTTGAACCCCAAAAGGTCTATGAGGCACTCGAAGATCCGAATTGGCTTAACGCAATGCATGAAGAACTCAACAACTTCGAGCACAACAAGGTGTGGAGATTGGTGCCAAGGCCAACGGGGAACCATAATGTCATTGGAACCAAGTGGATATTCAAGAACAAGCAAGATGCTCATAGGATTATTGTCCGCAACAAGGCTCGCTTTGTAGCACAAGGCTACTCCCAAGTCGAGGGTATCGACTACGGTGAAACCTTCGCTCCCGTTGCTCGCCTTGAATCTATTCGTTTGTTGATTGCTTATGCTTCTCATCATAACTTCATGTTGCAACAAATGGATGTGAAGAGTGCTTTTCTTAATGGTCCTATTAATGAGTTGGTGTATGTCAAACAACCCCCCGGGTTCGAGGATCCCTATTTTACGGATCATGTGTACCAACTCGATAAGGCACTCTACGGCCTTAAACAAGCCCCACGTGCATGGTATGACCACCTTACTGAGTTGTTGCAAGATTGTGGGTTTGAAATTGGGAAAATCGACCCCACTCTTTTTACTAAGAAGGTCAAAGGGGAGTTGTTTGTGTGCCAACTATATGTTGATGATATTATCTTTGGTTCTCCTAACAAGGCTTTCAATGAGGAATTTGCCGCTCTCATGACCTCAAAGTTCAAGATGTCCATGATGGGAGAGTTGAAGTTCTTTCTTGGGTTCGAAATCAAGCAACAAAGAGAAGGAACCTTCATCAACCAAGCCAAATACACTCAAGACATGCTCAAGAGATTCAAGCTAAGTGAAGTCAAGCCGGCTTCCACTCCAATGCCCGTCAAATGCCAACTTCACATAGATCCCAATGGGAAAGCGGTGGATCAAAAGGTATATCGCTCCATGATTGGCTCCTTGCTTTACCTTTGTGCATCTAGACCAGATATCATGTTGAGTGTGGGAATTTGTGCATGGTTTCAAGCCGCACCTAAGGAAAGTCAATTTGTGGCGGTCAAGCGAATCTTTCGATATTTGGCTCATACCCCAAACTTTGGCTTATGGTACCTGAGGGAGTCCTAGATTAGGGGGTGTTCGGGTAGCCGGACTATACCTTCAGCCAGACTCTTGGACTATGAAGATACAAGATTGAAGACTTCGTCCCGTGTCCGGATGGGACTTTCCTTGGCGTGGAAGGCAAGCTTGGCGATGCAGATATTCAAGATCTCCTACCATTGTAACCGACTCTATGTAACCCTAACCCTATCTGGTGTCTATATAAACCGGAGGGTTGTAGTCCGTAGGACATCGACATAATCAACTCCATATACAACACTCATACCATAGGCTAGCTTCTAGGGTTTAGCCTCCTTGATCTCGTGGTAGATCTACTCTTGTACTACCCATATCATCAATATTAACCAAGCAGGACGTAGGGTTTTACTTCCATCGAGAGGGCCCGAACCTGGGTAAAACATCGTGTTCCCTGCCTCCTGTTACCATCCGGCCTCGACGCACAGTTCGGGACCCCCTACCCGAGATCCGCCGGTTTTGACACCGACATTGGTGCTTTCATTGAGAGTTCCTCTATGTCGTCGCCTTTAGGCCCGATGGCTCCTTTGATCATCAACAACGATGCGGTCCAGGGTGATACTTTTCTTCCCGGACAGATCTTCGTCTTCGGCGGCTTCGCTCTGCGGGCCAACTCGCTTGGCCACCTGGAGCAGATCGAAAGCTACGCCCCTGGCCATCAAGTCAGGTTTGGAAGCTTAAACTACACGGCTGACATCCGCGGAGACTTGATCTTCGACGGGTTCGGGCCACGGCCAAGCGCGCCGCACTATCTCGAGGGGCATGATCTAGCTCTGCCTCCGGACAGTGCCCTGGAGGCCGCACACGCATCGGTTCCGACCCCTAACTCGGAGCCTATTGCGCTAATCGAGGATGAGCGATTGGACGTCACCTCGGGGGCTCCGATCTCAAAGGCGATCAAGCCGAACACTAGCCCCGCACGCTGCATGACCCGTGACTCCGAGGATCCGGACTCCTCCCCGGACTCCGAACCCCCCGCGCCCCTGCCAATCGAATCCGATTGGGCACCTATAATGGAGTTCACCGCCGCAGACATCTTTCAGCACTCGCCTTTTGGCGTCATCCTGAATTCTCTTAAGTCTCTCTCTTTATCAGGAGAGTCCTGGCCGGATTACGGTCAACGAGGATAGGATACGGACGATGAAGAAATTCAAAGCCCACCCACCACCCACTTTGTAGGCACTGTCGATGATTTAACCAACATGCTTGACTTCGGCTCCGAAGACATCGACGGTATGGACAACGATGTAGGAGACGAACAGGAACCAGCACCTGTAGGGCGCTGGAAGGCCACCTCGTCATATGACATATATATGGTGGATACTCCAAAAGATGGAGATGGCGATGGAACAGTAGGGGATGACACCCCCAAGAAACAGCCAAAGCGCCGGCGTCAGCGGCGCCGCTCTAAATCCCACCAAAGCAAAAACGGTGGTTCCGGCACGGGAGATAATACTACCCCGGATAGCACCGAAGAACACCCACCTCAGCAAGATTCGGCACAAGAAGATGGAGAAGCCAGCCCTCATGAGAAAGCGGCAGACCGAGAGGTCGAGGATGATAACTATATGCCTCCCTCTGAAGACGAGGCAAGCCTCGATGACGACGAATTCGTCATACCATCAGACCCCGCCGAACAAGAGCGTTTTAAACGCAGGCTTTTAGCCACGGCAAGCAGCCTCAAGAAAAAACAGCAACAGCTCAGAGCTGCCCAAGATTTGCTAGCTGACAGATGGACTGAAGTCCTTGCGGCCGAAGAGTATGAACTCAAATGCCCCTCCAAGAGTTACCCAAAGCGCAGGCCGCTACCCCGATCAGAGGAGGAAGCACCTACATCACCAGCGCATGACATGGCAGACCGGCCACCTCGCGGCCGCGACAGAGAGGCCTCTCGGCCCTCCACCCAAGCCATGCCCCGATGCCGCTCAACTAAGGCACAGGAAAATGCGCCAGACCTGCGAGATGTACTGGAGGATAAGGCAAGACAAACAAGATTGATCTACGGATCGCGTAGGCGCCCTACGGCACGTGACGATGATCTTCACTCCGGATACAACAAATCCGGCCGGGCCGAACACAACAGACATAGCTCTTTCGAGCTGCGTCGTGATATAGCCCAGTACAGAGGCGCCGCACACCCGCTATGCTTCACGAATGAAGTAATGGATCATAAAATCCCAGAGGGTTTGAAACCCGTAAACATCGAATCATACGATGGCACAACAGACCCGGTGGTATGGATCAAGGATTATCTCCTTCACATCCACATGGCACGCGGCGATGATCTACACGCCATCAAATACCTTCCGCTCAAACTTAAAGGACCAGCCCGGCATTGGCTTAACAGCTTGCCAGCAGACTTAATCGGTTCTTGGGAGGACCTGGAAGCCGCATTCCTCGACAACTTCCAGGGCACTTACGTGCGACCACCGGATGCCGACGACTTAAGCCACATAATTCAGCAGCTAGAGGAATCGGCCAGACAATTCTGGACACGGTTCCTAACAAAGAAAAACCAGATAGTCGACTGTCCGGACGCAGAGGCCCTAGCAGCTTTCAAGCATAACATCCGCGACGAGTGGCTTGCCCGGCACCTGGGACAGGAAAAGCCGAAATCCATGGCAGCCCTCACGACACTCATGACCCGCTTTTGCGCGGGAGAAGACAGCTGGCTAGCTCGCAGTAACAACTTATCAAAGAACCCTGGTAATTCGGATACCAAGGACAAAAGTGGCAGGACATGTCGAAACAAGCAAAAACGCCGCGTTAGCAGTGACAGCAATGAAGACACGGCAGTCAATGCCGGATTCAAAGGCTATAAATCCGGTCAGCGGAAAAAGCCACTCAAAAAGAATACTCAGGGCCCGTCCAGTTTGGACCGAATACTCGATCGCTTGTGCCAGATACATGACACCCCCGAAAGACCAGCCAATCACACTAATAGGGATTGTTGGGTGTTCAAGCAGGCAGGCAAGTTAAGAGCCGAAAACAAAGACAAGGGGCTGCACAGCGACGACGAGGAGGAGCCCACGCCGCCGAACAACAATGGACAGAAGGGCTTTCCCCCACAAGTGCGGACAGTGAACATGATATACGCAACCCACATTCCCAAGAGGGAGTGGAAGCGTGCGCTACGGGACGTATACGCGATGGAGCCAGTCGCCCGAAAGTTCAACCCATGGTCCTCCTGCCCGATCACTTTTGATTGAAGGGACCACCCCACTAGCATCCGTCATGGCGGCTTCGCCGCATTGGTTCTCGACCCAATCATCGACGGATTTCATCTCACAAGAGTCCTCATGGACGGCCGTAGTAGCCTGAACCTGCTTTATCAGGATACAGTGCGGAAAATGGGCATAGATCCCTCAAGGATTAAGCCCACAAAAACAACCTTTAAAGGCGTTATACCAGGTGTAGAAGCCAACTGTACAGGCTCAGTAACACTTGACGTGGTCTTCGGATCCCCGGACAATTTCCGAAGCGAAGAGTTAACCTTCGACATAGACCCGTTTCGCAGTGGCTATCACGCCCTGCTCGGACAAACCGCATTCGCAAAGTTCAATGCGGTGCCGCACTACGCATATCTCAAGCTCAAGATGCCAGGCCCTCGAGGAGTAATCACGGTCAACGGAAACACCGAACGCTCCCTCCGTACGGAGGAGCACACGGCGGCTCTCGCAGCGGAAGTACAAAGTAGCCTTCTTAGGCAATTCTCCAGTCCGACCGTTAAAAAGCCAGACACTGCCAAGCGCGCCCAGAGTAACCCACAGCAGTACCGCCTGGCACACTCTGAACAAGCATAGCAATGCGGCCCCAACCCCAGCTCTCGCGACATAGCGAAACCAGTACCTCACGTAGATAACTACGCCCTTGAAATACCATGGGCACAGGGGAAGGGGCACAATAATGGCATGCCCAAAATACGGCTTAAAACGTACTAGGGGCTGCCGGATTCATTTTTTAATTTTTTCTTACTTTCAGGACTCCATACTTCGGACGACCTGTTCGGCAATTCGACTGCCGCACAAACGATGCAAGATCCAGGGAGGCAGACAAGCCATGCCGCATCATGGAACTCCCAGGTGGTCTCTGTTACGAGCGGTATACCTGTTTTAAGCACAATTCCGCGGCCTGCCCCTGGTCAGGACATACTACATAGTCCAATATCTTTTGCTTACCGCACTATTTGTATCGTTCGGCTTTGATAAATAGCCTCTCTATAAACAATGCATAGCTTTCTGTCTATTTTTTGCATTATCTTATTTTTACATATATGTTTATTAAATGACATGATTGCACCCGTACACCAAGGTATGGCAAACACGCCAGGGGCTTCAGTACCCCTCATAATGGCGTGGGAAGTCCGTACACTTTCCCAAGTGCGGCACCCCAAACTTATAGCACTATATGCATCGGCTCCGAATCATGATTTGGGTCAATAGTTGGGTTTGCCCAGCTTCTATGTTTTGGTGCCTTACGTTCCGCTATATCGGCTAAGGTAGCACTAGGAGAACCACTGCGATTGTGCCCCGGTTGAGCTGGGTTAAGCACCTCAGTGGAGAAAGCTAAAACTGACTGTCATGATGTGGCGAGAGACCGGTCGCTGTTCGAGAGGGTTTTTGAGCCCCTAAAGGCTTATGCCGCTTCGAGCGAGGAGCTGGCTTTGTCCGGCCAAGGCGTGGATAGCGCCCCGAACTCGGTCTTCCGAACTAGGGGCTTCACCGAAATTTAAAATTATAGAGTTCTATGGCTAAGTGAGAGTGTTCAAGCATTATAGTCCGATTGCCTGGTTCGTTGTGCTGAGCGCCTCCCTCGAAGGACCCAACTATGGGAAAAAGAGCGCTCAGGTTTATCCCGAACACCCCAGCACTAGTGGCATGGGGGCAGAAGCCGACGACTGGCCATCTCTCAATTTTTGATAAACCGCCGCACAGAAAGTAATATTTTAAATTCAATAAGCATTGCTTAGCGCATATGAACAAGTTTTCAGCGCACGGGATATACACGAGCGAGTTCATTCAAAAATTACATCCTTTGTACATTCATCCGCCACAAGGCGGGCACCCGCAAGAACATCCTTATAGTAGTTCTCGGGCTTGCGATGCTCCTTCCCCGGCGGCGGCCCGTCCCTCACAAGCTTCTCACCGTCCAGCTTACCCCAGTGCACCTTTGCATGGGCAAGGGCCCGACGGGCACCTTCGATGCAGATGGAGCGCTTGATGACCTCGAGCCTCGGACAGGCCTCCACCAGCCGCCGCACCAGCCCGAAATAGCTCCCAGGCAGGGCCTCTTCGGGCCACAGCCGAACTATGAAGCCCTTCATGGCCTGTTCGGCCGCCTTGTGGAGCTCGACCAGCTGTTTCAGCTGGTCGCTCAAGGGCACAGGGTTCCGGCCTCAGAATACTGAGACCAGAACACCTTCTCCGTCGAGCTACCCTCTTCGGTAGAATGCGGCGGCGGTGGATACGCTGCGGGGAAGATCTGCGAATGCCCCTGGAGAGCTCCGGATTCAGGTAAGTAACAAGTAGTTCACTTTTATATTTCTGCTTTGCATAAAGAATGCCTTACCCGCCGCTATCTTTTTCATCTCCTCCAACTCTTGGAGGGCCTTTTGGGCTTCAGCCTTGGCAGACTTGGCAGTCTCAAGGGCCGCCGCGAGCTCGGACACTTGCGTCTTGGACTCAAGCTCCAAACTCTCATGTTTTTTCATGAGAGCCTGAAGCTCCTGCAGCACCTCGCCGACCTGGGCCTCAAGTTTCTCTCGCTCGGTGCACTCCGCGGCCGTTTTCTTTTTGGCCTCGGACAGCGCCTGCTTGAGGGTCGCCACCTCAGTCGTGGCCCCTGCAATAAGCAGTACAATCCTGTTATTTTTTGCAATCACGTCTTTTTATAGGCACTTTTTCTGTAAGGTATTTCTTACCTTCTTTCTCCTCGAGCTGCCGTTTGGCAAGGCCGAGCTCTTACTCGGTCCGCTCGAGGCCCTGTTTCAGGGCACCCACCTCCGCAGTCAGTGCGGCGGTGGCTAGCAGTGAAGCCTGCATACGCATATTGACTCTTTGTTGTTAGACTCTTGCGAAATTTAATAGATCCTCTATTCGGCTTTTCTTTCTGAACGCCAAACAGAGCATCAGGGGCTACTGTCTATGCGGTTATATTTTTACATATTCTTTACTTACCTCGAAGCCTGTTAGAAGGCTAGCGCAAGCTTCACTCAGTCCGCTCTTGGCGGACTGAACCTTCTGGATCACCGTACTCATAATAGTACGGTGCTCCTCGTCGATGGAGGCGCCATCAAGCACCTCCAGCAGATTGTCCGGCACCTCCGGTTGACCGGAGGCTGCCGGCTTAGAAGGCTTACTCCTCTTGGAAGGAGTTCACCTACCGCGGTCCAGAACTGTTGTAGATTCCGGTGCGGTGTCCGGCTCAAAGCCGGACTTAGAGCCCTGGGGGGTCTTGTCCCCTTCACTCCTGGAGTCCGGGAGGTTGCCTTGCGGCCCCTCCAGGACCACCTCCTCCTGCCCCGGAGCTCGTCGCGACGCCACTTCGGCGTCGTCCGCGGTGCGGGGGGAGACAGCGGGCGGAACTGAGTTCACGTCCGATGAATTCAGGGAGCCGCTCGACGACTCGTCGAGTCCGGCCCAGGGAGGACTACATAATTACATTCGACATTAGGGAAAGATGTGCAACAAAGGAACGTCATGAGTTACTCTGATATCCGAACTTACGATTTCGCCGGACGCTTGGCCCTGTCTGGCCACTCCTCTTCGCCATCTTCGGCGTCGGGGGCGTAGTCCGGCGGAGGGGTCTTCCTTTTCCTAGACCCCACGGCCTCCCCCGTTGGGGCGGCCTTCCTCTTCTCTCCTCCTTCCACTAGGGGGAGAGTTTTCTTCTTCCTCCTCCTCGTTTTCACAGGAGGAGGGCGTCTCGGACTCGTCGGATGACGAGTCCGACACCACCATATTACGGGAACTCTTTTGAGTCCCCGTGGCCTTCTTCTTCTTGGCCTTCTTCTCCGGCACCACATAAGGTGCCGGAACCAGCAGCTTCACTAGTAGAGCTGGGGCTGGGTCTTCGGGCAGCGGAGCCGGACAGTTAATCGGTCCGGATATCGCCCGCCAAGCCTGTCAAAGGTAAGGGAGGTTAGATCGCACATAGAGTCAAACTATGGAAAAAGCTTAACATCCTGTAAAAGGAGTAGATGGCTTACCTCGCTAGCGTGACGCTGCGAGCTGTATCCGCGGTCCTCGGAAGCGGATGCGGGAGCATCGGCGCCCTTGAATAGCATCTTCCAGGTGTCTTCGTACGTCGTGTCGAAGAGCCTGCTGAGGGTTTGATGCTGCGCCGGGTCGAACTCCCACAGATTAAAATCCCATTGTTGGCACGGGAAGATTCGGCAAGCCGGACTGGCTTGTTCACCAGGGACTGGATGCATGTTTGCAATCCGGTCACCTCTTTTTCATCACCCCACGACAGGCCCGTCTCTTTCCAGGACACAAGCCGCGTTGGGGGTCCGGATCGGAACTCGGGGGCTGCGGTCCATTTCGGATCGCGCGGCTCGGTGATGTAAAACCACCCGGATTGCCATCCCTTTAGGGTCTCCACAAAAGAGCCCTCGAACCATAGGACGTTGGCCATCTTGCCCGCCATGGCGCCTCCGCACTCCGCCTGGCTGCCGCGCACCACCTTGGGCTTGACGTTGAAGGTCTTGAGCCAGAGGCCGAAATGGGGGCGGACGCGGAGAAAAGCCTCGCACACGACGATAAACGCCGAGATGTTGAGGATGAAGTTCGGGGCCAGATCGTGGAAATCCAGGCCGTAGTAGAACATGAGCCCCTGGACAAATGGGTGAAGTGGAAAACCCAGACCGCGGAGGAAGTGGGGAAGAAATACTACCCTCTCATGGGGCCTTGGGGTGGGGAGAAGCTGCCCCTTTTCGGGAAGCCGGTGCGCGATGTCCTTGGACAGGTATCCGGCCTTCCTTAGCTTCTTGACTTGGCCCTCCGTGGCGGAGGAGACCATCCACTTGCCTCCCGCTCCGGACATTGCTGGAGAAGGTTGAGGTGGGAAGTGCGGGCTTGGGCGCTGGAGCTCGAGTGCGCAGGAGATGGATAGGCAAAGGAGGAAGAAGGCGTAGGTAAAAAGGTGGATCCTTATCCCCTTATATGGGCGGATGCGGTTGTGCGTCCCCACCTGCCTAGTAAAACTCGCTTGCCTCCCAAGCGCCGTGATAAGTGGCGCGGTTGGGTTACCCACGTCCGTATTGACGAGAATCCCGTAAAAGGGGGTACACGATCTCTGCTTTGACAAGACGTGCCAAGGAAACCGCCTCGCAAAACACGCTGAGGTGGGAAAGTGAAAACGATTCGAGTAAAGGACTTGGCCGTAGTGTGATGATGCACTGCGGAATACATCAGCAGATTTGATTTGTGTTAATATTATTCTCTCTATGGCAATATGTGGAAGCTTATTTTGCAAAGCCGGACACTACTCTTGGTGTTTACAATCTTCTATGAAGGACTTGGAGGAGGAACCCGCCTTGCAATGCCGAAGACAATTTGCGCGCCGGACTCGTCGTCATTGAAGCCTGGTTCAGGGGCTACTGAGGGAGTCCTGGATTAGGGGGTGTTCGGGTAGCCGGACTATACCTTCAGCCGGACTCCTGGACTATGAAGATACAAGATTGAAGACTTCATCCCGTGTCTGGATGGGACTTTCCTTGGCGTGGAAGGCAAGCTTGGCGATGCGGATATTCAAGATCTCCTACCATTGTAACCGACTCTATGTAACCCTAACCCTATCCGGTGTCTATATAAACCGGAGGGTTGTAGTCCGTAGGACATCGACATAATCAACTCCATATACAACACTCATACCATAGGCTAGCTTCTAGGGTTTAGCCTCCTTGATCTCGTGGTAGATCTACTCTTGTACTACCCATATCATCAATATTAATCAAGCAGGACGTAGGGTTTTACCTCCATCGAGAGGGCCCGAACCTGGGTAAAACATCGTGTTCCCTGCCTCCTGTTACCATCCGGCCTAGACGCACAGTTCGGGACCCCCTACCCGAGATCCGCCGATTTTGACACCGACAGTACCCAAGAGGAGCAAACTTCAACCTTGTAGGCTATTCGGACTCCGATTGGGCGGGAGACAAAGTGGATAGGAAGTCAACTTCCAGAGGGTGCCAATTCCTTGGTTGCTCTTTGGTGAGTTGGTCTTCCAAGAAGCAAAGTTGTGTATCTCTCTCGTCCACCGAAGCGGAGTATGTGGTCGCCGGTAGTTGTTGCGCACAACTTCTATGGATGAGGCAAATTTAAAGGATTACGGTGTCATTTGTGACAAAGTGCCTCTTTGATGTGACAATGAAAGTGCCATCAAGATTTCTCTCAACTCGGTGCAACACTTCAAGACGAAGCATATTGAGATTCGGTATCACTTCATCCGGGATCATATTAGGAGAGGGGAGATCGAGCTCAACTATGTCAACACTCATGATAACCTTGCAGATATCTTCACGAAGCCTTTGGATGAAGCAAGATTTCGTGAGTTAAGCCATGAGCTAAATATCATTGATTCGAGCAATGTTGCTTGAACCCTTGCACACCCCACCATACTCAACTTGTTATCTTGTTCAGGTGTAGGCATGGACATAGGGGGAGTGTTGTTCTCTCAATGAACTCTCCCTCCCCCAATTATGCATAAATTGATCAACTCTTTCACATTCGCCATTCTTGATGGTACGTGTGCTTCAAAGACGAGTTTTGGTCATGGGCCCAAGGATAATTCTACGCGGTGACATACCAATAACTCAAACATAGGTGGCTCCAGCCACCGCCCTCTCTTTGGAGAGGTTGTGTCTCGCGGTTGGTGCTTGTTGTCTTTTGCCTTCCCTTCTTTGTGCTGAGCTTGTGTTTGAGTTGCCTCGTGTGTTAGCTCGTTGGTGTGTCCATTTGCTTGAAGGTTGCATTGCGAAGGCTGTTTTCCTCTCTTGTTTGCGAAATGTGCATTTTCTTGGGTTCATGGTACTACCGTGGCTTGCCACGGTACTACCGCGGGAGCTCTGCACAGTACTACCGCTACCAGCACGGCAATAATTTTTTACTGCCGCTGGAAGAGCGGTACTACCGCCCCGCGTGCGGTACTTCCGCCCGGGCAGTACTACCGCGATGACCCGCGGTACTACCGCGCAGTCGCGAGCGCGTGGGGGTTAAGAGTAGACAGGGGTAGTTCCAACTCCCCCATACCCATTCAACTCATCTTCCCCACGTAGTCTCTCTCTCTCTCTCTCTCTCTCTCTCCTGCCCAAGAACGGCGCCGGAGAATGATAACCCACAAGTATAGGGGATCGCAACAGTTTTCGATAAGTAAGAGTGTCGAACCCAACGAGGAGCTAAAGGTAGAACAAATATTCCCTCAAGTTCTATCGACCACTGATACAACTCTACACACGCTTGACGTTCGCTTTACCTAGAACAAATATGAAACTAGAAGTACTTTGTAGGTGTTGTTGGGTAGGTTTGCAAGATAATAAAGAGTACGTAAATAAAAAGTAGGGGCTGTTTAGATAAAGAAACAATAAAGTAAATATAGCGAGTGTGGAAAAGTGGTGGTAGGAGTTGCGAAATTGCCCCTAAGCAATTGACTACTTTACTAGTCCGATAGCAAGTATTATGTGGGAGAGGCCACTGCTAGCATGTCCTCCCTGACTTGGAATTCTATGCACTTATGATTGGAACTATTAGCAAGCATCCACAACTATTAATGTTCATTAAGGTAAAACCCAACCATAGCATTAAGATATATTGGTCCCCCTTCAATCCTGTATGCATCAATTTCTATGCTAGGTTGAAGCTTCTGTCACTCTTGCCCTCCAATACATAGTCCTATCAACATACAACTAACCCTAGGGTGTGATCCACGTGCGCAATCATATGATGGGCACCAAAGGACAGCAACATAACCACAAGCAAATTAAATCAATCATAGCAATTCATCAACCACAGAGAGGACAACGAAAATCTACTCAGACATCATAGGATGGCAACACATCATTGGATAATAATATGAAGCATAAAGCACCATGTTCAAGTAGAGGGTACAGCGGGTTGCGGGAGAGTGGAACGCTGTAGATAGAGGGAGGAAGGTGATGGAGATGTTGGTGAAGATGGCGGAGGTGTTGGAGTAGATCACGGTGATGATGATGATGATGGCCACGGCAGCGTTCCGGCGCCACCGGAAGAGAAGGGGAGAGGGGGGCCCTTCGTCTTCTTCTTCCTTGACCTCCTCCCTAGATGGGAGAAGGGTTTCCCCTCTGGTCCTTGGCCTCCATGGCTTGGGAGGGGCGAGAGCCCCTCCGAGATTGGATCTGTCTCTGTCTCTCTCTGTTTCTGCGTTCTCTGATTCTTCCCTTTCACCGTTTCTTATATTCCCGGAGATCCGTAACTCCGATTGGGCTGAAATTTTAACACGATCTCTATCTGGATATTAGCTTTCTTGCGGCGAAAGAAGGGCACCAACCTCCTTACGGGGTGGCCACGAGGGTCAGGGGCGCGCCCCCTACCTCGTGGCCCCCTCGAGCATCATCTCGCATGGATTCTTCTTCCCAAAAATCATATATATTCCAAAAAAATATCCGTCAGTTTTTATTCCGTTTGGACTCTGTTTGATATGGATATTCTGCGAAACAAAAAAACATGCAACAAACAGGAACTGGCACTGGGCACTGGATCAATATGTTAGTCCAAAAATAGTATAAAAAGTTGCCAAAAGTATATGAAAGTTGTAGAATATTGGCATGGAACAATCAAAAATTATAGATACAACGGAGACGTATCAGAGAACCTCGCCGGATCTCCGTCTCCGGCCGCTTTCCTCACATTTCGTCCGGCCACGTCCTCTTGCCATGGAACAAGGTTTCTCCCCAAATCCCTCTCTCCTTGTTTCGTTGTTTTGTCTCTAGGTTTTTGGGGAGATGCATGTTGTTCTTGAGATTTTAGGCCAAATCTTTGCAAGAGTAGGATGTAGGAGAGGAGTGATGCGTAGAGATGCTATTTGATATGTTGCTACTTGGTAGGTTTGATCAACCGTAGTACCGCTCCTTAGGCACGGATGTTCTCAGATCAGTTTTCTGTTTCGGATCTGAACCCGAGCTGTACTACCGCAACTCCCGAGCGGTACTACCGCTCCAGCCGTGTTCACCTCATACGGTACTACCGCTCCTTAGGAGCGGTACTACCGCGCGAGGAGCGGAAGTAAATTTTTACTACCGCTCCAGGCACGGTACTACCGTGCCATCCCGACGCGGTACTGCCGCGGCTGGAGCAGCAGTAAAATTTTAGTTCTGCACACTTGTGCGGTACTACCGTTGAGTCCGAACCTTCCCTATAGCAACTACCCAATGTTATTTCTACTTGTTTCATTTGTTTTCTACGGTCTTTGCATTGATCCTTCTCGCTTTTCTTGTGTGTTCTTGTGTTGTGTGTCATAGGTGGTGGCTCCGGTTCCAATATCCATCGTTCGAACCCCATTAGCGACACAGGCTCGAAGCGTCTGCGCAACCAAGATGAAGCTCCAGAGGGCTCCAATGCCCCCCCAACACAGAACCAAGTCAACCGCAACCAAGACCAAGGAGCCAAAAATGGGCATGGATGAGATGCCACTAGCTGAGTTCGTCACTCGAAGGAAGATCAACCCCTATGTGAATCATCGTGCAAACTTCAGAGGGAATGAGTTGTTCTGGACCAAGCAGTAGAATCTTATCTATCTGGATGTGATCAAGGCCAAGCAGAACATCTACGTGGACGTGCACTGGATTGACACGCATCATATGAGGCAGGATAAGCACCGCGCCTATTTTGGTGAGGCTTTGGACTTGGTGGAGTAGTTTGGCATTGAGGACTTGATCACGTTCCACCTAGACTTTGACCCTGAGATTGTGGCTCAGTTCTTTGCCTCGGTCCACTTCCATACTGATGAGGAACGGACCTTGACGTGGATGACAAATGGACAACAGCTGGCCGCCAAGTGGAAGGACTTCATGGATCTGCTACAGGTTCGTGATGAGGGGCTCGACAAGCCCGTTGGTGTTCGCCCTCATGCCAACTCCGAGTCCGCCAACAAGAACAAGCTCCAGCCATACTATGTTGAGAAGCAGCTTCCCAGTGGCAAGAAGGTGTGGGTGCTGAACCCATTCCTTGACATCATATATCGGATCTTCCGCAACACCCTCTTCCCACGTATTGGTGACAAGGATAAGTTACATGCCTATCTCTTGGATATGATGCTCATCTGTGAGGAGGCGCGTCGTGTTCAGACGCAACCACTTGATGTCTCACATATCATGTGGTGTGAGCTACGGTTTGCGGTGTTCAACCGTAAGGTACCCATCTATATATGGTCCTTACATGTTTCACCTGATCTCGAAGACTTGGGAGAAGCTCTATCCCAATGTTGAGTTTGAGGCCCCCGACTGGACCCGTCACGAGCCCATCAAGCTCCGCGTCAAGCCTAAGTGGGATAACACCACTACCCGTGCTGAGGTAGTGGCTGCTCAGATGGACGTAGATGAGGATGAGATTGAGGAGGAGGAAGCGGATGAGGACAACTCTACTGGGTATGCTCCTCCCTCTACTAAGCCCTCATGGGCTAAGAAGTTGAAGGCCAAGATGAAGACTTTGTTCTGTATGCAAGCCAAGGGGCGGTACAGGACCCATGTTGCTTCCAAGGAGAGTCGCCGCCGCGACAAGAGGATCTTGATGACGTTTGGCGAGGAGATATCCAGTGGGTCCGAGAAGCACATCACTCCATAGGCATAATGGATGGCGAAGCAGGGCTACCAGTGGACTGAGTCTGAGGAGGAGACCATTCATGCTGCCGAGACCGACAAGGACCGTGACAAGTGATTGCTCCAGCTTGAGCTACCACCTGTGTCGTAGGTGTCCTCTCTGCCTTTTTGGTGTCTCGATGCCAAAGGGGGAGAGAGTGTAGGGATTTGCGAGTTGTGTGTCATGTTTGCTTGTGTCGTGTTTGCTTTCGTTCTATTGGACCTCGTTTGCTTTGGTTTGGTTTGTCGTGAGTCATGTTCCCTTATCATATGGTGTAAGACATATGCACTCTATCTTATCTTATTGTCTTTCCTTCTTAGTAGCTCGTGAGCTTATGCTATCTTGTGCTAGTTAATTTATGCTCATATGTATTATCTTGCCTCTCTGTTAGTATTAGTTACTCCTTTGCAAGATTTGCCTCGTCTATAAAATATAGGGGGAGTGTTGATCCTAGTATGTGTGCCGTGCAGTCCAAAGCACATCTCCAGAGTGCACACATCTAGGGGGGCGTCTATATTTTATATATGTTGGGTTCGCCTATGCTTTATTTATATTCCTATGTGCAAATCCCGTATTGTAATCAATCCACCAAAAAGGGGGAGATTGTAAGGGCATATTTATCCCTTAGTAGTTTTGGTGATTGATGATAATGCTTTTGCGGACTAATCGTGTGCATTGAGCATTTCAGATATATCATGTCTAGGCACAAGACGATTTGGTGCCCCTCGAAGACTATTGAAGACGGCGTTTCTCTATGTTTCTTTTCGGTTTTTGAGTCATAGGAAAGCCGTACTATTAAGAGGGGGTCCGCGTTGGAAAGGTTTGGGTGGAATCAACACGTACACATCTGTTCCTTTTGCACCACCTTTCCTTTGGCTCTTTGGGGCATCCACCGTTTCTCCGAATCTCTGCAAAAGGAAAGACTTTTAGTGATGCTGAACTAGGGCATGTGGTAGTACTGCTCCTCAGAGCGGTAGTACCGCAGGCCCCTGCGGTAGTACCGGCCATGGGCGCGGTAGTACCGCAGGTGCTAACGGTAGTACCGCTTCTCTGACGTGGTAGTACCGTGGCCTCAGGTCTGGCTCAGCAGCACGAGCGGAAGTAGGGGCGGATGTAATTTTTTTACATCCGCGCCCTACACGGTAGTACCGCTCCTAGCTTGTGGTACTACCGTGTCGGATTTTTGCATAGATCTAAACTCGGCGGAAGTTGCCATGGATGTATTTTTATATGTCCGTGCCTTCCCAAATCTGGACTATCCCTGCCTTGCGGTAGTATCGCAAGGGGAGCGGTAGTACCGCGCCAGCGGTTCTACCGCCCTCTGCTTCATCGCATCAGGGCTGTTTTGGATACTACTGCATGGGCGGTAGTACTTCAGTGCCTTGCGGTAGTACCGCGGGCCCTGGCGGTAGTACCGCGTCTCCGGTGCGGTAGTACGGTGCGTCGCAGGCTGAGTTGGTGGATAACAGTTGGATTTGTTCTTCCACTATAAAAGGGGAGTCTTCTTCTCCGAGTTGACTTACCTCTTCAACCCCCAATCTCCATTGTTGCTCTAAGCTCCATTTTCGCCCGATCTCTCTCCCTAGCCAATCAAACTTGTTGATCTCCTAGGGATTGGTTGAGAAGGCCTCGATCTACACATCCACAAAGAGAAATTTGATTCGCCCCACTAATCCCTCGTGGATCTTGTTACTCTTGGGTGTTTGAGCATCCTAGACGGTTGAGGTCATCGCGGAGCCATACTCCATTGTAGTGAATCTTCATGGTGTTGTTGGGAGCCTCCAATTAAGTTGTGGAGATTGCCACAACCTTGTTTGTAAATGTTTGGTCGCTGCCTTCAAGGGCACCAATAGTGGAATCACGGGATCTCGCATTGTGTGAGGGCGTGAGGGGAATACGGTGGCCCTAGTGGCTTCTTGGGGAGCATTGTGCCTCCACATCGCTCCAACGGAGACGTACTTCCTCTCAAAGGGAAGGAACTTCGGTAACACATCCTCGTCTTCACCGGCTCCACTCTTGGTTATCTCATCCCTTTACTCATGCAAGCTCATCTTGTGTTACATCCCTTGCTTGCTTGTGTACTTATTGTTGTGGCATCATATAGGTTGCTCACCTAGTTGCATATCTAGACAACCTACTTTGATGCAAAGTTTAAATTGTTAAAGAAAAGCTAAAAATTGTTAGTTGCCTATTCACCCCCTCCCCTCTAGTCAACTATATCGATCCTTTCACTCGGCCCCAACCCGCGAATACACGGCTTTCCCCCTCGCCCCTGCGGTGGCCTGCATATAGCGGGAGCGGTTGGTGGGGAGGACATTTCAGCCCGCGCTTTTCCCCACCAACCACCTCCCCTCGCCCCGCCACCGGGCCGCCGCCCAATATTCTGGCGAAAGTAGCCGGCGGGAGCACGCTGAAAGGCCGCCACACGCATGAGGTTGCCCTCCGCCCCCCTCCTGTGTCGGCGGGCCAGAAAGTTGCAGATCTACGACCCTTCATCGCGGGTCGCCGGATTTGGCTTTTCCGACCGCCAGTGACTGAGCCAAGCGATGGAATGGTCGGGGAGCATCTCGCGCACCCCCGGCAAGGTTGTATCCAATGTTGTTGAAAAATCAAAGAAATGCATTATGTTGGATCAAATTAAGGTGCAAATTTAGGTTTTCCGGACCGGGAGGAGCGGTGCCAGACCAGACCCCGCAAAGCCGACCAGTAAAAGAGCATATTCCACGAATATCCTTTTTACAGGTCCGTTATGCGGGGTCCGCATCTGCGGCCATCCGTGTTGGTGGGTTGTGCTCACCCAGGCCTACCTTCGATGCCCATCTTCTGGTATATAGGTCATTTTGATCTAGAAAAAAAATAAGAAGAGGACTTTCCGGACAGAGGGCCGCCGTCTCGAGGCAGAACTTGGGCAGGAGCACTTTTGCCCTCCGGCGGAGCGATTCCGCCGAGGGAACTTCCCTCCCGGAGGGGGAAATCATCATCATCATCACCAACAACTCTCCCATCTTGTGAGGGAAATCTCCATCAACATCTTCAACAGCACCATCTCATCTCAAACCATAGTTCATCTTTTGTGTTCAATCTTGTTACCGGAACTATAGATTGGTGCTTGTGGGTGACTAGTAGTGTTGATTACTATATGGTTTATTTGGTGGAAGATTATATGTTCAGATCCAATATGCTATTTAATACCCCTCTGATATTAAGCATGATTATTATTTGTGAGTAGTTACTTTTGTTCTTGAGGTCACGGGAGAAATCATGTTGCAAGTAATCATGTGAACTTGATATGTGTTCGATATTTTGATAGTATGTAGGTTGTGATTCCCTTAGTGGTATCATGTGAACGTCGACTACATGACACTTGACCATATTTGGACTAAGAGAATGTATTGTGGAGTAGCAATTAGATGATGGGTTGCGAGAGTGACAGAAGCTTAAACCTCAGTTTATGCGCTATTACGTAAGGGACCGATTGTATCCAAAAGTTTAATGCTATGGTTAGAATTTATTCTTAATACTTTTTTCGTAGTTGCGGATGCTTGCGGGAGGGTTAACCATAAGTAGGAGGTTTGTTCAAGTAAGAACATCGCCTAAGCACCGGTCCACCCACATATCAAATTATCAAAGTACCGAACACGAATTAAACCAACATGGTGAAAGTGACTAGATGAAATTTCCGTGTACCCTCAAGAACGCTTTGCTTATCATAAGAGACTGTTTTGGCCTGTACTTTGCCTCAAAAGGATTGGACTACCTTGCTGCACTTTTGTTACTACTATCGTTACTTGCTCGTTACAAATTATATTGCTATCAAACTACTCTGCTACTTATAATTTCAGCACTTGCAGACATTACCCTGCTAAAAACCACTTGTCATTTCCTTCTGCTCCTCGTTGGGTTCGACACTCTTACTTATCGAAAAGAGTTACAATTAAGCCCCTATACTTGTGGGTCGTCAATCATGAAGATATACGGTTACATGCAATTGCACTGATAAATCAGCAGGCAACGCCAGTAATAACATATCTTTTTATAGGAGGGAAAGTCTTGAGACTAGAATAGGTAATTTTTCTAGAATTATTACCATGAACTTCTAGGTTTTCACTAGAAATAAGAAAAATAGAAAGACATAGTAGTGGAATTTTTACCATGAGTTTTTCAAGAATTACGATGTTGGAATTCTCAATCTTTTTTATTTCAAATTTTGAGGATCCTGGTACGTGCCACATGTGTGGCACGAACACAAATCTGAAAGTTTTTTATGACAAGTTTAGTGACGCGAGGATGACAACTACCGCAGTCACCTCGTCGTCGACGGAAACGTCTCCTCTCACTGAAAACACATCGCCAGAAATTCTGAAATAAATTCAGAAAAAATGCGAGCACTAGGACTAACCCTGGTGGGATGGGGATACCACTGTCCCTCTAACCATCCAACCAGAAGTTGATTCGCAGATGACAACTTTAGTTGTCAAGCATGACAACCTTCTTTTCGGATGATAAGTTTCAGTTTTTTTTGTTTTTTCTTTTTGAATGGCAACTTTCGTTGTAAAAAACGTTGGAGGTGGATTTAACAACCATGAAATCCATAGTATTTATTTTAGTTACCAAATGATGAGATTCTCAGTTTTCATAGAAGACACATAACTTCATCCAATAATTTGATTTCCCATTTACTAAATCTTGGAAATTATTTAAATGCATTAAACTTAAATTTTTTTAAAAGTTGAAATGATATTACTGTTTTAAAACTGGTACAAAAACATAAACTTGTGAAAGTTATTTGTAAAGATGAAATAATATTGCAGTTTAATATTTGGTACAAACTGAATATTAGATGTGTTGCATGATTCTAAACTCTGGGTTTTACAAAATCTGTATGCATGTGAGTCACGAGTTAATGATGATGTCGTTATTGGTTGATGGGGGTTGGCACATGAGCGTGGGGTGGGCCACAAGGGGGGCAGTCTATGCAGGGAATACCTCCCTGTACTATTTATACAAGAAAAAAAATACAAGAACACATAGAACGAACTATAGCAAAGAATACAACCATGGTAATATAGCAGTGCAGATCTGGCTATTTTTTTAAAAATAATATTTATTATTATTAATTTGCACAAATATTACACTGATATTTTTATTTATGAAAATATTACCCAATCGGCCAGCAGCAAGCCGACTAAGCCTGGTCAGCCAGCAGCAGGCCGACAGGCCCTTATCAGCCAACTGCGGACCGACAGGTGGCCACTCGGCCACGTGCAGGCCGACTACTGGCCAGACCACGTCGCTACGCTGCTGTCGGCGCGGGCTGGGTGACGAGCGCCCCAGTCAGCCAGCTGCTGGCCGACAGGGAGCGGGCTCCATAAATAAGTATGTTCTGCTTCAAAGTTAAGGTACCTTCCACACTTTAGGTATCTTCCATGCAACCTCAGAAGTTCTTTCCGTATCTCCTCAAAGGTCCTGGAAGGTCACCCACACCTACTTAATGCGTGAGCCAGCTCATTCAGTAGGGTGTCACTACTGATGAGTTCTTCCCAAGGAATTAATATGTTGTCAACCCTGAAATCAGCGGCTAAACTCAAAAGACATTCGGACATACCAGTGTGAAAACTGCGATCAAAAGGATATCCGTACATCTTGACGAGACTACGAGACTACGCTACAATGCTTACCAATGTTAGTGCCGAGGGTGTTTTATAGGTTGAGAACACAAAGAAAGGCGGGAACTCGGTAGCGGGAACATATGGCGGGAGATACTGGCGGGAACTAGAGAGTGGGAAAATATGGCGGGAATTACAGAGCGGGAATGAGCAAAGCGGGAAAATTTTGCGGGAACGAGCAAAGCGGGAAAATTTTGCGGGAACGAGCAAAGCGGGAAATGGCGGGAAGTGGCGTCCCGTGACATAAGCGGGGTTCGGACGGGGCAAGAATAGAGGCATGCACCAGTCGGCCCACAGCTGACCAATTAGGCCAATCAGCCAGCAGCAAGCAGATAGGGCCTCAGTCGGCCTGCTGTGGGCCGACTAGGTCCAGTCGGCCAGCAGCGGGCTGACGGTGTATTATTTTTGAAAGTTATTTATCAGGCATGATATTTATGCAAATTAATAAAAAATGTATTATTTAAAAAAATTAACGCAGATCTGTATGCATATTGAATGGTGAAATATTAGGGGAGGTAGCCGCGGGTGCTCCTATGTATTTTCGCCTAAAACGTCTTACATTAATTTACAAAGGAAGTATAATGAATAAATAGTAGGTGTAAGACTTTAAGAGAATAATCGAATTATCAGATTGCAAACGTACAATCGATGTTTTCTTATCCCAAGTCCTCGCTTGCGCAACATGTGAGAATGAAAATAGTACTACACGAATTAAACAATAACATGTGAGAACGTAGTAGTGTCAAAATTGTGTATTCTTCTTGTGCATACAACTTAAGAATAATAAAATATGCATTACTGCTAAGTCCAAATTGAAAGAGAATCTTCTACAGTTCAAACCAAGACATCGCTAAACGGGTGACTTCAAAGGATAGTCAAGAGGATAAGATTGAAACCATAAAAAATGATATATTCAACACCAGATCGTTCAACAAAAATTAAGATCGAAGATGAAAATGATACAAAAAGCCCACTAGGGTACTTGCTGCTACAAATTAGTCATCCACCATGCTGACACTAGCACTCGCAGTCAAGCATTGCTCTCGTCCACTTGAAGATGATGTGACAGCCCGACGATCACCTCCAACCTGGCAGCCATATGCATTGCCCCACGGCGGTGAGCGACGAATGCCGCCGCCTTGAAGAAAATGAAGCCGACGAGGGAGATGACAAAAATCCCCACAGTAACGTACTCGAAGATCTCCAAAGCCTTCTCAATCTTCTCCTTTACGTAATTCTTGAGGGCTTTCTTCGGTTGTGGAGGCAGAGAGGTCAAGGAAGAAGGAGGCTCCTAGTACAGTGGAGAGGTCGAGGAAGGAGGCTTCTGGGGCAGCTGCAGGTATGTCCCATGGCTTGATGGCGGAGGCGCTACTGCATCAGTACAGTAGCGGTGTGTCCCGTCGCTCGATGGAGGAGACTTCTCATGCACAAAAACAATATTGCACGAATTAGGCAATAACCTTTGAGAACATAGGAGTTTCATAATCATGTATTTTGAGTTTGTGAGAATGATATTATGGGGCTGGATAGGGGGGCATTCCACCCCCCCCCCTCCCGCACTTCACCACGTTATATTTATTCAGTACTCCTTCCATTCCACAATGTAGTGTGTCTAGAATTTTGGGAGAGTCAAACTTTATTAACTTTGACCAAGTTTGTAGACAAAAACATATACATCTAGAACACCAAATACATATCATTAGATACATCACAAGATATATTTTTGTATATATATATATTTTTGGTATTGTATATATAAATATTTTCCTCTATAAACTTAGTCAAAGTTTGACTTTTTAGAAAATTTATATGCACTACATTATAGAACAGGGAGAGTATTTGTTTATGGTTGAGTACATGTATCCAGGGACAAAGCACTCTCTACGCTACTTGCAACTAAAAATAAAATAGTTACCATGCAAAAAAGCTACAAATAAAATCATCCACCAAGCCACTAGCACTGATCCACTGAATTGATGCAAAATCTCTGTTACTTTATTCTCCAAACACCGGCAGGCGAGCCTGTTCCTCACCAACCTGAACATTGTCAGGCGTGTGACCAATAATCACCTCCAAGTGCTCCCTTGTCTCCAGTCCCCCACGGTGGCGAGCCAAGAAGGCTACCTCCTTGAAAAAGTAGAATCTGAGGAGGGAGGTCATCAAAACCCCCCATAGTGGTCCACCAGAAGATTTCGAAACCCTTCACAATCTTCTCCATGGTGTAATCCTTGGGAGGCTCCTGGTTAGTGGAGAGTCGACGTAGAAGGAGGCTTTTAGGATGGCTGCAGGTGTGTCCCATCGCTAGATGGAGGAGGCGCCATGGACGTACCGATAGAGGGCGGGTTAGAGCCCAAAAGGCTGTGATGGTCGAGCATGGGTGAGGTGTGTCGCTCGATGGAGGAGGCTACTGATGCACAAAATCAGTATAGCACGAATTGGACAATAACATATGAGAATGTAGTAGTTTCATACTTGTGTATTCCGAATTTGTGAGAATGATATTATGGGGCTGGATAGGGGGGCATTGCCCCCCCCCCCCCCCCCACACACACACACACTTCACCACGCTATATTTATTCAGTATTCGTTATCCAAGGACAAAGCACTCGCTATGCTACTTGCAACTACAAATAAAATCGTCCACCAAGCTTGACAACACTGATCCACTGATCTGATGCGAAATCGGCTGACATATCCTGATGCAAAATTTGGCTGATAGATCCACCTAACTGATGTGAAATCTCTGTTCCTCTGGTCTCCAGACACTAGCAGACGAGTATGTCTCTCGTCCACATGAACACTGCCAGACAGTGACTGTCGATTACCTCCAACTGCGCCCTGTCTCTAGTGCCCCACGATGAAGTGGCGGAGCCAGGGGTCTTCCCTGGACTTCCATGGAATACCAAAGAATTGCTGATTCAGGGGTCTTCCCTACATATTTGTTGACATATTGCTATCGTATTGCACAAATGAATACCAAGCAAGAAATTCCTGGCTCCGCCACTGCCACGACGACGACCCAAGAAGGCCGCCACCTTGAAGAAGCAGAACCCGAGTAGGGAGATCATCAAGATCCCCACAGTGGTCCACCAGAAGATCTCGAAACCCTTCACATCCTTCTCCATGGCATAACCCTTGGCGGGTTTTTTCGGATGTGGAGGCGGAGGGCTTGAGGAAGCTGCAGCAGGCTCGTGGCATTGGTGCAACTGTGGACGCGAAGAGCTCGATGTAGGAACAGCAGCAAGGTGCAACAGTGGAGGCTCGCGGCTGGGTGAGGGGGGGGGGGGCTCTATGTTCCCCTGTTCGCGTGGCTATCTCCCACAGCGAACGGTCGCTCGAAGTTGAGGTTGTACAGAACGTGCGCTAAGATTCGTGCGCCCAAATCCAACAGCTCCAGGTGTGTTCGCTGGAAAAACGTTCCCATGAACGTCCGCGCAATAACATTTGTGATAATAGTCTGGGCCGAGCCGGGCTATCCGCGACCCTGCCCTCTTTCCCTCCCCGCCGCCGCCTCCTCTCCTCGCTCCGCCGCCGCCTCTCCAAACTGCTCGATGGACCAGACGCCGCAGCGCCGCCGCCGGAGACGCGCCGAGGTTGCCCCCTCCGATGGCGCTCCGGACGCGGCGGAGTACAGCCTCGACGAGCCGACCTTGGCGGAGAAGCTCGCGGCCATGAGCCCGCTCGCCGAGGCGGCAGGTGGCGCCGCCGGGGAATCGCTGCCCGTGGTGCCCCCCAGCGCGGACTCCGTCCACGTCCTGCTCAGGCAGGCCCTGCAGGCCGACGACCGCGCCGCGCTGCTGGGCTGCCTGTACAACAGAGACGGCAAGGTATCTGAGCTTCTCTGGCCTCTCTGACTCCTCATCTGTGGCATGGTGCAATAGTATCTTGATAGCTGGTGGCATCATCGTCAGTGAAGCATAGGTTACAGTTTTTCTCATAGGATCCGAGTCTCGAGTTCGCCGCGCAAATTAGGAAGGGATGTTTGTACAACTTGTCAGCCTCCATGGCCAATCACTCCCGGCTTGGTCCAAAGTTCAGGAAGACAGCTAGTTTGAGCTTCTGCTCAATGAAATTCGAGCTGTGTGTTTGTTTGGTCGGGTTGTGCATTGCACATGTGCAACGAATGCCATGAGCGTGGACACGAGTTTGTTGCGCAAATTAGGAAGGGATGGCTGTGGAACTTCCCATGGCCAATCACTATTGGCTTTAGTCACACATTCAGAAAGACGATTGAGTCCCGGCTCAATGGAATTGGTTTGTATGTCACCCATTTACAACGAATTCCACAAAGTTAAGACGGCAAAGTTATGACCAGAACCGCTAATACTGTCCCAACCCCAAAATGAAATTACCCCCAACAACTCTGCCCGCGCTCCAGCACCGCCACGGCCTTGGTTTGATTAGCTGGTTACTCTCCTTGTGGCAACCTGCTGGTTATTAGGCAGCTGTTATGTACTATTAAAAATTGTGAAATTCTGAATATCAGTTGTTCTTTATGCAATTAGGTCATCAAATCTGATAGTTCCTAACTCAATGTGGTGTCTTCCATGCAGGTTATCGTGAAGTCGGTATCACTCCTGACGCCAGCAGACGCTGTGAAGTTCCTCAAATCATTGGTATCGCTTATGCAGTCTAGGTATGATAACGCGTCTGAGGCACTCTGTCAATATAGCACTAAGATGACTGGGGCGTTATGTTGCGTGCATTCCGTGAACATGAAAGCTTCTAATTTCAGTTAAATTTTTGTGTGGAACGTTTGACTGGGTTAACATGAGCCACTGAAAGTCTCAAACATTGTTTCTGCTTGTGTACCCTCATATTTTGCATAGAGGTTTCATAACTGGTCTGCTTTTCGTTTTCGCCTTGGCAGGGGTTCAGTACTGGTTTGCTTGCTCCCATGGCTTCAAGCTCTGCTTAGCCGACACATGAGCAGCATAGTATCTCAGGATTCTTCTCTGCTGCTGCTCAACTCGCTTTATCAGGTGAGTATTTTGTTTCAAATTAACAGCCGTAGAGATGTACTAATATGAAGTACAATTAATAATAGTTCTTATTTCTGGACTGTAATGTTACTTGGTGCACGCATTTTCAGCTGATTGACGCAAGAACATCGACCTTCGCATCGTCGCTCAAACTGTCTACCTGCCTGGATTATCATTTCAGCGAGGTAGGTTCTCTCCTGTCTACCTGTATTGCAACCTCGTGCATGCATGTGTGTAATTCAGGCATGTATGTTCCAGATCTGCGATGATGAATCCGATGAAGAAGAGGGAGGCCCTCCGCTTATCTACGAGGACGTGGATTCTGATGAGGAAGATTCTGAAGTTGATGATGCTATGGAAACCGAGGACAAGGGGACTGATGAGGAAGATTCCGAGGTCGACGATGCCATGGAGACAGAGAGAAAGGGGACTGACAAGGAAGAGTCTGAAGTTGATGATGAGTGAAAGAGATCACAGCATTTGAACTCTGGTTTTCTAGTAACTGTACTGTAACTGATCGAGACACAGCTGCGTTTGCAGTTCTATTTTGTTGTGTCATAAACAAAAAGTTTTGATCATGGGAAAAAATCCTCAAATTTGTGTTGGTTATCATATCAGGAATCAAGACTGCCATTCCAGCTAATCATATTTGCTTTGTGATAACAGATTCATCATCAGTCAGTTTAGATGGCATATACCAAACAAAAAATTTGATGAATTGATACCATAAACAAATTGGGTAACAGAAGGTATACCCACATTAACATTCATTCATAAACCAATTTGTAGAGTTGAACATTCATGAGGTACACAAATTCCATCAAGCATGCTACCAAAATATGTAAACGAGATGGCAGAAACAGCCTGCTGAATTCTAACTAGATAAAAAAAAGAACAAGTATTTAACGAAAACCCAAGTAAAAAGGGAAAAGACTCCTGTTTCCTGAAACATAACAAGAGCACATCTTCAGCAATATACAGGACACAAACTCAGCCTCCTCTCCACACGTATATTTTTCACGAATGAACATTCTCCACCGGTATCACTTCCCAGAATCCAGAACGATCGAGTTTTCATACACATAAACCACTAGATCCTTTGGAGGTTTCGGGCCAAAAATTAGGAAGAAACATGCCCCTGTCCACATCGACGTGAACTCACGTTTGTGGCGGCATGTTTGCATAGAGGAATGTGTAGAAGAGTCCCACCTCGGGCATGCTTCGGATGGTCTGGATGTGCTTGTTCTTGCTTGGTTCCTCGAGCAGCATTGAGCTCAGTTGAGCCACTCTAGCCAAGAGCTTCGCCAAGGGCAATCCTGATGGAGGAAGCGCGGTTCCAACCTGTGCACGCAAGTCCTCTATCACCAAATCAGCTACCTTCCTCAATGACATGTCCATGATATTTCTGAAATCGTCGCTGCAAACACAGGGTGCCAATAGGATGATGTGAGATACTCATTGAGTTTCTTCCAAAGAAAAATGCAGATGCCAACAGAGTTAGACAATAGATGTGTTCTCGACGACAAATGTGGAAAATTACTATCCTGTAAGCAAATATCACAACTCGACTATAACAATCAAATATGTCTGTTCTTGTTTTGCATAGAGCTAACGGACTCAAATCGTGTCAACAACAGTTTAAGTTATAAGAAAATGAGATTATTCAATACATACCCAGACACTCTAAAAAACCCAACATTAATACCAGACTGTTTCTACTAATAAACTGGAACACAAATTTTGAATAAGGTCAGTTTCTTGCTGGTCATGGCGCCGTTTAGCAATTCAGATTCTTAATGATAACCATGGATTAACTATCATCTACAGTAAGCAAGTGCCACAACTCCACTATAACAATCAAACATGTTTATTTTCTCGTTTTGCAATAGAGGTAATGGCCTACAGAACATGTCAACAACA
The DNA here is from genome assembly GCF_056163025.1 of Triticum urartu. Classification (NCBI taxonomy): domain Eukaryota; kingdom Viridiplantae; phylum Streptophyta; class Magnoliopsida; order Poales; family Poaceae; genus Triticum; species Triticum urartu. The sequence continues at coordinate 11,533,717 of NC_141877.1, forward strand.
GTTTATGCTATAAGAAAAATGAGGTCATTCAATACAAAACCAGATACTAGCATGCACCAAATTTTATACCACACAGTTTTGCATTATCACTGGAGCACAAATTTTGAATGAAGGTTATCTTTTGCCGGTTAGGACTCAGAATTGCCTGTTATCAATTCAAATTATCCCCTCTGTTTTCCTTTGGTTCTCAAACAACATATTTAAATGGGTAGTAGCTAAATCAGTAAAAACAATAGCTCAAAACAACATAGCAGTCCCAGAGCTACAATACTAGCACCCAGCAATACGGAATGGTACAGCTGGCAACCAGCTATTTTTTGTTGTATCTGCTCCAGATATGAACATGATATAAATCAATCCCAAATCCCAAAATAGAGTACTGTTATTGATCCAGTAGTAACCTCTTCATAAGAACGATGCATCACGTATGAGTATGTTACTGACAAATTTTTTTTACTGCAGCACCACCTGGCATTAACATTTCCCCTTTTTTTCATTTCATCAATATTAAAAAACTCAAACACACTAGTTGCTTATGTATGAAACGACATACGGTATATGGATTACAGTTCTTGAAAAGATAATTATTGAAAGAAAATGTAATGATGGGTAGCCATATGAAAGATCTAAGACAATAGACACATTGTGGAGCAAAGTACAGTATTACTAAACCCTGCATATATTGTGAATTTACAATACATATTCTGCATTACCTTGCCAACACTATGCGTGTCTCAGTCATTAGTTGGTCAAGCTTTCCAACATCCATTAGAAGAGATGAGTCATCAAAGCCGCTGCTGGACACAGCCATCAACTGTGCATACCGATTGGCGCTTTCAGGTACAAGGAAATTTATCCATGAGTTGCCTTCACACAGACTCATGAACTGCTCCGATATCTGTAACATCGTTTGTAATACTTGGTCCATGCTCATAGGGTCTTTCAGTTGCTTCCTGCACATTTTTCCATGGTAGTATCAGTACGGGAAACACACATGTTATAAAGTATGATGTAATTTAAGCTAAATGAGAAAGTATACACTTGGCAAGACATAACTGCTATAATAAAATAATTTCATCATGTAAAGGTGCAACAATAATCTAAAGGGTCCCTACTCTAAATGATAAAATAAGTATTCTCTTGATGAATCAGAACTCTGCCATAAAGGGATTTTTTCTTGTAAAAGTGCGACAATAATTTCCCTAGGGCCTTTTAAATTTTATTTGTCTCTGCTCATTGGATGCTGAACATGCTGTTGAATATGATAATTTACTGACATGTTGGTGACAGAATAATCATGCGGATAGGGGAAGAAATATTTACTCTTTCAAGATTTCTGTTGCAGCATGTTGCATTTGCCTGATCAATGCAGTGATACCATATGTTGCAAGGTAGTCAGCAGTTCCAAGAAAGTCCTTATGTCCATTCCCGCTAAAAGTATCAGATTCCGCCTACACAGAAGCGGGATATTTCAAAGTCAGGTAGCAGAGCATGGTCTCAAGGGAAGTCACAATTGTTTGTAGCATAATTCAATTATACAAGTGTCGCATGATAAATGATCAATACGAGAGAAAAAACAAAGAAAGCAGCGATAACTTAATGTATGTAGGGGAATCACTCACGAATAGAAGGGAGCGAAAATTACCTGCAATTGAGCACCATCTGTACCACGAGCAAAGTCCAAGTAGAGATGTCTGCCTAATATGGTGACCTGGACTCTAACATATAAGCTCAGCAATGTCATGGCCCACATTGAAGACACTGTCCTTGTGAAACCTAGGGGAGTAGAGAAGAAGTAACAACAGTTAAATGACATGGATCAGCCTAATGTTTTGACATCACAGATGAGACAGAGAAGAAAAAATAAACAGGCCATGAATGAGGATGAGATAAACCACAGAATCATCATACTCAGAATTTTGATCTTCTCCCAGGTCTCGTACTTGTCCTCTGGCGTCAGCTCTCCCTCCCTTGCAGCAGCCAGTTCCTCCATTACCCGCGAACGCAGGTAGTGCATAGCAAACGGCAGTGTGGTTGTATCCGAGATCCTCTGCACCTTCTCAAAATGGGATTCCAACCTAACAGAGAGTAGCACAGAACGGTCATGAAGGAGTCTATGATACTACTACATGAATTTCAACATCTCACTAAATATGCAGCGCATCACGGATCTACTAGCCCATATAACCACGAAGACATAATAAACTCAATGAGCCAATTGTAGTTTGCTAGCGCTAACACGATATTGCCATAAGCAGTACATCGCAGGAAACCTATGAATCAATACATACATGCACATGAAACCTATGAATCAATTGTTGTTTGCCACCACTAAGACGGCATGCTGCTGCTGTGGTCGCCAATTTAGAACATAGCCACATACACACGTAAGCAAGAAAATGCAAGACAGAAAACAAATCTGGTGGTGGTTTGGGTTTGTGGGCTCACTGATTCTTGATGATCTCGTCGGCGGCGCGCTCCTCCTCGGCGCGCTGTTCCACCCGGACGAGCTGCTTCTGGTGCGCGTCGTAGAAGCGGTAGGCCGCGTAGCCGGCGCCGGCGACGCCCAGCGAGAGGAGCATCTTCCACCGGTGCCGCGCCCAGAAGGCCTTCCCGGGGGCGGAGCCTAGCTGGAACATTGCGGCCTGGGCGGGGCGGGGACGGGAGGTGGGAGGCGACGCGGGCGAAACCCTAGCCGCTTGCCGCGCGGGAGGGACGGCGGCGCTCGGGTTCGCGGTCAGGCGGGCACGCGTTGGGGGTGGCAGGCGGGCTGGGGCGAGCGAGGAGGAGGGCGGCGACGGCTGCGGGGAAGAGGAAGAGGAGTTCGGGCGGTCGGGCGGCGGGTGGGAGGAGATCCGCGCGTGGTGGCGGAGACGGGGGTCCGACTCTGATCGGTGACGTCACCGGTGGGGGATAAGGGGCGGCTGGGGGAAATCGTTGGATGTACTAAAAATGGTTCGAATACAAATCAAACGTTTCAGTTTGTATCTTTATAAACGAATACGAACGCAAATTCGAAAACGTATTTTCGTTTGTTGCTTTGCATCAACGTCTAGATATTAATCAATCAAATGCGATTGAAATGTCACGGTAAAATATACACTTTATTCGAGCATCTGTACGTAAGGCTAGTAGTTACTAGCAGTTGCCGGCTTCGCCAGCTTGCTAGGGCTGGGGCACACATGCCTCCATGGGAATGACTTCTCATGCATCTTTGTTCTCGCCAAAGTAGAAGCACTGCAGCATATCCCCCACTACCTTGCCTTCCACCGCATAGACGGCATCGGCATATACGCCGACGTCATCATCAATGAAGTCTGGGACGTGGCACACACGCCAGGCTCACCCTCCTTCCCGCCAAACCCTAACCATAACTTTCCTCCGGAGAATGGAGATCGTGCCCCAACTCGTGGTCGGCGACGTGGGCATGCCAACCCGCGCGCCACACGAGTGGTTCATGAGAGCATGGCTGACCGCGCGTTCCGCGCCTTTCAGTACCCGGGCTATGCCACCTTTGGTGATGCCATCGCCATGCTCAAGCTAGCTGCCAAACCTAGAATCTGCAAATACGACACCTTCGCTATTCCCACCATCCAAGAAATAGCACATGAGGATGACGGTCGTCTTTGCCTCGGGCCTGAGCTGATAGCTACCGAGGTTAGACGACCCCATGCTGAAGTGGCCTTTGATCCTGACACACTGAGCTTTACCTTCTCTGTCAAGCTGAGTAACTGTCGGACCACCTCAGGGGTCATGATCGTTGGGCCGGCAAATGACCAGAGCCACTTCATCTGCTTCGACCTCACGGTTGGCACTATCGAGCACCACATCTGTCGGTCCATCTTGTTCAAGCTCTGGCCAAAAACCATCTCAGGAGAAATCTGTTCCCGCACCCTGCCTCTGCTACCAACTATCGAGTGCAAACACCCACCAAAGCCGTTTGTCCTCGGCTCTTTTTGATTCCAGATGTCGGGCCTCTCTTGTCGTTGGCAGGCAAGCCTCCTTTCCCAGCCACCAAGTCACCGCTGGCCCAGATTCGGGTACAGGCCCATCAAAGTGCCCACTGCACGACCCATCTGCACATGACCCATCCGCCCTGTGCCTGGCCCCTTTGTCGGGCTACTCACGTCGGGCTTCCTTTCCCTTGTGGCCTGCACTGATATGCAGCACGGCACATGTGCTATCCTGCCTGTTGAGATAGCCACTAGATTCTGCTCCTGCATAGCACCATAGCCCGAGCCCTCCGCCGCCGACCGGAGGCAAGCCCCACCGACTCTACAGCTGCTACAGCCGACGGCTATCACCATCTCCGACGGCCTTTCTGTCGAGGAAGCGTCGCCGCAGCCGCCCACAGAGCAGCAGTTGCCCACCGAGCCGTCGGCCATGGGCAGGGGGGGGGCACCAGATGTGGCGAATCTGGCCCCGCACGCCTCGCCCCACCGCAGCTCACGCATCCAGCAGCTGTATGACGGGGCGCGTGGACCCAGTCGAGCATGCATCCAAGCGCAAGGCCTCCGCCAGCCCCTCGGGGAGTGAGGCGAACTGTCGCTGCTCGACAGGCAAGAAGAAGGGCAAGAACCTAATGGCGGTTTCGATCGTCGAGCTGCCACTCCAGAGCACCCCAAGGCCGATCACAAGGGGCAAGGCCAAGCTGCTCGCACGTTGCTGCGATCTGAACTTAAGCGAGATCACAGCGGACGCAGGGCCATCCTCCTCTGCCTCATCCGAGTCCACCAGGTCTGCCCATGGTTAGACAGACTGTTGATTACTGGAGTTGCAAGGATTATTACCCCCCCAATGTTTCCCTTTCCTTCTTGGTGTTCGTTTGCTCTAATAGCTTTGCATCCTAGTTTGTGGCCCGATGGGCATTATATCTGCATTGTACTACAAATTTCCCTTTTCTGCTGTTCTGCATGCCAAACCATGTACGCTCACAAGAGCCACTGCTTAATCAAATGTCAGTCATTAGCTTATCTTGTTGTTCATCTTCTTTTACCACCTAGAGCCACACATATACCTTAATGTGGATTGCTTGTTGGAACGTTAGAGGGCTTGGTGATACTGACAAATGTACGCTGGTCAAGGATGCACTCATGTCCAGTCGATCGAGTGTCCTCTATCTACAGGAGACTAAGTTGCAGGAGATTGACGCGATGAAGGCAGCCTCTTTCCTCCCCTCCAACCATAAATCCTTTATTTATATGCCAACTTCTGGAACATCAGGAGGCTTGTTGGTTGCTTGGGAGGAGAGTTTTCTCAGTGCCACTGAGATTAGCACGCACAGGTTTTGCATCACTGCACATTTTCAGTCCAGAAGCAACAATGAGAGCTTCAGTCTGTCTACCGTTTATGCACCATGTCAGGAAGATGAACGGGTAGAGTTCTTTATAGTCATGGATCAAGTTGCAACGCTAGTGCATGGGCCCTGGATCATGCTTGGCGACTTCAACATGTATCGGTTTGCGCACGAAAAATCACAAGGAAGGAAGAACTGGGTGATGATGGACCTTTTTATGGATCAGGGAAAACGCCCTTGACGATATAGAAGTGGCGAACAGATCTTTCACATGGTCGAACAAAAGAGTGCAACCAACTCTGGTAAAGCTGGATAGAGTGCTGGTAAACGTAGATTGGAACCTGGGTTTTCTGAACACCACAACATCTGCCCTGATAGCAACAACTTCAGGTCACATCCTAATATGTGTAGAATGCTCAACGGATACACCCAGGTGTTCTTTCTTCCGTTTTGAGAACCATTGGCTGCAACTTCCAGAAACTATAGACCTGATCAATGACAATTGGAGTAGGGGCACCAGGCCGTTCGCTACTGCAACTTCCCTTCGCAGTTACAAGCTAAGAAGAACCAGAGCAGCCATAAGGAAATGGGGGCACAGCCAAACACCTCTGCGTCTCACTTTGGAGAACTGTAAACATGTTGTTCAGTACATGGATGCCGTAGAAGAAAGAAGAAGCTTGTCCCACCTTGAATTTTCTTTGAGGAAGCATGCGAACGAGAAAGCACGGAAGTTGATTCTTTGGCAAGCAAGTATTTGGAGACGTCAGGCAAAGATAGGGGGCTGCACTCTCGGTGATGAGAACACGAAGTTCTTCCATGCTGCAGCAAACTGCCACCATAGGAATAACAAGATCAAGTTGTTAACAAAGGACGGAGTGGAGTTCTTCGGGGAGCAGGACAAACTTGGGATAGCCACAGACTACTACACTGACATTTTTGGGAAGGACTCTCCTTGTTTGCCTACTGTTGATCTGTCCCGACTGTATGAGCATTCTTCTCTTAACCCACTAGAGGAGCCTCTCACATGGGGTGAGTTGCGTTAGTAATCCAAAAAAGCCCCAACAATCGGAGTCCAGGACCAGATGAATACACTAATGAGTTCTATAAGCACTTCCAGGGAACGTTGAAGGAGGACTTTATGCAATTCTTTCAAGACCTATATGAACACAGATCCCCGCTTTGCAATATCAACACTGCACACATCATGTTGATCCCAAAAAAGGAAAATCCCACGGATATCAAAGATTTCAGGCCCATTTCCTTGGTTCATAGCATACCCAAGCTGGCTTCTAAGGTACTTGCTATGAGGCTTCAGCGAGAAATACCAAATCTGGTGCACCCACTACAGTCTGGCTTCCTCCTAGGCAGAAGCATCTTGAGAATTATGTGATGCAACTGAGTTAGTATAGAAATCAAAGAAAAGGAAGAAGCCCATGTTTGTTTTGAAGCTAGATTTTCAGAAAGCCTTCAACAATGTCAGTTGGGAGGCCCTTCGGCAGATCCTTGCAGCAAGGGGATTCGGTAATCGATGGATCAGGTGGATCTATAACTTTCTGGAATCCAACTCCTCTAAGGTTATGATCAATGGACACCTTGGGAACAAAATCTTGTCCAAGAGTGGGCTGCGACAAGGCGATGCTATGTCTCCTTATCTGTTTATACTGGTGGCAGATGTTCTGTAGCAGCTTTGCAACCAAGACTATAGAGCTAGAAATCTCAAACACCCTCTTGGTGTGGCTGAGCTGTTCCCTGTCCTACAGTATGCGGACGACACGATCTTATTGATCCAAGGATATGTCCAATAGGTGCGAATGGTGAGGCAAATACTTGATGCTTTCTCTGGTTTCATTGGGCTAAAGATCAACTACCACAAAAGCACTCTTATACCGATCTGCATACCCCAAGAAACCTCCAACAGGCTGCCCAGATTCTTCAATGCCGGGTGGAGTCTTTCCCCTGCACTTACTTGGGATTACCCCTCTCACCCAACAAGATCACGCACAATCTGCTGATGCCCGTCATCCACAAAGTTGACAAGCATCTATCAGGTTGGCTTGCCACTTTCCTTTCCTGGGGAGGAAGGCTGACGCTCATCAACGCAATGCTGGAAACAATACCGAGCTTCTTCATGGGATGTTTCATCTGGCCAAAGCAGTCACTTGAGCAGTTGGAGCAGATCATGAGAGGATTTCTTTGGCAAGGAAAGAACCGCGCTAAGGGGGGTCACTGTCTCGTTGCCTGGGATGTGGTTTCGATGCCAAAGGAAAACGGAGGACTTGGAGTACGCAACCTCAGGCCCATAACTTGGCGCTGGTCTGCAACCTCATGGCCAAGGTGCTACAACACAATAACAATCCATGCTACAGTTGGTTTGCCACAAGATACTGTCAAAAGGAGATCTCACCCACACCGCGGAATGGGGATACAACCATCTGGAAAGGCCTCAAATCAGGAATGCAACTAATCTTTCAAGCCACACGGTGCAAACTAGGAAATGGACGAACTATCTCTTTTTGGTTTGACTTGTGGCTACAATGTGGCCGCCTAGCGTTCGTCTTTCCAACGCAGTTCACCTTCTCAAGAGCCAGCTACTGTATGGTCGCATCTCAGTGCAACGAGGGAAACTGGGTGCTACAATTACACCCGGATCTATCTCTAGCAACATCCCAGGAGCTCCAGGCCCTTCAAGATATATTGCAAACTGTTCAGCTGCAAGCAAACGAGTTGGATCGTCGTGTGCCTCTCACAGTGTTGGGGAACGTAGCAGAATTTTAAAATTTTCTATGCATCACCAAGATCAATCTATGGAATCATCTAGCAACAAGGGAGAGGAGAGTGCATCTACATACCCTTGTAGATCGCGAGCGGAAGCGTTCAAGAGAACGGGGTTGATGGAGTCGTACTCGTCGTGATCCAAATCACCGATGACCTAGTGCCGAACGGACGACACCTCCGCGTTCAACACACGTACGGTTGGGAAGACGTCTCCTCCAACTTGATCCAGCAAGGGGGAAGGAGAGGTTGATGAAGATCCAGCAGCACGACGGCGTGGTGGTGGAAGCAACGGTGATCTCGGCAGGGCTTCGCCAAGCTCAGGGAGAGGGAGGAGTGTCACGGGAGGGAGAGGGAGGCGCCAGGGGCTAGGGTGCGGCTGCCCTCCCTCCCCCCACTATATATTGGACCCCTAGGGGGGGCACCAGCCCTAGGAGATGCAATCTCCAAGGGAGGCGGCGGCCAAGGGGGGTGGAGTGCCCCCCAAGCCAAGTGGGGCGCCCCTACCCCTAGGGTTTCCAACCCTAGGCGCAGGGGAGGCCCATGGGGGGCGCACCAGCCCATATGGGGCTGGTTCCCCTCCCACTTCAGCCCATGGGGCCCTCCGGGATAGGTGGCCCCACCCGATGGACCCCCGGGACCCTTCCGGTGGTCCCGGTACAATACCGATTACCCCGAAAACCTTCCCGATGGCCGAAACTTGACTTCCTATATATAAATATTCACCTCCGGACCATTCCGGAACTCCTCGTGATGTCCGGGATCTCATCCGGGACTCCGAACAACTTTCGGGTTATCGTATACTAATATCTCAACAACCCTAGCGTCACCGAACCTTAAGTGTGTAGACCCTGCGGGTTCGGGAGACACGCAGACATGACCGAGGCGACTCTCCGGTCAATAACCAACAGTGGGATCTGGATACCCATGTTGGCTCCCACATGCTCCTCGATGATCTCATCGGATGAACCACGATGTCGAGGATTCAGTCAATCTGTATACAATTTCCTTTGTCAATCGGTACGTTACTTGCCCGAGACTCGACCGTCGGTATCCCAATACCTTGTTCAATCTCGTTACCGGCAAGTCACTTTACTCGTACCGTAATGCATGATCCCATGATCAACCACTTGGTCACATTGAGCTCATTATGATGATGCATTACCGAGTGGGCCCAGAGATACCTCTCGGTCATACGGAGTGACAAATCCCAGTCTTGATTCGTGCCAACCCAACAGACACTTTCAGAGATACCCGTAGTGTACCTTTATAGTCACCCAGTTATGTTGTGACGTTTGGTACACCCAAAGCACTCCTACGGTATCCGGGAGTTTCACAATCTCATGGTCTAAGGAAATGATACTTGACATTCGGAAAAGCTATAGCAAACGAACTACACGATCTTTGAGCTATGCTTAGGATTGGGTCTTGTCCATCACATCATTCTCCTAATGATGTGATCCCGTTATCAATGGCATCCAATGTCCATAGTCAGGAAACCATGACTATCTTTTCATAAACGAGCTAGTCAACTAGAGGCTCACTAGGGACGTGTTGTGGTCTATGTATTCACACATGTATTACGATTTCCGCATAACACAATTATAGCATGAACAATAGACAATTATCATGAACAAAGAAATATAATAATAACCATTTTATTATTGCCTCTAGGGCATATTTCCAACACATAGAAGATAGGCCAGTATGAACAACCTATTTCTAAAAACTCATAAGCTTTAGAGGCGAAGCTTGCCCCTGGCACCGTACATCTGGGACAGGATCATACCACACAAACACCGGGTGTTTCTCTGGCTGGCGTTTCGAGATAGACAGAACACGAGAGACAAATATGACTCGAAAAAAATGGGACAAGGTTGTAGCACACAATGGATGTGACTTATGCCCAGCCACAGAAAAAATGAGCCATGTCATACTAAGATGCAGACTGTCAGATGCAGTTTGGGACAAGCTGGGACTAAAGGAGGTTGCCGTTTCCTTGGATGGACTCCTATACTTCTTCAGGTCGGAGCGACCAGGTAGCATCCATGGCAAGCTGTGGCATATCATTTTCGCTGCATGCGCAACCATCCTATGAACGCCAGAAATGCACAGGTCTTCAGGAATGAACTCTGGCGGCAGCGGCGGGTCTTCCATGAGGTGGCTGAACTGCTCACTCTGTGGACTGCGCGCAGGCGAGGACGACACTAGGGCCATTATGCGGGCATGGGCCAATCTATTTACCTCAGGCTAGACACATGACGACTATCTTCTCCTTTCCTAGTCCTCTTTTCATGTAAAGGTATGGTGATGGCCTGCTGCATCCTCCGTGCAGCATTAACATCACCTTCATGTAAATGACCTCGGTCATCCGGGCGCGTTGCCCGTTTTGAATGCATAAGGTAGAGAGTACCCTACCTTTTTATTCAAAAAAACTAGCAGTAACAAGAGGTAGTGCGTGGTGGCACGTCGCGCTTCGCTGGTGAAAGGATCGAGAAGAGGTGTCTAGAGGGGGGTGATTAGACACTAAGTACCAAAAGTTGTAGTTTTTAATTTCTTTAAGTTGAAGTGGAGTTTTGGCACAAGTTTACATATGAAGCAAGCATGCAAGAGTATATGAGCAGTGGAAAGTAAAACATGCAACTTGCGTGAATGTAAAGGGAAGGGTTTGGAGGATTCAAACGCAATAGGAGACACGGATGTTTTTGTCGTGGTTCCGATAGGTGGTGCTATCGTACATCTACGTTGATGGAGACTTCAACATACGAAGGGTAACGGCTGCGCGAGTCCACGGAGGGCTCCACCCACGAAGGGTCCACGAAGAAGCAACCTTGTCTATCCCACCATGGCCGTCGCCCACGAAGGACTTGCCTCACTAGCGGTAGATCTTCACGAAGTAGGCGATCTCCTTGCCCTTACAAACTCCTTGGTTCTACTCCACAATCTTGTCAGAGGCTCCCAAGTGACACCTAGCCAATCTAGGAGACACCACTCTCCAAGAAGTAACAAATGGTGTGTTGATGGTGAACTCCTTGCTCTTGTGTTTCAAATGATAGTCTCCCCAACACTCAACTCTCTCTCACAGGATATGGATTTGGTGGAAAGAAGATTTGAGTGGAAAGCAACTTGGGAAGGCTAGAGATCAAGATTCATATGGTAAGAATGGAATATCTTGGCCTCAACACAAGTGTAGGTGGTTCTCTCTCAGAAAAGGTAAGTTGGAAGTGTAGGTTCGTTCTGACGGCTCTCTCCACGAATGAAGAGGAGGTGGAGGGGTATATATAGCCTCCACACAAAATCTAACCGTTACACACAACTTGCCAATCTCAGTGGGACCGAATTGGTAAACTCGGTCGGACCGATTCAGCAAATCTAGTGACCGTTAGGATTTTCGGTGGGACCGACATGCAACTCGGTAGGACCGATATGTTTAGGGTTAAGGCATAATGTAATCTCGATGAGACCGATTACACAAACTCGGTGAGACCGATTTTGGTAATAAGCTAACCAGAGAGTTGGTCAGGTAAACTCGGTGGGACCGATTCGCTCATTTTGGTGAGACCGAAATGTTATGAAAAGGAGACTGGGAGTTTACATTGCAATCTCGATAGGACCGATTACGCAAACTCGGTGAGACCGATTTTGGTAATAGATCCATACAGAGAGATTGCAATCCCATCTCGGTGAGACCGAGATCCCTATCGGTGAGACCGATTTGCCTAGAGTTTGTGGCAGTGGCTATGCCATCTGAACTCGGTGGCGCCGGATAGAAAGAATCGGTGGGGTTGAGTTTGACTTTTGGTTTAGATCATATGTGGATGTTAGAAAGTAGTTGAGGGCTTTGGAGCATATTACTAAGCACTTTGAGCAAGAGCCTCGTTAATCAACACCTCATCCCTCCTTGATAGTATTGGCTTTTCTTATAGACTCAATGTGATCTTGGATCACTAAAATAGAAAATGTAGAGTCTTGAGCTTGGAGCTTGATCCAATCCTTTGTTCTTAGCGTCTTGAAGGGGTTCCACATCCTCTAGTACATGCCACTTCATTGTTGAACTTATCTGAAACATACTAGGTAAAAGTGTTAGTCCAACAAGAGATAAGTTCACATTAATTACCAAAACCACCTAGGGAGCACTTGTGCTTTCAATCTCCCCCTTTTTGGTAATTGATGACAACATACATCAAATCTTTAGATAAAGATATAGAGAATAGTAAGTAAAGCTTTGGAAAGACATGTAACATGCATAGGCTCCCCCTACATGTATGCAATCATGTGAATATGGAATATAGGAGCATGTGAATGCATAAACATGACAGAGTAAGCAATGTGTTACATGTATCTTGGCTATATGCATCAGAGCAAATGATGTGAATATGAGAAATGTACCCTCATGCTCATGAGTCCTTCTTGCAAACAGTATGTACATCAGCAAGAATTTCTCATACACATGACTGTGATGCATATACTTACCTCGTGGTCTTGAGTTGGCTTAGGATGGGATGAACCTGCGTAAACAAGGTTAGATAACACAGATACACCTACTAGCCAGAGGAAACAAAATAAACCACAAGACTACCAAGACTGGGATGACATGTAGAGTGAGTACTAAGTACCACATTGGATATAGACATGTCCCCAAAGGTAAAGATGTGCAATAAATTTAAGGATTTCCTTCCCTTAGATGTCTTGCTCCCCCTGAATCTAGCATGGGATACTGGGAGAAGATAGGAAACAGAAAATCAGAGCTCAAAGGAAATAAACAGAACTAATGCAAACGAGCAAATATGAACATGTCTTTTCCCTCTTGAAGACATGTGACTTCTCTCCTATTGAACACCAAGCATCTGGGGTCCTTGATGATTACTCTTTCTTCCTTTGAGTATTCTCTCCCCCTATAAATATGATTAAGATTTCATGTGATCTCTCTCTCCCCCTTTGACATCAATTTCCAAGAAGGGTTCTTCTGGATTTTTGTCATGATGGGTTTGGTCCATGAGTCACAGAACAAAGCAGCAAGTTGAATGGGATGCTGGTCGAGGACAAGATTCATTGAGTGGAGCTGGATAAAAAAGAATGCAGAAACAAGTGGCAAGATGTCTTTCCTGTAGTGAAATCGGTGACACCGAGTTGTATGGTTTGGTTGTACTGACAGGATTCGGTTGGAACGAAAGCATCAGACCGATGAGACCGAGTTCATCGCAGAGAAAACATTTGTCACCTCAGCTCACTAGACAAGTAAGATCTCACAAGGATTTGCAAGGAATTAACCGAAAGATTTGCAATGAATTGGATGCAAGGAATGCAGAACAGAAAATAAAAGAGAAGAAACTAAAAAGGAGTCTAGATGAAGTTTTTTTGAAGAGGTAAACAAATATGCATGAGACAAATGCAAGAGCACAGAAAAGTACACAAGAGAACTTCATCTAGAATTGGTCGGCGACAAAGTCACCTATGTTAGAGTATATTTACTTAGGAGTCAAGTGAGATCACTTGATCATAGGTCATACTCATCGTTTAAGCTCAAAATGGGGTTACCATTTTTTGTTTAAGCTTTTTGATGTATTCACATCTTGTCGAGTTGCTTTGACTCATGACTTGGTGAAAGTGCTAGTGATCGACTAGAGGGGGGGGGGGGTGAATAGGCGATGTTTATGAAAGTCTTCAAAACATGGAAGTTTCGAAGACAATCGATAGAAATGAACCTATTAACATGCAGCGGAAGGTAGACTACACTAGGCAAGCCATAGTCAAGTATTCAATGAAGTGAAAGCACAAAGACTAATAGCAGCTAGGCAGTATGGATCAGGATGGAAGACAGTATGAAGCCAATCAGAACAAGCAGTCACACAATGAAGACAAATAGATAATGCAAACAGGCAATGACTTCACAAGGACCAAATGTGAATAAAGATATGGGAAGGATAGAACCAGTTGCTCGTTGAAGACAAGGATTCTTTGGACCAGTTCGAGTTGCTGTGACAATTGTACGTCTGGTTAGGGAGGCTGAGATTTAACACAGAAGACCGTGTCTTCACCTTATTCCCCTTGATCTAAGGACACCCAGTCCTCGCCCAATCACTCTGGTAAGTCTTCAAGGGAGACTTCCAAACCTTCACAGACTTCGTTCTCCGGCGATCCACAATGACTCTTGGATGCTCAGAATGCGACGCCTAACCGGCTGGAGGATTCACAGTCCTCAAGTGTAACAAGCCTTCAGATCACACAGACAGGAAGACTTCAGCGCTAACACTCTTTGGCTCTGGGTGTTTAGGGCTTTGTCCTCTCAAGGATTTCTCTCTCAAAGGCTTCGAGGTGGGTTGCTCTCAAACGACAAAAGTCGTGCACTAACTCTGAGCAGCCAACCAATTTATGGTGTAGGGGGTGGGCTATTTGTAGCCACTAGGCAACCCGACCTAATTTGTCCGAAATGACCCTGGGTCACTAAGGAACTGACACGTGTTCCAACGGTCAGATTTCAAACACACGCGACAACTTTACTTGGGCTACAAGTAAAGCTGACTCATCCAGCTCTGGATAAGATTTGCTCTCATTGTCTTCGCTCGAAGACATAGGATTTTGGTTAAGCATCACTTTAGTCACTCTAACTTTGTTCACTGGGACCCCACTTAACAGTACGGTGGTTCCTATGACTCAACAAAGAAGAAAAGGAAACAACTAAACAACTAAGTCTTCGCGCTCCATAGTCTTCACTCAATGTCTTCTCTTGCCATACTCTTCAATGTGAATATCTTCACATACCACCTTTGTCTTCAATGTCTTCATACATTTTTAGGGGTCATCTCCGGTAGGAAAACCGAATCATTGAGGGACTACTACCTGTGTTATCCTGCAATTCTCACAAACACATTAGTCCCTCAACCAGGTTTGTCGTCAATACTCCAAAACTAACTAGGGGTGGCACTAGATGCACTTACAATCTCCCCCTTTTGGTGATTGATGACAAACTAGTTGAAGTTTTCAATGGGGATAAAAGTATGTGAAATTGTAAAGGATTTAAATATTGTCTTCGTAAGTAGCAGGAAGGCTCCCCCTGAAGATGTGCATATAAGTATTTTGCTTTTGAATGCAAATGCACATGGCAGGTTGTACTTGCGGAGCTCCTCTTCTACTTATGAAGACAATTCATCATGCATGAAAGGACATAACGAACATAATGACATGCATAATGAAAAATGGACGTCTGCAAAATGACTTTGTGCGGAATTTATCATCGCACATGTGGAATTTAATCATCGCATCACATAGTATCGAAAAAGGTAGTAGGCGACCATCAAGTTTAAGTGTTACAACTCAAAACGAACCAAATGTTTCAAAAGCGAGAGTTGTAAGCACTTGGCAAATGTAGCAAAAGTGAAGCAACCACCCATATGGACCCTCTTGAAGACTATCAACTCATATGCTTCTCCCCCTTTTGTCAGTAATGACCAAAAAGGTTTGAAGACATAGAGCTTCTACTCATTCCCATCAGGAGTAGGTGAAGCAGCAGAGTCGTCGTTGAGGTTCGGTGGTGCGGAAGAACTTGGTGCAGTGTCGACACACGCTGAAGTTGGAGGAGGTGAAGTAGCATCATCTTGATCATCTATGACTCTGGCATTCACTGTTGCAGCAGAGGAGGAATAGTCAGAGTCTTCAAGTGAGGGAGTCCGACGCAAGTGAGCATTCCTTGGAGGAGTTGAGTCAAACTTGAATCTTTCTGTGAAGCCATCGTCTTGCAGATCAGCTTCAGCACTGAGTAATGTCAAGCTCTTCCAAGACCTCCGACAGGTTTCATGTGTAACAAAGGCATTCTTGGTGGCAAGATTGCGAATGTGATTGACATCCACCAAGAGGCTTTGCATCTGACGCTTGAGCCAGTTATGATGCTTTATCCTGTTTCTGATGTAGAGCGACGAGAAGCTCTCAGTCATTGAGAACACGAGATCGCTTCCGAGGCCTTTGGGCAATGGTGCTCGCAGTGGCTTCATTTTGGGTGCAAGGGGCACGTGTGTTGCCAGCCAAGGGATAAACACGAGAGACGGCCTGAACTCCTTCAATGGGCTGAGTGAAGCTTTGATGATCAACATTGTGAAGATAAACTGGCTCCTTTGCAGGCTCTGGGTAAATAGCTTCAACAGACAGATCAACCTCTGGCAAGAACATAAGATGATTGCGCGTAGACGGCTGATAGTTGAAAGCAGAGTGAAGCTTGATAAGGCGCATTACCCATGGAGCATAGAACTTCAGACCAAAGATGTCGGAGCCAGATGCAGCCAACTGCCTAATGAAGAAGTCTTGAGCATTGAAGCTGATGCCATTGAAGATATAGAAAACCAAAGTCTTCATTGCTCCTTCAAGCTTCACTGCGGATGAATGTCCTTTGACAGGCCATAGAGTTTTCCTGATGATATGGTAAATGGTGCGGGGCATATACTCTAGGTCTTCGACAAAGAATTCCGTTGGGTATTCAGCGTCGCGTGGCAGAGGCTTCATCATGCTCAGCATTTGGCTCATGTTAGGCTCTAGCTTCTGGAAAATGCTCTCCAAAGCATTCTGGTGTTGCTGACAACCTGGTTCATAATATTCGCCAGGAGTGGGCAGGGCTGTAAGCTCAGTGATGTCTTGGGCTTTAGCTTCATGATGGACATCGCCCGTCATCCACTCAAGGATCCAAGTCTTCGGATCCCTGTTGTATCCACGAATGTGGAGGGTAGCATAGAATTGAAGCAGAAGTTCTTCATTCCAGTGTTCCTTGGCAGTCACAAAGTTGAGCAGACCCGCATCACGGAAGCAGTCAAGAGCTTCTTCAAGGCAAGACAATCCAGCAATGGCTTCGCAGTCTAGACGCATATGAGGGAAAATGTGCCCTGATTGTATAAGATGCAAGAATAGTAGCTGCGTTGCTGATAACTCCAGAATCGATCCGAGGAGATTCTTGGCCTTGTATAGGGGTTCTTGTTACTGTCAAAGAATGTGTTGTGTGCCTTGAATCCATTTAGATTAAACGATCCTAGTGACATTGCAGTACCTGGAAACCGTGGTAGCCTTGGCTTTGGTTTCTGGACCTGAGGCCTGTGCTCCACATGATAGTCAAATTGAGGTTCGGGAGCAGGCGGAGGAACCAGAATTGGCCAGCGAACGGTAACAAGCTGACCACGATCATATGCTTGCTCGATGGTGTGTGGCCTGGGAGGTGGTACAGGAGCAGAGGCATTGGCTTCAAGCTGCAGATTTGCATTAGGTGCAGCATTAGCTTCAGGTGCAGTGACATCTGGCACCACATTAGCTTCATGCGCCACATTAGCTTCAGCCATGACAATGTCATTGGCTTCATTGTTGGTGGCTGCCTCAGTATTGGTAACCTCCACTTCAGGAGCTGGAGGGTCAGACACGTTTTCCTCGAGAACAACTTCAGGGTTGGACAGGGGTGTAGCAACTCTTTCTTCATCTCTTGGTTCTTCTACTTGGTCATCGGCTGATGCAGCCGGAATATCTTCAGCCGTTTTGGCTTCAGATTCAGGGATGTTCGCAGTAGAAGAGGCTTCAGGAAAGACTTCGCGTGAAACAGATTGACGCTCTTCTCCTTCTGGAACACTTCACAATGTGACCCGTGGCCTTGGTCCTTTGCGAAGCCTGCGAAACGTTGGGGATGCCTGTGGAGATGGAGTTGGTTGGGCCTCAAGGTCTTCATTGTCAATCACTGGAGTGGTGACCTGGGTTGGGGGAGTAACTGGTGTTTCTTCATCACAAGGGGATTCTTGAGGGTGATCAGCCCATGAGTCATCCTGAGCAATTGGCGTCAATGGACGACCAATGCTGATGAGTTCGCTGTTCATGAGAACAGGCGTACCAAATTGTGCTCGATCTGAGGAAGGACTTCATCATCTTCAACATTGTCGTGATGACTAATGTCTTCAGCTGCGGTGGGGTCAACAGCTGGAATGTCTTCAGATTCAGGAGCCTCTGTGGAAGCAGGCTCATGAACTACCAAACGACGTTCTTGGTGTGCAGAGGGAGGACGAGCAACAGAAATTAGCTCGACAACTAGGGGCTCTGTGGGAGCAGCCCGGTCTCTTTTCTTTGTCTTTCGCTTCTTCATTGGTGGAGCATCATCAGTGGGGGCTTTGGACTTGCGCTTTCTGGCTTCGGCTTCAGCTGCCCTAGTTTTCTGGAACTCTGAAGCCACTGTGGAGACCTTAGGCTTCGAGCCTGTCATACTGGCCGGGAAGACAATGCGAGGTTCTTCCTGCCTTGAAGCTTCTGGTTGGGCTACAACTGGCTTCTTCTTCTTCTTGGCAGCCATTCTGGGGTCGATGCCTGGTCGCCCCAAAGCCTTGCGCTTTTCAGCTTCATTCTAGACTTGAACACACACTACAAGAAATACAGCCAATTATGACTCCCCATTTAGGTCGTTAATTTGTCATTGTTTTCGTTTATTGACCTTTTTGACCAAATTTGGAAGGTCAACAGTTGGCCGTCAAGAACGAACAAACGTGACCTTCTCTGGAATTTTGGTCATGGCCGCCCTTGACCAAAATTTTGGTCGCTAAATCTTTGACGAAAATTATGGTCACTACTAATGAGCCTAGACCACGTAGCATCTGATGTGGCCGAGCCAACGTGGCACATGCGATGACTTAGATGCCATGTAGGATCGGTCCAAACCAGTTGTTTTAATGGGCTGAGCCCAATAATTCAGCCCACTTTTAAATTTTCTTTTGGGCCACAAGCATGGGCCGAGCCCAACAAATCAATTCTTGGGCAGTGGTGTGCAACCCATTTATTTAATCCATCATTAAGTGGGCCAGCACTTTTATCTACCCAACAAAAACATTTTGATTTTTTCCATAAAAAAATATTTGGCCTTGAAACAGTTCAACCCACTCACACAATTTAGTTTTTTCAATCCAGCCCTTATTGAAGGGTGACCAACAACAACCAACAATATCTCAAAAACAAAAATACATTGGGCAATTTGGCAGTCAGCCAACACACGGGAATATAATGATGATAACAATAATATAATTTTCTAGGATTTCAATAAGTTAGGCCCAACAATATCATTACACCATAGGTTCATAAGATGCACCAACCAATATAACACAACCAGTAGCTTAGTATTATTACCCCATGTTCATAAGATGGAACGTGTCCATATTGTGCACTAGTAACCAGTAACATAAGATGGCACCAACCAAAACAACACAACCAGTGAGGGAATCTGCTGGAGGGCCATTCTTTAGTGAGAAAAGGTCAGCAACAACAACAACATCACTCTTTAGTTCTTCACCTTCTGGTACCTCTTGTTCCATAGCACTTTCCATGTTAGCCTGACATTTAAAGAAAGATGTACACATGAGCAGAGTACTATGTCCATCAATATATGGCAGTTGGTTCTGAATGACTAGGAAACTTTATAAGCAAACTATTCAAGAATAGATGTCCTAGTAGCAGAATTTAAGAAGCTAACATCATGATACTAATACAACACCTGACATTTTGAAAGAAAGACTGGAAAATCTAAACTGCACACGACGCACACCCGCGTCCCGGGAGGCAGCTGCTGCACGAGGATAGCTACAGTGCAGTGCACCGTTTGCTCAGTACAGACTAGCAGTGATTTCTACATGGGATGGACAACACATGCTTTTGTATATATCTCTGGAATAGAATGTTGACAAAATAATAATCCAGTCTACATGCTACTAATTAAATAGTAGTTATTTGAAAAGTTTGTAGCAGGCAAGCAAAACAAATCAATCTTGGCAATTACAATTTTTTTGCAGGTTACTATTAGCTACATGAGATAAGCATGGCACCAAGTTTACTAAACAGGTAAGCATGCAAAAACAAACCATTGTTCAAATTTAAATCGGGCACGTAGCTTAAACGGTAACATGTAGCAGACAAGAACGTAGTATGTTTTAGGAGCACATATGTTGTTTCTTTAGTACAATATACAGTATCAAATAAATCCACTGCAACAAGTCCTAATCATTTCATTCAGATCATATATGAAATGACACGAGTTTTTCCATTCTAAAAGCTAGTAAGATAGATGCTTCAGGCAATCACTAGACAGATAATCAGAGAGTATACAACGCTGTCTCTTAATTACCAGTGTCCAACGACAAAGCAATGCCTGTTGGACTACGACAGGGACTAAAATTGACTGAATACTATCACATTTTGAGTACCAAAAATATGTGCAATACGTTAGGAAAGGAAACATAGCGGCCATGAAACAGAGGACTGGGACAAGCTAAGTAACAAAATCAAGGGCATATCAAGGGCATAACAGATTCAAGTCAACAAAAATTAATATGTGCACATGATAGGAAAGATCACAGGAAATAGACTGCCCTGATCAAGTATACTATAACATCAAAAAGTCAAACAAGCTCATTGTGCATTTTATTTTTCAGTGTGAGACACAATAAGCATAAGTAGCCACTAGCAAAATAACTTGCTGTCTACATGCCCTATTATCGGCAACAATGACATTAGGGATGAAGAACAATATATTTCCAATGCAATATGTTAGCCAAACACACCCTACCACGCCAATCATCTCATGATCCAACAAAATGTCTAGAAAAATCTATTGAATGGCATCGCTCCAGATTTATATCTGGTGTGCTAGTAAATCTAGATGATCGATAAACATTAAACATATCAAGAAAAACAGTACATCAAGGCATCAACCTAATTTCAGTAAGCAAATCAACTCAATTTAAAGAGCTAGATGACAGCTAAAAACTAACTCCAAATCTATCTATATTCTTATATATTGTACAAATAAGCTAACAACTAACTCCAAATATATCTATACTCTTATATAACTCTGAATCTAGATGACAGCAAATTAACACAATTTAAAGAGCTAGGTGACAGACCATTTTGGGAGTTGACTATAAGCCACGCTCTTCCACTCGCATCAGATGAAACTAGCTCACACTACTCTATGCAGTCGTCGACGCCAACTATGCATTCACAGCCCCTCTCACTCGCTGCTTTTGCTGGTCTCCCGTTGCATATGGGGCTGCCATAAAGTACTACACATTCATCAATCTCCAACGGAGAGTAGAATAGGAACACAGTTGGTGCTACTATTGCTGTTGTTGGCTGGTTTCTCAAATAACTCGGTTTATGTTACTTCTCGAGCAGGTTGGGTAGGCACGCCATGGAACATATGAGATGACAGAATATTCAGGGTCAATTATGCAACACTAGTAGCAACCGAGATCTGGAACTAAACTAACATAATTAATCACAACAAGATGGCATGCTTAGAAATCTACAACTAAGCTAATAAGAACTTTAAATTAAAAGAGGAGAAGAAAAGGCTCGGGAATCAGATGTTCCACTGCCGATGCGTTGGCTGTCAAGGTCGAGGAGGTCGTGTCCATGGCCACGCCATCGACCTGAGCTCCAACCCAGCATCCACTGCAGACCCGTCTTGGTGCTCGAAGGAGACGACCGCTTCAGACCCCTCTTGGCTCCCATCCGACTGTGGTCTACTCCTCCTTCACCCGCCTTGCTATGGCTTCAGGGTGGTAGGCCAGGCCATCCCTTATCACTGGGCGTCGTCGTACGAGGCCAGATCTAGCCGCTCCATGGTGTCTGGGCAGGGGAGGAAGCAGCCATCCCGTACATGGCGTCCCGGTGCTCGAGCGACGACGAATCTGAGAGTTAGAGGGGACGTGGTGAGGAGGAGAATGAAGGAGGGGCGTGACGAGGGAAGAGAGTGGATCTGAATTACCGAAGCAACGCCACCGCAAACCCTATGCAGGCCACGCGCGCGCCGCGGTCCGGCCAGCTCGACGAAGCGCCGTGCGTCGAAGCACGCACGCGCGCGTCGGCGAGCAAGCCAGCCACGACGCCGTGGTTGCTGGGCGGCATCTCCTCTCTCTCCGGCGAGACTGGCGTGGGCCGTGGTCGATAGGGCCCGGTGGAAGGGAGGAAGTGTCTGGGCAGCGACAGAAAGGAGGAAGTGCCTGGGCGGCGGATGGAAGGAGGTGCCTGGGAGGCAGCGGCGGTGGAAGGAAGGACGTGCCTGGGAGGCGGCGGCGCGATCTGAATGGGGGGATCGATGGGAGTGGGAGTTAGGGTTTTGGGTGATGGGAGGAAGGAGCGAAGGGAGGGGGGCACCGTGGTGTGGGATGGATGGATGGATGTGTAGATGGATGGATGGATGGATGTGTAGATGGATGTATGGATGGATGTGTGCCATGTCATCGATCCGTGGCACACACCTTTTCACCAATGAGAATTAAGTTTATTTCCTGAGTGTAAAAATGGCTTTTCTAAGAGCATATGAAATCTTTGATGGAAAGTTGGACCATATTTTGTGAAAATGATCCAATATTTTGCACATGTGTGTATATTAGGATGGGGGTTTTATTTCTTTGCATGAAAATTTCATTTTTCATTATTCGAGTGTCAAAAATGAGTTTTTTGTGAAGGACCTAGCAAACATTTGTTGCAAATTGTCCCAAATTAATTTTCTAAAATATTAGGACATATTCAATGTGGAATTGACCAAATGGTTGGGTGTTAAAAGTTTTGATCAACCTCTCGTGAAAAACACAAATTTATGCCGATTCAGCTTGAAGCGGGTCAAATTTGAACTGCAGCTGCCTCAAATTTTGCTATTTATTTTTCCCCAAAATCATTTTTAGGTATAAAAGTATCTATTTAATCAGAGAAACACCAAAAGTTTTCCAATGTTTAACCACTAGCTAGGAACGGTCATGCCCGTCGTTTTGACCGCATTTTGAAACGGGCATGAAATTAAAAAAAAATTGGAAAACCTTCGCATTATGTCATTGTATGTGGCCAAGTTACCTGGAAAAATAATAAAGTTGTAATACGACAATTCTTTTAAAAAAGTGTTCTCAGAAACGAGCTATCATGTGTTGAGATCAATGGCTTTCAAGCCAAATGATCAATCTTATGGCCACATTCATGGCATAGTTTATTCAAATGATCTCATATTGTTCACAAGGGTGCATATTGGAATGGCAAACAATGTTGCCTAAGGAAGTTTTCATTTTCTTTGGACGAAAAAATCATTTTTCCATTTTTCAAGTGCCCAAAATGAGGTTTTTTTGGTGAAGAACCTACCAAATAATTGTTGCAAAATTGGACCAAATCATTTTTATAAAATACTAGGCCATATTTAATGCATAATTGACCAAATGGTTGGGTGTCAAAAGTTTTTATACACCTCTAGTGAAAAGACAAATTTCCGCCGTTTTAGTAGGAAGCGAGTCAATTTTGAACTGCGGCTGCCTCATAGTTTGCTATTTATTTTTTTTACAAAAATCATTTCTAGGTATAAAAGTATCTATTTAATTAGAGAAACAACAAAAAAATTCCAAGACTCGACCACTAGCTAGGAACGGTCATTCCTGCCGTTTTGACCGCATTTTGAAACGGGCCTAAAAAATTAAAAAAAAACAAAAAATTGGAAAACCTTCGCATTGTGTCATTATATGTGACCAAGTTACGAGGAAAAGTAATAAACTTGTAATACGGCAATTATTTTAAAAAATGTTCTCAGAAATGAGCTATCATTTGTGAAGATTCATGCCTTTTCAAGCCAAATGATCAATCTTATGGCCACGTTCATGTCATAGTTTGTTCAAATAATCTCATATTGTGCACAAGGGTGCATATTGGAATGACAGACAATGTTTCCTAAGGAAGTTTTCATTTCTCTGGATGAAAAAATCATTTTCCATTTTCTGAGTGCCCAAAATGAGTTTTTTTGTGAATGACCTACTATATATTTGTTGAAAATTTGGACCAAAACAATTTTCTAAAATACTAGACCATATTTAATGCACAATTGACCAAATGGTTGGGTGTCAAAAGCTTTTATCCAACTCTCATAAAAAAGATAAATTTATGCCGATTCAGGTGGAAGCAGGTCAAATTTGAACTGCAGCTATCATGTGTGGAGATCAATGACTTTCAAGCCAAATGATCAATATTATGGCCACATTCATGGCACGACCCCAACTCCATTGCGCGTAAACTCGCATGCCCGCCGTGTGGTCACCGCGTGACCGTGGCGTTACCTTGTGTTCTGGGCAGCCTAGGCATGTCTAGTGGGTTGGTCACTCCTGAGGTAGGTTCTAGGGAGAAAATTACAATATAAGATTCTCACAAGGAGACCGAACTATACTCAAACATGAATTAGCAGCCAAGTGTTTGATTAGCGGTATGAGAAATGCGCATGGCCAATGGGCGTGAGTTTTGACTGAGGATGATCATCTATTAAGAAGATTGTCTTCAAAAATTTTCAGCTCAAAAGGACGAGCCTAGGTGGTACTTGCTTTGCAAAGTACCACACTGGACAGCCATACCCGTCATTTGAACGCATTTTAAAATTGTCATAAGAAAATTAAAAACAGAAATATGTAAAATATTTGCATTGTGTCATTATATGTGACCTAGTTTTCTGTTGGGGAACGTAGCAATAATTCAAAATTTTCCTACATGTCACAAAGATCTATCTATGGAGTCATCTAGCAATGAGGGAGGAGTGGATCTACATACCCTTGTAGATCGCGCGCGGAAGCGTTCAAGAGAACGGGGTTGATGGAGTCGTACTCGTCGTGATCAAAATCACCGATGATCCTAGCGCCGAACGGACGGCACCTCCACGTTCAACACACATACGGAGCAGCGATGTCTCCTCCTTCTTGATCCAGCAAGGGGGAAGGAGAGGTTGATGGAGATCCAGCAGCACGACGGCGTGGTGGTGGAAGTAGCGGGATTCCAACAGGGCTTCGCCAAGCGCTGCGGGAGGAGGGAGATGTGTCATGGGAGGGAGAGGGAGGCGCCAGGGCTTAGGTATGGTTGCCCTCCCTTCCCCCCACTATATATAGGGCCAAGGGAGAGGGGGGAGGCGCAGCCTTGGCCCTTCCTCCAAGGAAGGGTGCGGCCAGGGAGGAGTCCCTCCTCCCCAAGGCACCTCGGAGGTGCCTTCCCCCTTTAGGACTCTTCCTTTCCCTCTTCTCTTGGCGCATGGGCCTCTTGGGGCTGGTGCCCTTGGCCCATATAGGCCAAGGTGCACCCCCTACAGCCCATGTGGCCCCCCGGGGCAGGTGGCCCCACCTGGTGGACCCCCGGGACCCTTCCGGTGGTCCCGGTACAATACCGGTGACCCCGAAACTTGTCCCGATGGCCGAAATGGCACTTCCTATATATAATTCTTTACCTCCAGACCATTCCGGAACTCCTCGTGACGTCCGGGATCTCTTCCGGGACTCCGAACAACTTTCGGGTTACCGCATACTAATATCTCTATAACCCTAGCGTCACCGAACCTTAAGTGTGTAGACCCTACGGGTTCGGGAGACATGCAGACATGACCGAGATGACTCTCCGGTCAATAACCAACAGCGGGATCTGGATACCCATGTTGGCTCCCACATGTTCCACGATGATCTCATCGGATGAACCACGATGTCAAGGACTTAATCAATCCCGTATACAATTCCCTTTGTCTAGCGGTACGATACTTGCCCGAGATTCGATCGTCGGTATCCCGATACCTTGTTCAATCTCGTTACCGGCAAGTCTCTTTACTCGTTTCGTAACACATCATCCCGTGATCAACTCCTTGATCACATTGTGCACATTATGATGATGTCCTACCGAGTGGGCCCAGAGATACCTCTCCGTTTACACGGAGTGACAAATCCCAGTCTCGATTCGTGCCAACCCAACAGACACTTTCGGAGATACCTGTAGTGTACCTTTATAGCCACCCAGTTACGTTGTGACGTTTGGCACACCCAAAGCACTCCTACGGTATCCGGGAGTTGCACAATCTCATGGTCTAAGGAAATGATACTTGACATTAGAAAAGCTTTAGCATACGAACTACATGATCTTGTGCTAGGCTTAGGATTGGGTCTTGTCCATCACATCATTCTCCTAATGATGTGATACCGTTATCAATGACATCCAATGTCCATGGTCAGGAAACCGTAACCATCTATTGATCAACGAGCTAGTCAACTAGAGGCTTACTAGGGACATGGTGTTGTCTATGTATCCACACAGGTATTTGAGTTTCCTATCAATACAATTCTAGCATGGATAATAAACGATTATCATGAACAAGGAAATATAATAATAATCAATTTATTATTGCCTCTAGGGCATATTTCCAACAGTCTCCCACTTGCACTAGAGTCAATAATCTAGTTCACATCGCCATGTGATTAACACTCAAGGTCACATCCCCATGTGACTAACACCCAAAGAGTTTACTAGAGTCAATAATCTAGTTCACATTACCATGTGATTAACACTCGATGAGTTCTGGGTTTGATCATGTTATGCTTGTGAGAGATGTTATAGTCAACGTGTCTGAATCTTTCAGATCCGTATGTACTTCGCAAATCTCTATGTCATCTTGTAGATGCAGCTACTACGCTATATTTGGAGCCATTTCAAATAACTGTTCTACTATATGAATCCAGTTTACTACTCAGAATAATCTGGATTAGTGTCAAAGTTTGCATCGGCGTAACCCTTTACGACGAACTCTTTTACCACCTCCATAATCGAAAAAATTCCTTAGTCCACTAGTTACTAAGGATAACTTTGACCGCTGTCTTGTGATCCATTCTTGGATCACTCTTGTACCCCTTGACTGACTCATGGCAAGGCACACTTCAGGTGCGGTATACAGCATAGCATACTGTAGAGCCTATGTCTTAAGCATAGGGGACGACCTTCGTCCTTTCTCTCTATTCTTCTGCCTTGGTCGAGCTTTAAGTCTTAACTTCATACCTTACAACTCAGGCAAGAACTCCTTCTTTGACTGGTCCATCTTGAACACCTTCAAGATCATGTCAAGGTATATGCTCATTTGAAAGTACCATTAAGAATTTTGATCTATCCTTATAGATCTTGATGCTCAATGTTCAAGTAGCTTAATCCAGGCTTTCCATTGAAAAATACTTTCCAAATAACCCTATATGCTTTCCAGAAATTCTACATCATTTCCGATCAACAACTTGTTAACAACACATACTCATCGGAAATTATATAGTGCTCCCACTCACTTCTTTGGAAATACAAGTTTCTCATAAACTTTGTATAAACCCAAAATCTTTGATCATCATCAAAGCATACATTCCAACTCCGAGATGCTTACTCTAGTCCCTAGAAGGATTGCTGGAGCTTTGCATACTTATTAGCATCTTTCAGGATTGACAAAACCTTCCGGTTGTATCACATACAACCTTTCCTCAAGAAAATCGTCGAGGAAACAATGTTTTGACATCCTATCTGCAAGATTTCATAAATAATGCAGTAATCGCTAATATAGTTCCAATAGACTCTTAGCATCGCTACGAGTGAGAAAGTCTCATCGTAGTCAACTCCTTGAACTTGTCGGAAAACTTCTTAACGACAAGTCGAGCTTTCTTAATGGTGACATTTACCATCATTGTCCGTCTTCCTTTTAAAATCCATATGTACCTAACAGCCTTACGACCATCAAGTAGTTCTTCCAAAGTCTACACTTTGTTTTCATACATGGATCCTCTCTCGGATTTTATGGCCTCGAGCCATTTATCGGAATCCGGGCCCACCATCGCTTCTCCATAGCTCGTAGGTTCATTGTTGTCTAGCAACATGACTTCCAAGATAGGATTACGTACCACTCTGAAGTAGTACGCATCCTTGTCATCCCACAAGGTTTGGTAGTGACTTGATCTGAAGTTTCATGATCACTATCATAAGCTTCCACTTCAATTGGTGCAGGTGCCACAGGAACAACTTCCTGTGCCCTGCCACACACTAGTTGAAGAGACGGTTTGATAACCTCATCAAGTCTCCACCATCCTCCCACTCAATTCTTTCGAGAGAAACTTTTCCTCGAGAAAGGACCCGATTCTAGAAACAATCCCTTATTGCTTTCGGATCTGAGACAGGAGGTATACCCAACTGTTTTGGGTGTCCTATGAAG
The DNA here is from genome assembly GCF_056163025.1 of Triticum urartu. Lineage (NCBI taxonomy): Eukaryota > Viridiplantae > Streptophyta > Magnoliopsida > Poales > Poaceae > Triticum > Triticum urartu. The sequence continues at coordinate 11,561,784 of NC_141877.1, forward strand.
ATGCATTTATCCGCTTTGGGTTCGAGCTTATCAGCCTGAAACTTTTTCACATAAGCGTCGCAGCCCCAAACTTTTAAGAAATGACAGCTTAGGTTTCTCTAAACCATAGTTCATACGGTGTCATCTCATCGGAATTACATGGTGCCCTATTTAAAGTGAATGTAGTTGTCTTTAATGCCTAACCCATAAACTATCGTGGTAATTCGATAAGAGACATCATGGTATGCATCATATCCAATAGGGTGCAGTTATGATGTTCGGACACACCATCACACTATGGTGTTCCAGGCTGTATTAGTTGTGAAACAATTTCCACAATGTCTTAATTCTGTGCCAAACTCGTAATTCAGATATTCATCTCTATGATCATATCATAGATATTTTATCCTCTTGTCACGACGATCTTTCAACTTCACCCTGAAATTACTTGAACCTTTCAATAATTCAGACTCATGATTTATCAAGTAAATATACTCAACATCTACTCAAATCATCTGTGAAGTAAGAACATAACGATATCCACTACATGCCTCAGCACTCATTGGACTGCACACATCAAAATGTATTACTTCCAACAAGTTGCTTTCTAGTTCCATTTTACTGAAAACGAGGCTTTCAGTCATCTTGCCCATGTGGTATGATTTGCATGTCTCAAGTGATTCAAAATCAAGTGATTCCAAACGGTCCATTTGCATGGAGTTTCTTCATGCATATACACCAATAGACATGGTTCGCATGCCTCAAACTTTTCAAAAACGAGTGAGCCCAAAGATCCATCAACATGGAGCTTCTTCATGCGTTTTATACCGATATGACTTACGTGGCAGTGCCACAAGTAGGTGGCACTATCATTACTATCTTTTGGCATGAACATGTGTATCACTACGATCGAGATTCAATAAACCATTCATTTTAGGTGTAAGACCATTGAAGGTATTATTCAAATAAACAGAGTAACCATTATTCTCCTTAAATGAATAACCGTATCACGATAGACATAATCCAATCATGTCTATGCTCAACGCAAACACCAAATAACAATTATTTAGGTTTTAATACCAATCTCGATGGTAGAGGGAGCGTGCGATGCTTGATCATATCAACCTTGGAAACACTTCCAACACATATCGTCAGCTCACCTTTAGCTGGTCTCCGTTTATTTCGTAGCTTTTATTTCGAGTTACTTAGCAACCGAACCAGTATCTAATACCCTGGTGCTACTAGGAGTACTAGTAAAGTACACATTAACACAATGTATATCCAATATACTTCTATCGACCTTGCCAGCCTTCTCATCTACCAAGTATCTAGGGTAATTCTGCTCCAGTGGTTGTTCCCCTTATTACAGAAGCACTCAGTCTCGGGTTTGGGTTCAACCTTGGGTTTCTTCACTAGAGCAGCAGCTGAATTGCCGTTTCATGAAGTATCCCTTCTTGCCCTTGCCCTTCTTGAAACTAGTGGTTTCACCAACCATCAACAATTGATGCTCCTTCTTGATTTCTACTTTTGTGGTGTCAAACATCGCGAATATCTCAAGGATCATCATATATGTCCCTGATATATCATAGTTCATCACGAAGCTCTAGCAGCTTGGTGGTAATGACTTCGGAGAAACATCACTATCTCATCTGGAAGATCAACTCCCACTCGATTAAAGCGATTGTTGTACTCAGACAATCTGAGCACAAGTTCAACAATTGAGCTTTTCTCCCTTAGTTTGCAGGCTAAGAAAATCGTCGGAGGTCTTATACCTCTTGACGTGGGCACGAGCCTGAAAGCCCAATTTCAGCCCTCGAAACATCTCATATGTTTCGCGACATTCCAAAACGTCTTTGGTGCCTCAACTCTAAACCGTTTAACTGAACTATCACGTAGTTATCAAAATGTGTATGTCAGATGTTCGCAACATCCACAGACAATGTTCGAGGTTCAGCACACTGAGCGGTGCATTAAGGACATAAGCCTTCTATGAAGCAATGAGGACAATCCTCAGTTTACAGACCTAGTCCGCATAATTGCTACTATCAACTTTCAACTAAATTTTCTCTAGGAACATATCTAAACAGTAGAATTGAAGCGTGAGCTACGACATAATTTGCGAAGACCTTTTGACTATGTTCAGGATAATTAACTTCATCTTATGAACTCCCACTCAGATAGACATCCCTCTAGTCATCTAAGTGATTACATGATCCGAGTCAACTAGGTCGTGTCCGATCATCACGTGAGACGGACTAGTCAACATCGGTGAACATCTTCATGTTGATCGTATCTACCATACGACTCATGCTCGACCTTTCGGTCTCTTGTGTTCTGAGGCCATGTCTGTACATGCTAGGCTCGTCAAGTCAACCTAAGTGTTTTGCATGTGTTCCGAGGCCATGTCTGTACATGCTAGGCTCGTCAACACCTGTTGTATTCGAACGTAAGAATCTATCACACCCGATCATAACGTGGTGCTTCGAAACGACGAACTTTCGCAACGGTGCACAATTAGGGGGAACACTTTCTTGAAATTTTAATGACGGATCATCTTATTTACTACCGTCGTTCTAAGCAAATAAGATGTATAAACATGATAAACATCACATGCAATCAAATAATAGTGACATGATATGGCCAATATCATATAGCTCCTTTGATCTCCATCTTGGGGCTCCATGATCATCTTGTCACCGGCATGACACCATGATCTCCATCATCATGATCTCCATCATCGTGTCTCCATGAAGTTGCTCGCCAACTATTACTTCTACTACTATGGCTACCGGTTAGCAATAAAGTAAAGTAATTACATGGCGTTGTTCAATGACATACAGGTCATACAATAAATAAAGACAACTCCTATGGCTCCTCCCGGTTGTCATACTCATCGACATGCAAGTCGTGATTCCTATTACAAGAACATGATCAATCTCATACATCACATATATCATTCATCACATCCTTTTGGCCATATCACATCACATAGCATACCCTGCAAAAACAAGTTAGACGTCCTCTAATTGTTGTTTGCATGTTTTACGTGGCTGCTATGGGTTTCTAGCAAGAACGTTTCTTACCTACGCAAAAACCACAACGTGATATGCCAATTGCTATTTACCCTTCATAAGGACCCTTTTCATCGAATCCGATCCGACTAAAGTGGGAGAGACAGACACCCGCTAGCCACCTTATGCAACTAGTGCATGTCAGTCGGTGGGACCAGTCTCACGTAAGAGTACGTGTAAGGTCGGTCCGGGCTGCTTCATCCCACGATGCCACCGAATCAAGATAATACTAGTAACGGCAAGCATATTGAACAAAATCAACGCCCACAACTACTTTGTGTTCTACTCGTGCATAGAAACTACGCATAGACCTAGCTCATGATGCCACTGTTGGGGAACGTAGCAATAATTCAAAATTTTCCTACATGTCACCAAGATCTATCTATGGAGTCATCTAGCAACGAGGGAGGAGTGGATCTACATACCCTTGTAGATCACACGCGGAAGCGTTCAAGAGAACGGGGTTGATGGAGTCGTACTCGTCGTGATCCAAATCACCGATGATCCTAGCGCCGAACGGACGACACCTTCGCGTTCAACACACGTACGGAGCAGAGACGTATCCTCCTTCTTGATCCAGCAAGGGGGGAGGAGAGGTTGATGGAGATCCAGCAGCACGACGGCGTGGTGGTGGAAGTAGCGGGATTCCAACAAGGCTTCGCCAAGCGCTGCGGGAGGAGGGAGATGTGTCATGGGAGGGAGAGGGAGGCGCCAGGGCTTACGTATGGTTGCCCTCCCTTCCCCCCACTATATATAGGGCCAAGGGAGAGGGGGGAGGCGCAGCCTTGGCCCTTCCTCCAAGGAAGGGTGCGGCCAGGGAGGAGTCCCTCCTCCCCAAGGCACCTCGGAGGTGCCTTCCCCCTTTAGGACTCTTCCTTTCCCTCTTCTCTTGGTGCATGGGCCTCTTGGGGCTGGTGCCCTTGGCCCATATAGGCCAAGGCGCACCCCCTACAGCCCATGTGGCCCCCCGGGGCAGGTGGCCCCACCCGGTGGACCCCCGGGACCCTTCCGGTGGTCCCGGTACAATACCGGTGACCCCGAAACTTGTCCCGATGGCCGAAATGGAACTTCCTATATATAATTCTTTACCTCCGGACCATTCCGGAACTCCTCGTGATGTCCGGGATCTCATCCGGGACTCCGAACAACTTTCGGGTTACCGCATACTAATATCTCTATAACCCTAGCGTCACCGAACCTTAAGTGTGTAGACCCTACGGGTTCGGGAGACATGCAGACATGACCGAGATGACTCTCCGGTCAATAACCAACAGCGGGATCTGGATACCCATGTTGGCTCCCACATGTTCCACGATGATCTCATCGGATGAACCACGATGTCAAGGACTTAATCAATCCCGTATACAATTCCCTTTGTCTAGCGGTACGATACTTGCCCGAGATTCGATCGTCGGTATCCCGATACCTTGTTCAATCTCGTTACCGGCAAGTCTCTTTACTCGTTTCGTAACACATCATCCCGTGATCAACTCCTTGATCACATTGTGCACATTATGATGATGTCCTACCGAGTGGGCCCAGAGATACCTCTCCGTTTACACGGAGTGACAAATCCCAGTCTCGATTCGTGCCAACCCAACAGACACTTTCGGAGATACCTGTAGTGTACCTTTATAGCCACCCAGTTACGTTGTGACGTTTGGCACACCCAAAGCACTCCTACGGTATCCGGGAGTTGCACAATCTCATGGTCTGAGGAAATGATACTTGACATTAGAAAAGCTTTAGCATACGAACTACATGATCTTGTGCTAGGCTTAGGATTGGGTCTTGTCCATCACATCATTCTCCTAATGATGTGATCCCGTTATCAATGACATCCAATGTCCATGGTCAGGAAACCGTAACCATCTATTGATCAACGAGCTAGTCAACTAGAGGCTTATTAGGGACATGGTGTTGTCTATGTATCCACACATGTATTTGAGTTTCCTATCAATACAATTCTAGCATGGATAATAAATGATTATCATGAACAAGGAAATATAATAATAATCAATTTATTATTGCCTCTAGGGCATATTTCCAACATTTTCATCCTATATTTTCTGTATACGTCGAGAACATTTTTCTTTCTTTGTGTTGGTTTTCATTCTACATTTTTCTTATACGTCAAGAACATTTTTAATGCATGTTTAATATCTTTTAAATACTTGTTTAACATTTCTTTTCAAATGCTTGCTTTAACATTTTCTAAATACAAGATTGACTTTGTTCACACACATTGTATATTTTCTGTATACAATTTTCTTATACACGAGACACAAATTTTTTATACACAATTAACAATTTCAAGTGCTTGGTTAGAACTTTTTGAATACATAGTCAACATTTTTATATACAACATTTAAATATTTTTTAAATACAAGATTAATATTTTTAATACATGGTTAATATTTTTTTATTTACACATTTTAACATTTTCAAATGCTTGATTTACATTTTTATATAATTGTTTAACATTTTTTAAATGCTCGATTAATATTTTTAAATACATGATCAACTTTTTCCACACACATTGTATATTTTTTGTACATATGGTAATCATTTTGTTTATACAAATGTAAGATTTTCAAATGCTTGGTTAACATTTTTTCAAATGTTTTATGTGAAGTTTGTTTTTAAATATATATATAGAGAGAATAATTGGAAGTATAAATAAACAAAAGTAAAAAAAGAATGAACGAACAAAAAACAGATCAAAAAACGAGCCGCAACCCAGTAGTTGGCCTACTCGACGGACGAAAAATATAAAAGAAAAAAGGTGCCTTGTCCCACTAAGGTCCAAGCCCACTCGACACTACCTATTAAATAGGTTACGGGTGAGAATGTACCAGTGTCTTTGTTATGGTGTGATGGTTTGTCTCCTTAGGAGAACTCGGCTGGTAGGTAGTTCGAATCACGTGGTGTGGTTTCTTTTTTGCTTTATTCATCTTTGTGGGACAGATCCTTTTTTTCTTTGAGAGTGGCAATTTGGCGCGGTGACCTTTCTTTTTTGCTTTATTCACCTTTGTGGGATGAGTCCTTTTTTTTCTTTGAGAGTGGCGTTTTGGATCTTAGATGTAGATACACCTATTATGAAATATGTATAGAAAAAATCCCGTGTGTACATCTGGACATCATATGTTCGCACACAAAATTTCGGTGAACAAGGGAATTTTTGTTGCATGTGTAAAAAAGATTAAAAATGGCTTGTGAATAGCTGTAATCAAGCATCGAAAATTGTCTTTTTTACACAAGTCACAAAAAATGTCATTTTTCATCGAAACTTGGTGCACACACATATAGTGTCCGGATTTACACGCGGGATTTTTTTCTCGAATTTTTTTAACTTTTTAAAATATGTATTTAGACAATGTGTGCATATACACCTATGAGCCAAAGTGAATTTTCTCCTTTTTCTGCTTTATTCACCTTCGTGGGATGAGTCCCACATGTCATTTGTACTGTGTTAGTTGGCCCCTTCTGTAAATGTAGACCCAGTTTGGTCAACAAGTCAATCTATGGACGGACTGCCGCTACAACCGACACATAAGCCAAAATGACACGACACATAGGTAAAATTGATGATGTGGACGTCCAGTCATCCATGTTACAACACCATGACCATCTGGATTGGTCGTAATCAGCTAGAAATAAGGCTGTCAACCACTGTTGTCTGCTTATGACCATTTTGTGTAAGGCAATTACGATCTTTTTGACCAAAATAGTCACAATGGTTTATGGTTTCGACTCTCCTAAATAGGCACAACCAATTGGATCGAAATGGTCATAGATTTATGACGATTTCCTCCACGGTCACTGCTAGAAGGTCACAATTGAGCATGTTTCTTGTAGTGACATTTGGCAGCAAGATTCTTCATGCGCTCACGAGAACCTTTTGCTTCTTCTCGTTTCTTGTGGAACGCCTCCTTGAGCTCATGCACCATGACCTTGAAGTTTTGAATGTCTTCAACATTGAGCTTGGCCATGTGCTTCTTGAACTGAGCCTTTTCATAATCAATCTTGTGCTTCAGCTCAACAATCTTCTGTGCAAGAGCCAGCTCAGGAGCAATGGCTCCGTGGAAGGAGATGCTGAGGCCAATTGGGAGCTGAAGATCATCAAAACTGAGATCTGGGCTGTCAAACCACTCATCAATAAACTTGTACAGAATCTCCACATCAAAGAGGGGAAGATCATTGAAGATTTCCGCCTCTTGCTTGCTCTTTATCAATTGCTCAAGAGCATCATCACCAAGATCTTCGTCGCTAGACAGATCAATGGCATCATTCTCGTTTCTCAAAACAGCAGCAGGGGTCAATGCTTGACCAGTTGGTTGCATGGGCTTTTTCAACTTGTCAGACTTGGAGATGCGAGAGAGATCTTAAGACTGCACACTGGTTTCAGGAGGTGCAGTGGCCAGAGGCTTCGCCCATGAGACCTTTGGTGTAGAGGAGGGCTTTGAAGCCTTTGGTTTCTTTTGCTTCACAGGCTTCGGTGGTGCAGGCGCTTCATCAGAATCAGCGTCATCTGCAGAGTGATCCACGGCTGCCCCTTGAACCTGAATGTGAGTGATGAGTCCTTCTAAGTTGTAGAAGGGCCCAACAAGATTGGGTTCAGCATCGCGTGTGCCGTCGACACGAGGAGCAGAGGGACCGGGGTTGAAGCCCAACCCTAGTGTCTTCTTGTTCTCTTTGGCAGAAGTTTTGGCAAACTGGAAGTTGCGCTTAAAGAGATTATCTTCACGACACCATAACAGAGAGGATGGGTCGGCATTAGCAGGCTGAGGTCCACGAATCATGCAGGGGTCGAATCCTTGAGCAATAGCTTCGGACTTCGACTTGGGCTGAATACCTTTGTATATAATATCTCCCCAGGGGCCCTTGATGGCATTCTTTTCAGCATATTCCTTAGTGACAAATCTGTACTTGAACCATTCCTCTGCCATTGGATTCATTGGATTCGGTTCTTGCGTTCTCCATAGGTCTCTTCTGGATCTGACTTGTATTACTCATAGAGATCCGGTGGCAGGTCCTTAGCAGTGTTTTCACGGCGCTGTTTGCAGCCCTTCCTGACTGATTTTTCTGTTGCCATGAAGTTTAGACTGAAAGGCTTCAACACTGTCAAAGTCTTCCGTCTACTGGTCAGACAGGAACTGGCTTCAGGAGAATTTATGTGATGCTGTAAGAACTCTGTAAATGAATGCAGACTATGAGAACCAAGGGATTCTCCCACGGACATGTACCTGTGACAGCATTAGAGATGCGAGGGAAGGGGAAGAGGTCATATACATTCTTAGAAGATTTTGAAGATAAATTAGTTTAGAAGACATTGAACTCATAGTGCAAAGACATTCACTCATATGAAGAGAGTTGGTTCCAGATTTGTACAAATCCATGAATAAGTACAAGTGAGGAATCTAACTACTTTGTGAAGCATAAGTGAACATACTAGCTAGGCATGCTATGAGATGTAGAACAGGATAGATCCAACTTTGTAGCAACAGAAACCACTTGTGGTTGAAAAGGATGAATCTATCGGATCAAAAAGACTGTAAAAAGAGTTTTTATTTACCACTCGAGGAACTGCTAGACAGAGTAGGAGATGACGCCGAGCAGTTTGATCTTCCGTGCCCTAACTTGGCGATGGAGGACACCTACGGTGACGGCGGAGAAGACGATGTCTGCGGTCGGCGTGATGACAGCGTCGGTGAGGTCGTGGCAGCTAAGCGCTTTGTCGCCGGCGTCGTTGAGGGCTAGCGGTGGCGCTAGGGTTTGTGCGAGAAAGAGAAGTGGAAGAAGAGATAATGACTGGGGTGTGGTGAGTATTTATAAGGACAGGGATGGCGCAGCGTTATTACGCAGGTGCCCCTGGCGGTTCACATCTGAAAGACACGTGGCAATCATGCAACACATCAGAGGTTGTTCCACATTCCCACGTATGCCTGGATTGTCGGGTGGTCATTCCCGCTTCTCCGGGTTTCAGGCAAAAAAACAGGATTGAGCATTTAAAACAGATTTAATGATTGTCTTTGTATCTTCTGCTGACTAGGACGCAGCGAAGACATTCAACAGTTTCAATAGAATGCATATGATTTGGATAGATAGATTTGAGACGGGAGCATAGAAAGGTTAGGGTCCGATCACATTCACTTAGTTCAAAAGATTCAACGAGAAGACATAGCTATAAGTGAATGCTGTAGAGGATAGAACGCAATCATATGAATATATCCGAATAAGACCAAATCAATATAGTGAAGATAAACATGAAACCGTGTTAATATTGAAAACAAACCAAATGCGAAGACTTTGCAAGTGTAACACCAACAGAAAATACTCCAAACAAAAGTTTGGTGGTGGCGTTACCCACCGTATAGGAAGTATTAGACCCAAACACGGCGCACAATTATCGTGGCGCTCCGAAGTCAAATTCCGCGTTAAAGTATTCACACTTAGAGTGTAAGTCTTCATTAGTTGAAGATATACGTTACTTTGTGTGTTGCACATCTAAGACATCAACATGCATAAGTGTTAGGATGTGTGCATGATCACAGGACATTTGAGGATTCCAAGATATTTAGCTCACACCGCAACTTGCAAAACCTTTTCTCATCCAAGGGCTTTGTGAAGATATCTGCCAGTTGCTCTTCAGTGTTGACGTGAATGATATCAATGTCTTCCTTCATGACATGATCTCTGAGAAAGTGATGACGGATCTGAATGTGCTTTGTCTTCGAGTGCTGAACTGGGTTGTTGGCGATCTTGATGGCGCTTTCATTGTCGCAGTAGAGTGGCACTTGCTTCAGATGAATGCCATAGTCTTTGAGTGTTTGCTTCATCCATAGAAGCTGAGCGCAGCAAGATCTAGCAGCAATGTATTTAGATTCAGTAGTGGAGAGAGATACACAGTTCTGCTTCTTTGAAGACCAACACACAAGTGATCGTCCCAGAAAGTGACATGTGCCTGATGTAGACTTGCGATCCACCTTGTCACCAGCATAATTAGCATCCGAGAATCCAACTAGATCAAACTCTGAGCCCTTTGGATACCATAATCCTAGTGTTGGGGTGTGAGCCAAATATCGAAGAATTCTCTTCACAGCTAAGTGATGCGATTCCTTTGGTGCCGCTTGGAATCGGGCACACATGCAAACACTAAGCATGATATCTGGCCTAGATGCACATAAATAAAGCAAAGAACCAATCATGGAGTGGTATACCTTTTGATCGAACTCTTTACCATTGGCGTCAGAATCCAAATGACTCTTGGTAGGCATTGGCGTCGTATAACCCTTGCAGTCTTGCATTCCAAACTTCTTCAGGCAATCTTTGAGGTATTTCTCTTGAGATATGAAGATGCCGTTGCGTTGCTGCCGTATTTGAAGACCAAGGAAGAACTTCAGCTCACCCATCATGGACATATGATATTGCTCTTGCATCATGTATCCAAACTCATCACTGTATTTCTGGTTAGTGCAGCCGAAGATAATGTCATCCACATATATTTGACACACAAACAGTTCACCATCATATGTCTTCATGAACAGTGTGGGATCCAGGGAACCAGCTTTGAAGCCTTTGCTCTTCAAGAAGTCTTTGAGTGTGTCATACCAAGCACGAAGGGCTTGTTTGAGGCCATACAGTGCCTTGTTGAGCTTGTAAACCATGTCAGGATGTTTTGGATCTTCAAAGCCAGGTGGTTGTGGAACATACACTTCTTCTTCAATCTTGCCATTGAGAAAGGCGCTCTTCACATCCATTTGATACAGAAGGATGTTATGATGATTTGCATAGGCTAGCAGTATGCGTATAGCTTCAAGCCTAGCCATAGGAGCAACTGTTTCATCAAAGTCAATTCCTTCAATTTGAGTGTATCCTTGAGCAACGAGACGAGCCTTGTTTCTGACAACTTGACCATGCTCATCTTGCTTGTTGCGATATATCCATTTAGTGCCTATGATATTGTGTTTACGAGGATTAGGACGCTTGACCAGTTCCCATACATTATTCAGCTCGAACTGTTGAAGCTCTTCTTGCATAGCTTGAATCCATTCAGGTTCCATGAAGGCTTCATCAACTTTATTAGGTTCAGATATTGAGACGAATGCACAGTGCCCACAGAAATTTGCTAGTTGTGTTGCCCTTGAACGAGTGAGTGGACCAGGTGCATTGATGCTATCAATTATCTTCTCAATCTATACTTCATTTGCAACACGAGGATGAACTGGACGAAGATTTTGCTCTTGCTGATCATTTTCATCATTTGAAGGATTGTCTTCAAGCTGAGCATTGTCTTCAGGTTGATTAGGTGCAGAGATGATAAGTTCCTCTTTAGGATGTACTTCAGACAGTATGATTTCTCCAGTTCCCATAACTTGATGGATTCACTGGGTGGAATTTCATCTAGCACATTTGGCAGGCGCTCTCTTTGCGAGCCATTAGTCTCATCGAACCGCACATCCACAGTTTCAACCACTTTATAGTGAAAGAGGTTGAAGACTCTGTACGACTGCGAATCCTTTTCGTCACCAAGCATAAAACCTTCATGCGCTTTCGGTGCAAATTTTGAAGTGTGATGTGGATCCTTGATCCAGCACCTAGCACCAAATGTTGGGTTTCGTAGTAATTTCAAAAATTTTCCTACGCACACGCAAGATCATGTGATGCATAGCAACGAGGGGGAGAGTGTTGTCTACATACCTAACGCAGACCGACTGCGGAAGCGATGACACGACGTAGAGGAAGTAGTCGTACGTCTTCACGATCCAACCGATCAAGCACCGAATCTACGGCACCTCCGAGTTCGAGCACACGTTCAACTCGATGACGATCCCCGGACTCCGATACAGCAAAGTGTCGGGGAAGAGTTCCGTCAGCACGACGGCGTGGTGACGATCTTGATGTACTACAGCAGCAGGGCTTCGCCTATACTCCGCTACAGTATTATCGAGGTATATTGTGGTAGGGGGCACCGCACACGGCTAAGGAATAGATCACGTGGATCAACTTGTGTGTCTAGAGGTGTCCCCTGCCTCCGTATATAAAGGAGGAGAGGAGGGGAGGCTGGCCGGCCAAGGAGGGAGGCGCAGGAGAGTCCTACTCCCTCTGGGAGTAGGATTCCTCCCCCCAATCCTAGTCCAACTAGGATTCCTCGGAGGGGAAGGGAGAGAGGGGGGCCGGCCACCTTCTCCTAGTCCTAATAGGACTAGGGGAGGGGGAAGTGGCGCAGCCACCTTGGGCTGCCCCTTTCTCCTTTCCACTAAGGCCCATGAAGGCCCATATGGCTCCCGGGGGGTTCCGGTAACCCTCCCGGTACTCCGGTAAAATCCCGATTTCACCCGGAACACTTCCGATGTCCAAACATAGGCTTCCAATATATCAATCTTTACGTCTCGACCATTTCGAGACTCCTCGTCATGTCCGTGATCACATCCGGGACTCCGAACAACCTTCGGTACATCAAAATGCATAAACTCATAATGTAACTGTCATCGTAACCTTAAGCGTGCGGACCCTACGGGTTCGAGAACAATGTAGACATGACCGAGACACGTCTCCGGTCAATAACCAATAGCGGGACCTGGATGCCCATATTGGCTCCTACATATTCTATGAAGATCTTTATCGGTCAGACCGCATAACAACATACGTTGTTCCCTTTGTCATCGGTATGTTACTTGCCCGAGATTCGATCGTCGGTATCCAATACCTAGTTCAATCTCGTTACCGGCAAGTATCTTTTACTCGTTCCGTAATATATCATCTCACAACCAACATATTAGTTGTAATGCTTGCAAGGCTTATGTGATGTGTATTACCGAGAGGGCCCAGAGATACCTCTCCGACAATCGGAGTGACAAATCCTAATCTCGAAATACGCCAACCCAACATCTACCTTTGGAGACACCTGTAATGCTCCTTTATAATCACCCAGTTACGTTGTGACGTTTGGTAGCACCCAAAGTGTTCCTCCGGTAAACGGGAGTTGCATAATCTCATAGTCATAGGAACATGTATAAGTCATGAAGAAAGCAATAGCAACATACTAAACGATCGGGTGCTAAGCTAATGGAATGGGTCATGTCAATCAGATCATTCAACTAATGATGTGACCTCGTTAATCAAATAACAACTCATTGTTCATGGTTAGGAAACATAACCATCTTTGATTAACGAGCTAGTCAAGTAGAGGCATACTAGTGACACTTTGTTTGTCTATGTATTCACACATGTATTATGTTTCCAGTTAATACAATTCTAGCATGAATAATAAACATTTATCATGATTATAAGGAAATAAATAATAACTTTATTATTGCCTCTAGGGCATATTTCCTTCAGTCTCCCACTTGCACTAGAGTCAATAATCTAGATTACACTGTAATGATTCTAACACCCATGGAGCTTTGGTGCTGATCATGTTTTGCTCGTGGAAGAGGCTTAGTCAACGGGTCTGCAACATTCAGATCCATATGTATCTTGCAAATCTCTATGTCTCCCACCTGGACTAGATCCCGGATGGAGTTGAAGCGTCTCTTGATGTGTTTGGTCCTTTTGTGAAATCTGGATTCCTTTGCCAGGGCAATTGCACCAGTATTGTCACAAAAGATTTTCATTGGACCCGATGCATTAGGTATGACACCTAGATCGGATATGAACTCCTTCATCCAGACTCCTTCGTTTGCTGCTTCCGAAGCAGCTATGTACTCCGCTTCACATGTAGATCCCGCTACGACGCTTTGTTTAGAACTGCACCAACTGACAGCTCCACCGTTTAATGTAAACACGTATCCGGTTTGCGATTTAGAATCGTCCGGATCAGTGTCAAAGCTTGCATCAACGTAACCTTTTACGGTGAGCTCTTTGTCACCTCCATATACGAGAAACATATCCTTAGTCCTTTTCAGGTATTTCAGGATGTTCTTGACCGCTGTCCAGTGATCCATTCCTGGATTACTTTGGTACCTCCCTGCTGAACTTATAGCAAGGCACACATCAGGTCTGGTACACAGCATTGCATACATGATAGAGCCTATGGCTGAAGCATAGGGAACATCTTTCATTTTCTCTCTATCTTCTGCAGTGGTCGGGCATTGAGTCTGACTCAACTTCATACCTTGTAACACAGGCAAGAACCCTTTCTTTGCTTGATCCATTTTGAACTTCTTCAAAACTTTGTCAAGGTATGTGCTTTGTGAAAGTCCAATTAAGCGTCTTGATCTATCTCTATAGATCTTAATGCCTAATATGTAAGCAGCTTCACCGAGGTCTTTCATTGAAAAACTTTTATTCAAGTATCCCTTTATGCTATCCAGAAATTCTATATCATTTCCAATTAGTAATATGTCATCCACATATAATATCAGAAATGCTACAGAGCTCCCACTCACTTTCTTGTAAATACAGGCTTCTCCGAAAGTCTGTATAAAACCAAATGCTTTGATCACACTATCAAAACGTTTATTCCAACTCCGAGAGGCTTGCACCAGTCCATAAATGGATCGCTGGAGCTTGCACACTTTGTTAGCTCCCTTTGGATCGACAAAACCTTCCGGTTGCATCATATACAACTCTTCTTCCAGAAATCCATTCAGGAATGCAGTTTTGACATCCATCTGCCAAATTTCATAATCATAAAATGCGGCAATCGCTAACATGATTCGGACGGACTTAAGCATCGCTACGGGTGAGAAGGTCTCATCGTAGTCAATCCCTTGAACTTGTCGAAAACCTTTCGCGACAAGTCGAGCTTTGTAGACAGTAACATTACCATCAGCGTCAGTCTTCTTCTTGAAGATCCATTTATTCTCAATTGCTTGCCGATCATCAGGCAAGTCAACCAAAGTCCATACTTTGTTCTCATACATGGATCCCATCTTAGATTTCATGGCTTCAAGCCATTTTGCGGAATCTGGGCTCACCATCGCTTCTTCATAGTTCGTAGGTTCATCATGATCTAGTATCATGACTTCCAGAACAGGATTACCGTACCACTCCGGTGCGGATCTTACTCTGGTTGATCTACGAGGTTCAGTAGTATCTTGTTCTGAAGTTTCATGATCATTATCATTAACTTCCTCACTTATTGGTGTAGGTGTCGCAGAAACAATTTTCTGTGATGTACTACTTTCCAACAAGGGAGTAGGTACAGTTACCTCGTCAAGTTCTACTTTCCTCCCACTCACTTCTTTCGAGAGAAACTCCTTCTCAAGAAAGTTTCCGAATTTAGCAACAAAAGTCTTGCCTTCGGATCTGTGATAGAAGGTGTATCCAATAGTTTCCTTTGGATATCCTATGAAGACACATTTCTCCGATTTGAGTTCGAGCTTATCAGGTTGAAGCTTTTTTACATAAGCATCGCAGCCCCAAACTTTAGGAAACGACAACTTTGGTTTCTTGCCAAACCACAGTTCATAAGGCGTTGTCTCAACGGATTTTGATGGTGCCCTATTTAACGTGAATGCGGCCGTCTCTAGAGCATAACCCCAAAATGATAGCGGTAAATCAGTAAGAGACATCATAGATCGTACCATATCTAGTAAAGTACGATTACGACGTTCGGACACACCATTACGTTGTGGTGTTCCGGGTGGCATGAGTTGCGAAACTATTCCACAGTTTTTCATATGTACACCAAACTCGTAACTCAAATATTCTCCTCCACGATCAGATCGTAGAAACTTTATTTTCTTGTTACGATGATTTTCAACTTCACTCTGAAATTCTTTGAACTTTTCAAATGTTTCAGACTTATGTTTCATTAAGTAGATATACCCATATCTGCTTAAATCATCTGTGAAGGTGAGAAAATAACGATATCCGCCACGAGCCTCAACATTCATCGGACCACATACATCGGTATTTATGATTTCCAACAAATCTGTTGCTCTCTCCATAGTACCGGAGAACAGTGTTTTAGTCATCTTGCCATGAGGCACGGTTCGCAAGTACCAAGTGATTCATAATCAAGTGGTTCCAAAAGTCCATCAGTATGGAGTTTCTTCATGCGCTTTATACCGATATGACCTAAACGACAGTGCCACAAATAAGTTGCACTTTCATTATCAACTCTGCATCTTTTGGCTTCAACATTATGAATATGTGTATTACTACTATCGAGATTCAATAAGAATAGACCACTCTTCAAGGGTGCATGACCATAAAAGATATTACTCATATAAATAGAACAACCATTATTCTCTGATTTAAATGAATAACCGTCTCACATTAAACAAGATCCAGATATAATGTTCATGCTCAACGCTGGCACCAAATAACAATTATTTAGGTCTAATATTAATCCCGAAGGTAGATGTAGAGGTAGCGTGCCGACCGCGATCACATCGACTTTGGAACCGTTTCCCACGCGCATCGTCACCTCGTCCTTAGCCAATCTTCGCTTAATCCGTAGCCCCTGTTTCGAGTTGCAAATATTAGCAACAGAACCAGTATCAAATACCCAGGTGCTACTGCGAGCATTAGTAAGGTACACATCAATAACATGTATATCACATATACCTTTGTTCACTTTGCCATCCTTCTTATCCGCCAAATACTTGGGGCAGTTCCGCTTCCAGTGACCAGTCTGCTTGCAGTAGAAGCACTCAGTTTCAGGCTTAGGTCCAGACTTGGGTTTCTTCTCCTGAGCAGCAACTTGCTTGCCGTTCTTCTTGAAGTTCCCCTTCTTCTTCCCTTTGCCCTTTTTCTTGAAACTAGTGGTTTTGTTAACCATCAACACTTGATGCTCCTTTTTGATTTCTACCTCCGCAGCTTTCAGCATCGCGAAGAGCTCGGGAATAGTCTTGTTCATCCCTTGCATATTATAGTTCATCATGAAGCTCTTGTAGCTTGGTGGCAGTGATTGGAGAATTCTGTCAATGGCGCAATCATCCGGAAGATTAACTCCCAATTGAATCAAGTGATTATTATACCCAGACATTTTGAGTATATGCTCACTGACAGAACTGTTCTCCTCCATCTTGCAGCTATAGAACTTATTGGAGACTTCATATCTCTCAATTCGGGCATTTGCTTGAAATATTAACTTCAACTCCTGGAACATCTCATATGCTCCATGACGTTCAAAACGTCGTTGAAGTCCCGATTCTATGCCGTAAAGCATGGCACACTGAACTATCGAGTAGTCATCAGCTTTGCTCTGCCAGACGTTCATAACATCTGGCGTTGCTCCAGCAGCAGGCCTGGCACCTAGCGGTGCTTCCAGGACGTAATTCTTCTGTGCAGCAATGAGGATAATCCTCAAGTTACGGACCCAGTCCGTGTAATTGCTACCATCATCTTTCAACTTTGCTTTCTCAAGGAACGCATTAAAATTCAACGGAACAACAGCACGAGCCATCTATCTACAATCAACATAAACAAGCAAGATACTATCAGGTACTAAGTTCATGATAAATTTAAGTTCAATTAATCATATTACTTAAGAACTCCCACTTAGATAGACATCCCTCTAATCCTCTAAGTGATCACGTGATCCAAATCAACTAAACCATGTCCGATCATCACGTGAGATGGAGTAGTTTCATCGGTGAACATCTTTATGTTGATCATATCTACTATATGATTCACGCTCGACCTTTCGGTCTCTGTGTTCCGAGGCCATATCTGTATATGCTTGGCTCGTCAAGTATAACCTGAGTATTCTGCGTGCGCAACTGTTTTGCACCCGTTGTATTTGAACCTAGAGCCTATCACACCCGATCATCACGTGGTGTCTCAGCACGAAGAACTTTCGCAACGGTGCATACTCAGGGAGAACACTTCTTGATAATTTAGTGAGAGATCATCTTATAATGCTACCGTCAATCAAAGCAAGATAAGATGCATAAAAGATAAACATCACATGCAATCAATATAAGTGATATGATATGGCCATCATCATCTTGTGCCTGTGATCTCCATCTCCGAAGCACCGTCATGATCACCATCGTCACTGGCGCGACACCTTGATCTCCATCATAGCATCGTTGTCGTCTCGCCAATCTTATGCTTCCACGACTATCACTACCGTTTAGTAATAAAGTAAAGCATTACATCGCGATTGCATTGCATACAATAAAGCGACAACCACATGGCTCCTGCCAGTTGCCGATAACTCGGTTACAAAACATGATCATCTCATACAATAAAATTTAGCATCATGCCTTGACCATATCACATCACAACATGCCCTGCAAAAACAAGTTAGACGTCCTCTACTTTGTTGTTGCATGTTTTACGTGGCTGCTACAGGCTTAAGTAAGAACCAATCTCACCTACGCATCAAAACCACAACGATAGTTTGTCAAATAGACTCCGTTTTAACCTTCGCAAGGACCGGGCGTAGCCATACTCGGTTCAACTAAAGTTGGAGAGACAGTCGCCCGCAAGCCATCTATGTGCAAAGCACGTCGAGGGAACCGGTCTCGCGTAAGCGTACGCGTAAGGTTGGTCCGGGTCGTCTCGTCCAACAATACCGCCGAACCAAAGTATGACATGCTGGTAGGCAGTATGACTTGTATCGTCCACAACTCACTTGTGTTCTACTCGTGCATATAACATCAACATAAATAACCTGGCTCGGATGCCACTGTTGGGTTTCGTAGTAATTTCAAAAAATTTCCTACGCACACGCAAGATCATGTGATGCATAGCAACGAGGGGGAGAGTGTTGTCTACGTACCTAACGCAGACCGACTGCGGAAGCGATGACACGACGTAGAGGAAGTAGTCGTACGTCTTCACGATCCAACCGATCAAGCACCGAATCTACGGCACCTCCGAGTTCGAGCACACGTTCAGCTCGATGACGATCCCCGGACTCCGATCCAGCAAAGTGTCGGGGAAGAGTTCCGTCAGCACGACGGCGTGGTGACGATCTTGATGTACTATAGCAGTAGGGCTTCACCTATACTCCGCTACAGTATTATCGAGGTATATGGTGGCAGGGGGCACCGCACACGGCTAAGGAATAGATCACATGGATCAACTTGTGTGTCTAGAGGTGTCCCCTGCCTCCGTATATAAAGGAGGAGAGGAGGGGAGGCTGGCCGGCCAAGGAGGGAGGCGCAGGAGAGTCCTACTCCCTCTGGGAGTAGGATTCCTCCCCCCAATCCTAGTCCAACTAGGATTCCTCGGAGGGGAAGGGAGAGAGGGGGGCCGACCACCTTCTCCTAGTCCTAATAGGACTAGGGGAGGGGGAAGTGGCGCAGCCACCTTGGGCTGCCCCTTTGTCCTTTCCACTAAGGCCCATGAAGGCCCATATGGCTCCCGGGGGGTTCTGGTAACCCTCCCGGTACTCCGGTAAAATCCCGATTTCACCCGGAACACTTCCGATGTCCAAACATAGGCTTCCAATATATCAATCTTTACATCTCGACCATTTAGAGACTCCTCGTCATGTCCGTGATCACATCCGGGACTCCGAACAACCTTCAGTACATCAAAATGCATAAACTCATAATGTAACTGTCATCGTAACCTTAAGCGTGCGGACCCTACGGGTTCGAGAACAATGTAGACATGACCGAGACACGTCTCCGGTCAATAACCAATAGCGGGACCTGGATGCCCATATTGGCTCCTACATATTCTACGAAGATCTTTATCGGTCAGACCGCATAACAACATACGTTGTTCCCTTTGTCATCGGTATGTTACTTGCCCGAGATTCGATCGTCGGTATCCAATACCTAGTTCAATCTCGTTACCGGCAAGTCTCTTTTACTCGTTCCGTAATACATCATCTCACAACCAACATATTAGTTGTAATGCTTGCAAGGCTTATGTGATGTGTATTACCGAGAGGGCCCAGAGATACCTCTCCGACAATCGGAGTGACAAATCCTAATCTCGAAATACGCCAACCCAACATCTACCTTTGGAGACACCTGTAATGCTCCTTTATAATCACCCAGTTACGTTGTGACGTTTGGTAGCACCCAAAGTGTTCCTCCGGTAAACGGGAGTTGCATAATCTCATAGTCATAGGAACATGTATAAGTCATGAAGAAAGCAATAGCAACATACTAAACGATCGGGTGCTAAGCTAATGGAATGGGTCATGTCAATCAGATCATTCAACTAATGATGTGACCTCGTTAATCAAATAACAACTCATTGTTCATGGTTAGGAAACGTAACCATCTTTGATTAACGAGCTAGTCAAGTAGAGGCATACTAGTGACACTTTGTTTGTCTATGTATTCACACATGTATTATGTTTCCAGTTAATACAATTCTAGCATGAATAATAAACATTTATCATGATTATAAGGAAATAAATAATAACTTTATTATTGCCTCTAGGGCATATTTCCTTCACCAAATACTCTGAAGTAACCGACATTTGGCTTCTTACCAGTGAGGATTTCATAGGATGTTTTCTTCAGAAGCTTGTGAAGATAAACACGGTTGATGACATGGCATGCAGTATCAATAGCTTCAGGCCAGAACTTTCTTGGTGTCTTGTATTCATCGAGCATCGTCCGAGCCATCTCAATGAGTGTTCTGTTCTTGCATTCCACGATGCCATTCTGTTGCGGCGTGTACCGAGCTGAGAACTCATGAGTGATGCCCAATGTATCGAGATAAGTGTCGAGGCCGGTGTTCTTGAATTCAGTGCCATTGTCGCTTCTGATGTGCTTCATCTTGACGCCATAGTTGTTCATGGCTTGATTGGCGAAGCGTCTGAAGACATCCTGCACTTCAGTCTTGTAGAGGATTATATGCACCCATCTATATCTTGAATAATCATCAACAATGACGAAGCCATAGAGACAAGCAGTAGTAGTAAGAGTAGAGTAGTGAGTAGGGCCGAAGAGGTCCATGTGTAGCAGTTCAAAGGGTTGAGTCATTGTCATGATTGTCTTCGAGGGATGCTTGGCCCTCGTCATTTTTCCAGCTTCACAGGCACTGCATAAGTGATCCTTCTTGAACTTGACGCCCTCGATGCCTATGATGTGCTTCTTCTTTGCAGGAGTATGCAAGTTCCTCATGCCAGCATGCCCTAGCCTCCGATGCCAGAGCCAACACTCTGAAGCTTTTGCAAGAAGACATACGGCAAGCTGTGGTCCTGCTAAGAAATCTACCATGTACAAATCATCTTTCTGATACCCTTCAAAGACTAGAGACTTGTCAGATTCCATTAGAACAAGGCAACGCTATTTTCCAAATATCACAATCATGTTCAAATCGCAAAGCATTAAGACAGACATTAAGTTGAAACCAAGGGATTCAACAAGCATCACTTTATCCATGTGCTGATCCTTTGAGATTGCAACTCTACCTAGACCCACTACCTTGCTTTTACCAGTATCAGCAAATGTGATGTGACTTTTGTCAGATGGACGTAAGGTTGAGTCCATGAGAAGACTTCGTTCGCCAGTCATGTGATTAGTACATCCACTATCAATAATCCATTCTGAAGCAGCTGCTGTCATACCCTACAGTGCAGTTAGGGGGATAGGCTTCACGAAGTGTATTGTGAAGCATAAACATTTGACAAGCAAGTGGATTATGAAAGCTTAGATCGAGGTTAGGACTGATAGGACAAATAGCAACCGACTCAAGAACAAAATACATAATAAGACCATTTGGGCATTTGATCTTGCGCCCCACAAGATGTTTTAGGTCCCCAGCAATAGCTTCAGACGCATTTGATTTTCGGCTGGAGACCTTTCCCTGCAAAAGAGAGTTAAGCTTTCTTAGCCACCCACATCTTCAAGAGTGGCTTCGAAGCAATGAGTCTAAGTGCAGCATCTGAGAACTTTGGCTTTGGAGCCCTAGCAAATAGTCTTGCAGGTGGAGAATAGTACTCATAAGAATAAGTAGAGTAGTTCTGGGTCTTATGAACATGGCGGTTTGATGAAATACGCTCATATTCATAGGCCTGAGTATACTTTCCCTGCAAAACATTTGTGTTAGTGCGACTCAGGTGAGTCCTCTGTCTGTATGAAGCCTTTGGACCATATGAAGCCTATGGTCTGGGGTTTGTCTTCTTCCCTTGTGATGTCATGACGACATTCACAGGAAGATTCTTCAGACACTTTTTGGGCACCCAGACTTTCTTCATAAGCGGCCCATTCCTGCAGTTAGTACCAATATACCTGGCAAACACTTCACCATTCTGATTCTTAAACAGTTTATAGTTTGCATCAAAGGATTCATCAATGACAATAGGATTAGCACAAGTGAAGCCAGATAGGGTAGATGGATCCACTGAAGGTTCCTTTGCAGCAACCCATGTGGTTTTGGGGTACTGCTCAGGCTTCCAGTAAAAGCCATCAGCATTCATTTTCCTTTCGAACCCAACACCCTCTTTCCTAGGGTTTCGGTTCAGAATCTGCCTTTTGAGGACATCACATAGTGTCTGATGCCCCTTGAGACATTTGTACATCCCTGTTTCAAGCAATATCTTCAACCTAGCATTTTCATTAGCAATAGCAGTGGCATCCTCAGCAGAGGGGTTAGTTACCACATCAACAGTTGAAGACATTGCAATAGTAGCAGCAGTAGAACATCCAGCAACAGAAGTAGCGTTATCACGCTCAAGGCATTTAAGAAATGGTGGTTCAAATCCTTCCTGAGCGGGACTGATCTATTCGGCGCGAAGTGACTTGTTTTCCTTTTGAAGATCTTCATGAGCCGCTCTCAATTTCTCAAGTTCTTGCTTCCTTTGAAGATAATCATAGGAAAGCTTTTCATGAGTTGTTGAGAGTGTTTCATGACGACTTTCAAGTTCCTCATACTTAACATGAAGATTTCTTATGTCTTCAATTAAGGACTGATATCGAGTCATTTCAGCGTCCAACAGGTCATGCTTTTGTCTAACAGTTTTTGAATATGTTCCATAGCTTTCTGTTGTTCAGTTGCAATATTAGCAAGTGTTTTGTAGCTGGGTTTGGAATTACAATCAGAGTCATCTTCACTAGATGTTTGATAGTGAGTATTGCGTGAGTTTACCTTGGCACCACGTGCCATGAAGCAATAGGTGGGAGTGGAGTTGTCCTTGTCATTAGCATCGGCGTCGATGACGAAGTCATTGTCTTCAGTGTTGAAGATGGACTTGGCAATGTAGGCTGTAGCCAGACTTGCAATGCTAGAATCAGACTCCTCCTCAGACTCCACCTCTGCCTCCTTAGAAGCAGACTCCTCCTTTGAATCCATTTCCTTGCCAACAAACGCACGAGCCTTGCCAGATGAGCTCTTCTTGTGTGATGAAGACATTGAGGAAGACTTGGAAGAAGAATTTGAGTATTTCTTCTTCTTCTTGTCGTCAGAATCGTATTCCTTGCTCTTCTTCTTGTTGTTGTTCTCATTGTCCCACTTCGGACACTCAAAGATGTAGTGACCAGGTTTCTTGCACTTGTGGCATGTTCTCTTCTTGTAGTCATGAGCAGAAGCTTCATCATTCCTTGAGCTGGATCGTGAAGACTTTCTGAAGCCTTTCTTCTTGGTGAATTTTTGGAACTTCTTCACAAGCATAGCAAGCTCTCTTCCAATGTCTTCAGGATCATCAGAACTGCAGTCAGATTCTTCTTCAGATGAGGAAACAGCTTTTGCCTTCAAGGCACGAGTTCGGCCATAGTTGGGACCATAAATATCTCTTTTCTCAGAAAGCTGAAACTCATGTGTGTTGAGCCTTTCAAGTATGTCAGACGGATCGAGTCTCTTGAAGTCACGGCGTTCTTGAATCATCAGGGCTAGGGTGTCAAACGAGCTGTCAAGTGATCTTAGGAGTGTCTTGACGATTTCATGCTTGGTGATCTCAGTAGCGCCAAGAGCTTGGAGCTCATTTGTGATGTCAGTAAGGTGATCAAACGTGAGCTGAACATTCTCATTGTCATTTCTCTTGAAGCGGTTGAAGAGGTTGTGAAGGACACTGATCCTATGATCTCTCTGGGTTGAGACGCCTTCGTTGACCTTGGAGAGCCAGTCGCAGACTAGCTTAGATGTTTCCAGAGCACTCACACGACCATACTGCCCTTTGGTCAGATGACCACAGATGATGTTCTTTGCAGTGGAGTCCAGTTGAACGAACTTCTTGACATCAGCAGCAGTGACACCTTCACCAGCCTTGGGAACGCCATTCTTGACGACATACCAGAGGGCGGCATCAATGGCTTCAAGATGCATGCGCATCTTGTTCTTCCAGTAGGGATATTCAGTTCCATCAAAGACGGGGCACGCAGCAGAGACTTTGATTATCCCTGCAGTCGACATAGCTAAAACTCCAGGTGGTTAAACCGAATCACACAGAACAAGGGAGTACCTTGCTCTGATACCAATTGAAAGTGCTAGTGATCGACTAGAGGGGGGTGAATAGGCGATTTTTATGAAAGTCTTCAAAACATGGAAGTTTCAAAGACAATTGATAGAAATGAACCTATTAACATGCAGCGGAAGGTAGACTACACTAGGCAAGCCATAGTCAAGTATTCAATGAAGTGAAAGCACAAAGACTAATAGCAGCTAGGCAGTATGGATCAGGATGGAAGACAGTATGAAGCCAATCAGAACAAGCAGTCACATAGTGAAGACAAATAGATAATGCAAACAGGCAATGACTTCACAAGGACCAACTGTGAATAAAGAGATGGGAAGGATAGACCCAGTTGCTCGTTGAAGACAAGGATTTGTTGGACCAGTTCCAGTTGCTATGACAACTGTACGTCTCGTTAGGGAGGCTGAGATTTAACTCAGAAGACCGTGTCTTCACCTTATTCCCCTTGAGCTAAGGACACCTAGTCCTCGCCCAATCACTCT
Organism: Triticum urartu; assembly: GCF_056163025.1. Lineage (NCBI taxonomy): Eukaryota > Viridiplantae > Streptophyta > Magnoliopsida > Poales > Poaceae > Triticum > Triticum urartu. Next base: position 11,586,599 of record NC_141877.1, read on the forward strand.
GGTAAGTCTTCAAGGGAGACTTCCAAACCTTCATAGACTCCGTTCACCGGCGATCCACAATGGCTCTTGGATGCTCAGAACACGACGCCTAACCGGCTGGAGGATTCATAGTCCTCAAGTGTAACAAGTCTTCAGATCACACGGACAGGAAGACTTCAGTGATGCCTAACACTCTTTGGCTCTGGGTGTTTAGGGATTTGTCCTCACAAGGATTTCTCTCTCAAAGGCTTCGAGGTGGGTTGCTCTCAAACGACAAAAGTCATGCACTAACTCTGAGAAGCCAACCAATTTATGGTGTAGGGGGTGGGCTATTTATAGCCACTAGGCAACCCGACCTGATTTGTCCGAAATGACCCTGGGTCACTAAGGAACTGACACGTGTTCCAACGGTCAGATTTCAAACACACGCGGCAACTTTACTTGGGCTACAAGTAAAGCTGACTCATCCAGCTCTGGATAAGATTTGCTCTCATTGTCTTCGCTCGAAGACATAGGATTTTGGTTAAGCATCACTTTAGTCGCTCTAACTTTGTTCACTGGGACCCCACTTAACAGTACGGTGGTTCCTATGACTCAACAAAGAAGAAAAGGAAACAACGAAACAACTAAGTCTTCGCGCTCCATAGTCTTCACTCAATGTCTTCTCTTGTCATAGTCTTCAATGTGAATATCTTCACATACCACCTTTGTCTTCAATGTCTTCATACATTTTTAGGGGTCATCTCCGGTAGGAAAACCGAATCATTGAGGGACTACTACCTGTGTTATCCTGCAATTCTCACAAAAACATTAGTCCCTCAACCAGGTTTGTCGTCAATACTCCAAAACCAACTAGGGGTGGCACTAGATGCACTTACACTTGGAGTAAAGCTTCTCTAAGATGGGATTACATACCTTGGGTGGTGGCGTTGATCATGATCATGTAGTTGAACTTGTGTGGGTTGCTCAAGGTTGACGTAGCTCATCAAGAGTTGGGAGCACCACTTGGAGTTTGAGTTCATCTACCTACATGGGTTAGTTTTTGCAAGGAAGAGCACTTGTGTATCCAAAATGACAATCATGAAACTCAACATAGAATTTGTCAAAGGATATGTTTGAATGGTTGCGTGCTTCCTTGTCTTCATCCACCATTGTGTAGAGACTTGGTGATATAGAATTTTCTCAAGATGTGAGTGAGTTGCAATCTCATAGATTTAGATTCATCCAAGTACCTACACGGGTTAGATAACATGCAAGGTGCAAATATATCCAAGACATAAGATAGTCAACATAAGAGAACTATCAAGGATTAGTCATAGGCTCATGCCTTGCATGTATCAAATGGAGTTCCCACTCCAAGTTTGAAGCATCAATGATGTTCAATTCACCTCTTAACCTGCAAAACACTTTCTCATCAAGTGGTTTCGTGAATATATCAGCTAACTGCTTTTCGGTGCGAACATGCTTAAGATTAATGTCCCCTTTGGCAACATGATCTCGAATGAAATGATGACGAACTTCAATATGCTTAGTTCGAGAATGTTGCACGGGATTGTGAGCAATCTTAATAGCACTTTCATTGTCACAAAGTAATGGAACATGTTTCACAGATATCCCATAATCTTTAAGAGTTTGGGTCATCCAAAGTAATTGAGCACAACATGATCCAGTAGCAATGTATTCCACTTCGGCGGTGGATAAGGATACCGAGTTTTGTTTCTTGGAAGACCAAGACACAAGAGATCTACCAAGAAATTGACAAGTACCCGAAGTGGACTTTCTATCAACCTTGTCACCGGCATAGTCCGAGTCGGAGTAGCCAACAAGATCAAAGGAGGCCCTCTTTGGATACCAAATGCCAAAATTTGGTGTATGGATTAAGTATCTCATTATCCTTTTCACGGCCTTAAGATGACATTCTTTAGGAGCGGCTTGATATCGTGCACACATGCACACACTTAGCATAATATCGGGACGTGAAGCACATAGATATAACAATGAACGAATCATAGAGCGATAAACCTTTTGATCAACCGGTTCACCATCTTTGGTTAAATCAAGATGTCCACTAGTAGGCATGGGTGTAGTAATACCTTTGCATTCTTGCATATTGAACTTCTTGAATAAGTCCTTGGTGTACTTTGTTTGAGAGACAAAGGTACCTTCCCTAGTTTGCTTGATTTGCAAACCAAGAAAGAATTTGAGTTCACTCATCATCGACATCTCAAACTTCTCCGACATTAGCTTTCCAAACTTTCACTAAAATGAGGGTTAGTTGATCCAAATATAATATCATCGACATAAATTTGGCACACAAATAGTTCTCCATTAACCCTTTTAGTAAAAAGAGTAGAATCTATTTTTCCAATTTCAAAGCCTTTTTCAATAAGGAACTTGGTCAAGCATTTATACCATGCTCTAGGAGCTTGTTTAAGACCATAAAGAGCTTTGTGAAGTTTGTAAACATGATTAGGTTTCTTAGGATTGACAAATCCGGGAGGTTTCTTAACATAAACTTCCTCCTCTATTTCACCATTTAGAAAAGCACTTTTAATGTCCATTTGGTACAAGGTGATATCATGATGATTATCATAGGCAAGTAAGATGCGAATGGACTCAAGTATAGCAACGGGGGCATATGTCTCACCATAGTCCATACCTTCGACTTGAGTGTAGCCTTGGGCGACGAGACGTGCTTTGTTGCGAACTACTTGTCCATCTTCATCTTGCTTGTTGCGAAACACCCATTTGGTACCGATGATGTTGTGGTTGTTGTCGGGCTTCTCAACTAATGTCCAAACTTGATTTATCTCAAAGTTGTGTAGCACTTCATGCATGGCATTTATCCAATCCGGATCTTCCAAAGCTTCTTCAACCTTCATAGGTTCAATGCTAGAGATGAATGAATAGTGTTCACAAAAGTTAGCTAAACGAGTTTTTGAGCGAGTTATTCTCCCGGTTTGGATATCATTGTAGATTTGCTCGACGGGATGGTCTTTAGCAATTCTTGCTCGAACTCGTGAAAGCTTTTGCTTGGATCTTGGTTGAACATCTTCTTCATCTTGTTATTCTTCTTGGCCTTCTTCGTTGTTGACGTTGTCGTTCTCTTGTCGTGGTGGAGGAGGTTGTTGGCGTTCATCTTGGTGCACTTCCTCGTTTTCTTCATCTTGGTGTGTCCCACTTGTGGATGCTTCCGTATCAACTCTTGGTTCACCTTGTCGTGAGGTCGAAGCTTCCACTTGGATGGACGAGGTACTCTCCTTCACCTCCGTTGGACGAATCTTGCCAATAGACAAGTCTTGGATTGCTTCCGAAGGGTCTTTGTCTCCTACATCAATTGGCAATTGCTCTACTTGCGACCCGTTAGATTCATCAAACTTCACATCTACCGTCTCTTCAACCTTTTGGGTGAAATTATTGTAGACACGATATGTGTGAGAGTTTGAGCCATAACCAAGTAGGAAACCTTCATGAGACTTAGGAGCAAATTTAGAACAACGATGCTTATCAAGAATGTAGCACTTTGAGCCAAATACTCAAAAGTATCCAACTTGTGGTTTGTTACCGGTGAGGAGCTCGTATGCCGTCTTGCCGAGTAGCTTGTGAAGATACAAGCGATTTGTTGCATGACAAGCTGTCTCAACCGCTTCCGCCCAAAAGTGCTTTGGCATCTTGTACTCATCAAGCATCGTTCTTCCCATTTCGATGAGTGTCCGGTTCTTCCTCTCAACAACTCCATTCTGTTGAGGTGTGTACGTAGCCGAGAACTCATGTGAAATCCCTTCTTCATCAAGAAAGGTGTCCACATTTGCGTTCTTGAACTCCGTTCCGTTGTCGTTGCGAACCTTCTTGATTTTCACTTCAAATTGATTTTGGGCCTTCCTAGCGAAGTTTTTGAAGATCTTTTGTACCCGTGATTTATCATCGAGAAAGAACACCCACGTAAATCTTGAAAAATCATCAACTATAACTAGACCAAAAGAATTTCCACCGAGACTTTTGTAAGCGTTAGGACCAAAAAGATCCATGTGAAGTAGCTCGAGTGGCCTCCTTGCGGTCATGATGTTCTTCACGGGATGCCTTCCTCCAACCTGTTTACCTGCTTGACAAGCGCTGCAAAGTCTATCCTTATCAAATATGACATCGTTAACGCCAAGGATATGATTTCCTTTAATAAGCTTGTCAAGGTTTCACATACCAACATGACCTAATCGTCTATGCCATAACCAACCTTTAGAGGATTTAGCAATTAAGCAAGTTCTAGGTTGAGCCTTTTTAGTGAAATCAACAATGTAAAGATCACCTCTGCGTATACCGGTAAAGGCTATTTTATGATTATCTCTATGAAACACTTGGCAATCTACTTCAGTAAATAGGACACTGAAACCGAAATCAGCACGTCTAGATACTAAAAGTAAATTGTAGCCAAGAGATTCAACGAGCATGACATTTTGTATGGAGCTATCATGTGATATGGCCACCTTACCGAGGCCAACCACCTTACCCTTTGAGTTGTCACCGAAAGTGACATACTTTCGAGGACCGTCGTTTTCAGCAAGCTCATGGAACATATCTTTATCTCCGGTCATATGATCAATACATCCACTATCAAGAACCCATTCCTTTCCTCCAGCCATGTAGCCGCGAAGATTTGCCATAAGACCAAAGTGTCTCATTGCATCATTAAGATCATAGTCACTGTCATCATCATCCTCATCATAGTATCCATGTTCAACATCATCTTGTGATTGATCAATTCCTAGAGAGGGTAATTCATTATGAATTCTAATAGCTTTGGAAATGATATTGCTAATGATTCCAACATCTCCTTTGGCACTCGTAAGATTAGTAAGCTCAAATAGGTAATCACCAAATTTGGGATCATTGGAACTCATCTTAATCAAGGCAATGGACTTATGAAGGATCTCATCTAAGTTCTTCAAGGAATGGTTTGGAAAACGTTTCTCAAGGAATCTCCATATAGTGTAGGCCCAATCAAGAGTAGGCAAACATTCAATCAAGTTTCTAGGCAAGCCTCTAGTGATAAGATTAATAGTTCTAAGGTTGCGAATCATGTCAATAGACTCATCAAGGGTAGGATGCAAATGATCAACATGAGGTGCACAAGGGCTAGTAATGTACTTGTTCAAATGATATTCATTGAAAATCTCAAGCATTTCATTTTTCCACTCATGAAAATATTCTCCATCAAGAATAGGCACTCTACGTCTAAGACTCCCCAAAGTAGACACATCCATCTTCCTCCAAAGGTGTTTAAACCAAGGCAATGGAGACCAAAGCTCTGATACCAATTGAAAGGATCGAGAAGAGGTGTCTAGAGGGGGGTGATTAGACACTAAGTACCAAAAGTTGTAGTTTTTAATTTCTTTAAGTTGAAGTGGAGTTTTGGCACAAGTTTAACAAACACAATACATATCAAGCAAGCATTCAAGAGTATATGAGCAGTGGAAAGTAAAGCATGCAACTTGCAAGAATGTAAAGGGAAGGGTTTGGAGGATTCAAACGCAATAGGAGACACGGATGTTTTTGTCATGGTTCTGATAGGTGGTGCTATCGTACATCCACGTTGATGGAGACTTCAACCCACAAAGGGTAACGGCTGCGCGAGTCCACGGAGGGCTCCACCCACGAAGGGTCCACAAAGAAGCAACCTTGTCTATCCCACCATGGCCGTCGCCCACGAAGGACTTCCCTCACTAGTGGTAGATATTCACGAAGTAGGCAATCTCCTTGACCTTACAAACTCCTTGGTTCTACTCCACAATCTTGTCAGAGGCTCCCAAGTGACACCTAGCCAATCTAGGAGACACCACTCTCCAAGAAGTAACAAATGGTGTGCTGATGATGAACTCCTTGCTCTTGTGCTTCAAATGATAGTCTCCCCAACACTCAACTCTCTCTCACAGGATATGGATTTGGTGGAAAGAAGATTTGAGTGGAAAACAACTTGGGAAGGCTAGAGATCAAGATTCATATGGTAAGAATGGAATATCTTGGCCTCAACACAAGTGTAGGTGGTTCTCTCTCAGAAAAGGTAAGTTGGAAGTGTAGGTTCGTTCTGATGGCTCTCTCCATGAATGAAGAGGAGGTGGAGGGGTATATATAGCCTCCACACAAAATCTAACCGCTACACACAACTTGCCAATCTTGGTGGGACCGAATTGGTAAACTCGGTCGGACCGATTCAGCAAATCTAGTGACCGTTAGGATTTTCGGTGGGACCGGCATGCAACTCGGTAGGACCGATATGGTTAGGGTTTGGGCATAACGTAATCTCGGTGAGACCGATTACACAAAATCGGTGAGACCGATTTTGGTAATAAGCTAACCAGAGAGTTGGTCAGGTAAACTCGGTGGGACCGATTCACTCATTTCGGTGAGACCGAAATGTTACGAAAAGGAGATGGAGAGTTTACATTGCAATCTCGGTAGGACCGATTATGCAAACTCGGTGAGACCGATTTTGGTAATAGATCCTTACAGAGAGATTGCAATCCCATCTCGATGAGACCGAGATCCCTATCGGTAAGACCGATTTGCCTAGGATTTGTGGCAGTGGCTATGACATCTGAACTCGGTGGCGCCGGATAGAAAGAATCGGTGGGGCCGAGTTTGACTTTTGGTTTAGGTCATATGTGGATGTGAGAAAGTAGTTGAGGGCTTTGGAGCATATTACTAAGCACTTTGAGCCAGAGCCTCATTAAGCAACACCTCATCCCTCCTTGATAGTATTGGCTTTTCCTATAGACTCAATGTGATCTTGGATCACTAAAATAAAAAATGTAGAGTCTTGAGCTCGGAGCTTGAGCCAATCCTTTGTTCTTAGCATCTTGAAGGGGTTCCACATCCTCTAGTCCATGCCACTTCATTGTTGAACTTATCTAAAACATACTAGGTAAAAGTGTTAGTCCAACAAGAGACATGTTGACATTAATTACCAGAAATACCTAGGGAGCACTTGTGCTTTCAGCTGGTTGCTTTGAAAGTGAGAGAATTACTTTTTCTTAGCTTTTGAATCTATTAGTTAAAAGCCCGTGCGTTGCTACGAGTTTCTACAACAGCTGCTTCTTTAGACTTTGTAAGATGGTCCAATGCCTTGTTGTCATCTGGTAATTTTGTTATCCGCCCTAAAAAAATAAGAATGGAATATAGTGTGCTCAAATACAGATGTAACTGATGAATGGGAAGGAGGCGGGGCAATAAATGGGAAGGAAGCGAGGCAATACAACCATATGCCCGTGAGCTTGAAAAAGAAAAGATTGAATGTTCTGTTACTTTGCTTTCCAGAGAAGATTCCGTATGCTTTCACCTCTATCTTTGCTAGTTCTTCTGTAAGATTACATATATGCACAAGGGATAAGAACAAAATATCAAGATTTTAACAAATGTGTGAACAAACATTGAAAGTGTAATTGTAGGAGACGCAACATGGATTTCCTATTTATTCTCTTCTTATACTTACAAACAATTGTCTTCAAATACTCATAGAAATGTTTACAATTTTCTTCCTTCATTTGCCTCTGCATGTAAACAGTTATCAGAAACTATGGAGCAGGTCTTTTTAATGATAGTGATGGTTGATTATTAGATGTTGATGCACATATGGAGATTTCATACATAATATTTCCTTTTTGGCAATTTTCATAAAGACATTATAAAATGTTGGCCTTGTGCCATTTTTTTAACATTGAAATTACATGTGTGCCAAGATGGTATCTCCTATCTTTGGACTACATCACGAGTTCTAGGATATGACTTAGCTATGACAGTATGACCATCAACTAATCAGGTCTATATTATACAATTTGACTACAAATTATGTCAAAAATCTCTGAAGTATCCTGGAAGGCCAAACTTTACTTCAAAAAGCAAACTATCTAAAATACTTACTATAAGTGATATATGAACTCTTTTCCACGCACACTCAAAATCTCAAATGCATATGTCGAAGACATTGAATTTTGCATCTGAAATACCCATGATAACCTATAGAGCAGTAAGCATAAGTAGAGAAAAGGTCAAAGGCATATCTCGAAGACATTGAATTTTGCATCTGAAATACCATGATAACCTGTAGAGCAGTAAGCATAAGTAGAGAAAAGGTGTAACTGATTGATATTTATAGCTAAATGATTGGCCTCATTTAAACAAGAAAAAAGCACATAGCAATCCAAGCGAAGTAACAAGTTGACTTGACAATCCTTCTATGGGAGAAAGCCAGAGTAATAAATTAATGAATTGGCTCAGCAAACTTCTCGCATACATCCAACAATGACTTGGGGATGCATGGGAGAAAGCCACAACTATCAAGCTCTATACCCATGTACTCCCTTCCTCCAGAAATACTTGTCATCAAAATGGATAAAAAGAGATGATAAGTATTTTCGGACGGAGGGAGTACTTGATAGGATCATTTGTTAGCCAGGCACAAAACTTCTTTGCGTCCCTTGAGCGGTGCACTTGCGTGGATACGTCTATCAAGATATTTTCTAGGTCCGTCTATTCTAAAAGCATTCTACTAATTTATATAGATATTTAATGTTACCCTGTAAAATCTTGCATACACAACCAACTAAATACATCGAGGCAATGAATAATACTGGTTTTCTCGGATTTATGTTGAAATCCACTCCAAAAAAATAGTTTTAAGCACCCAAAATAAATAATCTAAACAACTTGTACAACAAACTACTCCCTCAGTCCCTAATATAAGAGTGTTTTTAACACTACCATCCCATAATATAAGAGCGTTTTTGACACTATTCGAGTCAAATAGTGTCAAAAATGCTCTTATATTATGTGACGGGGGGGAGTACATGTTCACTTTTATTATTATAATTTATTTTCTAATGATAAATATTGAATTGTACCTAAATATAAAACAACAATTTTTAGTTTATTAACGCTTCTAGTACCAAACCGTAGCAGTTTATATAACATGTCAAATATTTAACAATAAAGATATATTAACGGCTACATAATTAGGAAGAGATGAAAATGTTTAGTATAAATACATAGATGAGTAAATATCCAGCTCACTATTGTGCCGCTAAAATGGTTGTGACGGAAAAACATAGTTATGAAGTTTTCACTCCTCATGTGGATGTTGCGGTTGCAACTTGATGTTTTATTATGAAAGCGGTTAGGGTTTCTTACAGATTTTCCAAACACAGTGTATCTCACTGATTCTTGATGATCCCGTCGGTGGCACACTGCTCGACCAGGACGAGCTGCTTCCGGTGCGCGTCATAGAAGCCACATAGCCGGCGCCGGCGACACCTAGTGAGAGCAGCATCTTCCACCGGTGCTGCGCCCAAAAGCCCTTCCCAGGGGCAGGGGTTAGCTCAAACATGGCGGCGCTCCTCCACCAAACTAGACGGAATTGAAGGAGAGAAAGGGGTCGGTACGACCAGAGCAGGCTAGGGTTCATCAGCAGCATAGTTCAAGGAATCCATATTGGATGGACCTGCAGTCGACGTTGGTCCGGTAGGTGGCGGCGAGAGGGACTCTGGCGTGGGTGTAAGGGGATCTGGGCCTGTTTCGGTGGAGATGTGGGTGAAGCCGGCCGACACAGATTCTCCAATTTGCTGAGGCGAATGAAAAGGCTGCCTTGCCCCTCGTGGATTTTGTCCATTAATTTACATCCCACGGCTGCTTTGTGATCAATTTTCCTCATGGACGGCCAGTTTGGCAGGAAAACAATCCCGGTTTGGGATGGGGAAGTGAGCAGGCAGAGAAAAAAACCCTGTTCAGTTCAGTAAAAAAGATGCTACACACTGATTGAATTCGAAAATTACTTAATCTCAAAATAACCAAAATATTTCCACCAAAAGCCCCTACAAGTGCAAAGGTACATTTTAACATATAATTTTTAGATGGGTCTGAACATACACAAAAGCCATCAATCAGTACACTTCTTTGTCACCGAATTTATCGCAAAAGATCAAAATATCCTTCCCTCCAGCCGCATGCTATGTTGCGCGGATACTTCAGAAAGCGCGTGTATCCAGCCTGATACTGCCCCCATACGGCTCGATATGAATCCCATACGTATCCCTCGATTTTTATTTAAAATAAATAAAATAATGTTTGATACACATGAGATACTGTTGTTATACGTATCTCGTACTATCTTTTCTTTTCTTATAGGCTCAACCATGCACGTGCTGAAGAAATAAAGGTGATCGCGCCTACAGCCGCCAGGGCTCTTTCCTCTTCCGCCGTCCTTTGGCGTGAGGGGGGCCATCGGATCACGCGTGTGGATTATTTTAGGCATTAGTAGCTTAGGGTTTTGGGATGTTCATCGTCTTGTCTTCGGCGGTAGCGATGGCGGCGCCGACTAATAAATCTTTAGATCCTTTCCCAACGAGGTGATCTGCTTTTGGGGTGGATTTGGAAACCAGTGTGTTCAAGCAAGCATGATGTAGCGGGGGCAGCATCCTTGTGGTGGATCTATGTCCTCGGGCTCCGTCGTTGCGACGGTGTTTGGTCCAGCACCGGCGTGGAGCTTGGGAGGTAGTCCAGGAGCAAATGCAGATTGTGGTCTGCATTGGCGGCATCTGAAAGATGGTGGATCGTGTGATGGCTTCGTGGTTTGTGGCAGGTAGGTATGGTTTCCTCCTTCGATGTCTTAGTTGTGCGGGGTACCAGATCTGGAGTTCGATGGTGTGTCCGGGGTGTTGTCCCGATCTGATTCATTCAACGACAATGGCTTCATCTTTATTGGCGAGCCACCTTGGAGGTCCGCAAAGATGCATATCAGCGATGGAGCCGCTTCGAGCTCGGGTGTGGAGGTGATCCGTCATTTCTTTTTTTGTGCCTGCTGTGGTGGTGCCAGAGATAGGTGACGGGCGTTGGTGTCAACTGTCAAGTTCAGAGGATTCTTCGGTCTTATTTGTAATTTTACTTCTTGGCTGGTGTTCCTGTGTGCAAAGTGTATCGTTCTGTTGTGTTTTCAGTTTTGTCAGGTCGGTATATACGTGGCTTGTACTGTGATCCTTATAATATAAATAAATTAGACACATATTACCAGAAAAAATGCATGTGTTAAAGATTTAGGTTTTGTGCATCAAAACTTGCACCTTATTTCAAGGAAATCACCGGAGTATAATCCTGCCCATCCAGATTTTGGGACACTGGAGTATAATCCTGCCCATCAAATGACCTATTTGTTGGTGGTGTTGAACCCCTGCAGCAAGCTAAATTCTAGATGATCTAAAGCAAATCTGGAGTATTTGATAGAAGACTTCGTCACTTCATACGCTTCCTATTAATATATATATACAAGCGTATCCTTGTATCCTAGTTTTTCGAAAATTGACATATTGAACGTATCTCCGTATCGCGTATCCAAGTATCCATGCAACAGAGGTGTATGTACTTTTTTTGAACAATCACCGGCGTGGAGAGGCTCCCCACCTGAATGCATTACTCAAAGTGATGTGAGGCCAGTTTATAGAGTTGCACTAGTGTGCGGGGAGAGGTATTGACGCCCTGACATGGCGCTGACTTTCTGCTGAGATCGCCTAAATCTAGCAGTCCAGATAGTGAAATCGTTTAAAATATTTTGGACGGTTACATGCACAGAGTGACATGTTCTGCACAAAACGACAGAGTTACTGGAGTCCCAGATCTTCGAGAGGACGGAGAGCGCCACCGAAGGACAAATATCATTGTCCTGTCCGGGTGGTGTGGCGATGTCCCAAATGTCGTCGATGGTGGAGGAAGCCTTAAGCTAAATGGGCGCCCACACCGATGTGGAGTCGGGACAGTGGAGGAAGATGTGAGCTGCGTCCTCAAAGGGTGCAGTGCGGCGAGCACAAATGGTTTCAGTGATGATGGTCTTGCGGAAGAGGTTGGACTTGGAGTTGAAGCAGTCTTTGAAGAGGAGCCATCCGAATACCTGCACCTTGATGGGGATGTGCGAGGCCCAAATGAGACAAGCGTTGGTGTCGTTGTTGGGTGACCCAGCGAGAAGGTTGTAGGCATTCTTAGTGGAGAACGGAAGCCCATGGGCAAGATACCTTTTGTCGGTGTTGTCATTTGTCCGGAAATCTTGCAAGAAGGACAAAACAACATCAATCTCTACAAAGGCAACATTAGTAAGACGATCTCGTAGGTTAGCTACCAATCCATTTTGCAAATGAGCGAGGCTAAGGCTATTTGGCTTGTGGAATGGGAAGAAAGGTGGCGGAAGGCTAGGTATAGGGGTTGGTGGTGGATCCAAGTGTCAAGCCAAAAAAAGGAGCCCTGAAGAAGATATTGAAACATTACTAGGAAAAACCTTATACACAGAATCTTAGCAGCAGTGTGGTACAAGGAAGAGGCGCGCGGGAACAAAACAAGCACTACTGCTACTGATTTAGCAGTAGCGCGGCTGGGTGGAACCACACTGCTACTAAATTTCACCGACCGTTTCCGCCACCTTAGGTTTAGCAGTAGCGCGCTCCAGATAACTGCGCTACTGATAAAGTAATAGTAGTAGCGCGTTTTTTGGGTGACGCTACTACTAATTTTGAAACTGGCCACATGGCGGGCCTCGCTTAGCAGTAGCGCGTGCCCCGGAAGCGCGCTGCTGCTATTTTATTAGAAGTAGCACGGTTTACAACCAGCGCTACTGCTAAGCAGCAGCATATACCACCTTTTCCCTCCCCCTCCCCCGTCCTCTCTTCCTCACTTTTCCCCTACCTCCCACCTCCTCTCACCCTCATTTTGCTTCTTCCTCACTATTTCACCCCTCATTACTCTCCTTCTTCTACCTACCTTTCTCTCTCCTTATTACTCCTAGCTGATTACATCACCTTCATTAATGCATCTCCTTTCTCTTTTTCCTTCCCCCTCCATTAGTTGAAATTGTCTCCTCCCAAACTAGCTAGCTAGGTAGATGTACCATTTAGTAAAGTGACCTATGTACCCCCTAACTAGATCTAGCCTTGTCAAGAAGAGCTTTTTCCACTTTTGATCTCCCTACTATATCATCATCTCCATCGTGGTGTGCTCGATCTCGAGATAGGTGATTAAAAATTAATGCTTTTGCAAGAATGGAAATATGTGTATGTGTGTGCGATATGACATAATAGGGCGATATGATGGAAAATGAGTTGACGCCGAATTGTGCTTGTGAGTTGCCTATGTTTTGCCGAAGTGTCGATTTATTTCTGTTTCGGCGAATTCCGGGCAAACTCTATATGTCCTGTTTTTAGGGAAGGTCATGCCGAATTTTTGTATGACTTTGATGCATGCACATATTTTTATAATCAATTTGTTTATTATTATCGTGCAGGTGTTCATGATGGTCAGTGATGTCTACTACACAACCTTCTTCTTGTAGACGTTGTTGGGCCTCCAAGTGTAGAGGTTTGTAGGACAGTAGCAAATTTCCCTCAAGTGGATGACCTAAGGTTTATCAATCCGTGGGAGGCATAGGATGAAGATGGTCTCTCTCAAACAACCCTGCAACCAAATAACAAATAGTATTTTGTGTCCCCAACACACCCAATACAATGGTAAATTGTATAGGTGCACTAGTTCGGCGAAGAGATGGTGATACAAGTGCAATATGGATGGTAGATATAGATTTTTGTAATACGAAAATATAAAAACAGTAAGGTAACTAATGATACAAGTGAGCGAAAATGGTATTGCAATGCACTAAAACAAGGCCTAGGGGTTCATACTTTCACTAGTGCAAATTCTCCCAACAATAATAACAATCCCTCAACGTGCAACAAAGAGTCACTCCAAAGTCACTAATAGCGGAGAACAAACGAAGAGATTATTGTAGGGTACGAAACCACCTCAAAGTTATTCTTTCCGATCAATCCATTGGGCTATTCCTATAAGTGTCACAAACAACCCTAGAGTTCGTAGTAAAATAACACCTTAAGACACAAATCAACCAAAACCCTAATGTCACCTAGATACACCAATGTCACCTCAAGTATCCGCGGGTATGATTATACGGTATGCATCACACAATCTCAGATTCATCTATTCAACCAACACAAAGAACTTCAAAGAGCGCCCCAAAGTTTCTACCAGAGAGTCAAGACAAAAACGTGTGCCAACCCCTATGCATAAGTTCATAATGTTACGGAACCCGCAAGTTGATCACCAAAACATATATCAAGTGGATCACGTGAATATCCCATTGTCACCACAGAAATCTCCCCAGAAAGTTATATGGTACTTATCGATCACTCCCTGTCTCCAGCGGTATTTCGTAGAACCCAAGGAAGCAAAGCTCATGCGCCGGCACGCGGAGAGGACGAAGCCTGATGATGAAGATGATCCGAAGCTGAGACACATCAAGGATGGAAGCCAGTGGAGAGCGTTGAACGTCAAATATTGGTATTTTGAATGTGATGCAAGGAACATCATGCTCGGCGCGTGTACCGATGGCATGAATCCGTTTGGCAACCAGAACACTAACCATAGCACATGGCCCGTGTTTGTATGGATGTACAACCTCTCCCCTGGTTGTGCATGAAGTCGAAGTACATTCACATGAGCATGTTGATTCAAGGGCCGAAACAACCGGGAAATAATATTAATATGTATCTGGGGCTACTTCAAGAGGAGTTAGACACGTTATGGAAAACACCGACCAAGACATGGGACGCCAACAAAGGCGAGTGTTTCTATATGAGAGCCGCGCTGATCACGACGATGCACGACTATCTCGGTTACGGATATGTCGCATGCCAAGTGTGCCATGGTTATTGCGGATGCACTCGGTGCATGGATGATACGACGTCTCAGCAGCTAACGTCAAGGAAAGATGGCGGGTCTGGGAAAATCGTGTTCATGGGGCATCGAAGATGGCTCAAGAAGGACGACCCGTGGAGATCTATTCAATGGTGAGGCTGAGCATTGAGGACCTTCATGTAATCGGAGTGGCGCCGAAATTGATGAGCTGTTGAAAAACTGGGATGTAAGTGCATCTAGTGCCCCTTAGTGATTTTGGTGTATTGAAGACTTATAGGTTAAGGGACTAATGCATTTGTGAGTGTACACAGGTCTATAAGTCTATGAGGAGTTTGATATTTACAGAGAAAGTCGACCCCTAAAATGAAGTTCTTCGACTGAAGACTTCGGCTTTCTGAAGACTTTCTAAAGACTTTGAAAGTGAAGAAATTGGTGTGACCTTGAAGACTTGGTATTCATTCGAGGAACATGAAGCGTGAAGACTTTTGTTTTCGTAGTTTCATTTTCTCTTTCTTGAGTCATAGGAAACACTGTACTATTAAAGGGGGTCGAGGAAATACTAAGGAAAATTTTCCATGTGATGCTCAACTCAAAATCCTGCACCTACCAATCCCTTCGAGTGAAGCCATTGGAAATCTCATACAGTCCAGTCATATTCTTCAGTGATAGAGACGAAGTTCTTCTGGTCTCTGAGGAATTTGTTCTGACTGAGGAGTTAGGAATTCGCCAGTGCGGATTGCCTACACAGTGAGGAACATGATAGCCCTGAGGATTTTGCTACTCAAAATTCCTACCATTGTTGTGCTATGCGCCAGCTGTCGCAAAATATCTATCCACCTAATGGTCATATCATTGAAGGGCCTTTATGTCTTATCATGTCGGGCTGCTCCCTAGGCTATAAATAGCCGCCCCCTACAACCACTAGCTGGTTGGCTACTCCGATAGAAACTGACACTTGTCATTTGAGAGCAACCCATCCTCCGAGGACTTTGAGATAAAATCATCAAGTGAGGAAAAACCCAAACCCAAACACCTACAAACCCCAAGTGATTGAGCATCACTGAAGAGATTGATCCTGCGTGGATCCGACGCTTGTTACCTTTGAAGACTGTGCTTCTTCCAGACGGTTAGGCATCATGGTCTAGAGCATCCAAGAGGAATTGTGGATCGCTGAGTGACCAAGTTGGTGAAGGTTTGGAAGTCGCCTGAAGACTTACCACAAGTGATTGGGCGAGGTTTGTGTGATCTTAGCTCAAGGAGAATACGGTGGGGACTTGGTGTCCTGAGCTGCGTGCTCAGGACTGGGTGTCCAGGACTGTGTATCCTCGAGTTTAAATACTCAGTCGCTCCAGCCAGACGTAGAACTGAGACAGCAGTTGGAACTGGTCTACCAAATCCTTGTCTTCACCAAGCTTACTGGATCTATTTCCTCAACTCTTTCATTTCCTCATAACTGTGTTGTGTGCTTGTTCATATCTGTGTTTGAAGACTTTGACTGAAGACTTTCTCAATTTCCTCAGTTCAATTTCTTCAGTCTGTTTGTCTACATCCTGTGCTTACGCTTCCTGTAGTCTGTGCCTGTCTTCATTTCATCATGATGACTATGCTTGTGTTCTGTTATGTTTACTTTTGAGTACTTATTCCGCTGCTAGTAGTTCTTCGCTAAGGAATTTCCTCACCGGCAAATTCCTCAGTGAAGAACATCATAAAAATCGCCTATTCATCCCCCCTCTAGTCGATATAATGCACTTTCAATTGGTATCAGAGCAAGGTACTCCCTTGTTCTCTATGATTTTGGTTTAACCGCCTGGAGTTTTAGTTATGTCGACCGCAGGTATGATCAAGGTCTCTGCTGGGTGTCCTACCTTCGATGGGACGGACTACCCCTACTGGAAGAATAAGATGCGAATGCATCTTGAGGCAATTGATAATGATCTCTAGTATGTTGTGGAAAATGGTGTTCCCTCAGTCACACCTTCTCTGAATGCTGCTGATGTGAAGAGATTCAAGCAACTCGACTCTCAAGCAAAGAATATCATATGTGGCCATCTGAGCAAAGGACAGTATGGCAGAGTGAGTGCTTTGGAGGCAGCGAAGCTTATCTGGGACAGGTTGTCCAAAGTGAATGAAGGAGTCTCAACAGCGCGACTCTCGAGTTGATGTTCTTCGCAATCTCTTCAATCGCTTCAAAAGACTCGACAATGAAAATGTTCAACAAACCTTCGATCGCCTCACTGACATCTCAAATGAGCTTCAAGCACTTGGTGCCACTGACATCACCGACCATGAGGTGGTGAAGAAATTAATGAGATCACTTGATTCCTCATTTGACACTCTGGCATTGATGATACAAGAACGTGCTGATTACAAGTCACTTGATCCCGCTGATATTCTCGAGAGGCTAAATACTCATGAGTTCCAACTTGCTGGAAAAAAGAGATCTCTATGGTTCGAGCTATGGCAGATCACGTACACTGAAGGCCAAGGCAATATCTGAGTCCGAAGATGAAGACTCTGGTAGCAGCCTTGGTGATCCTGAAGAACTAAGCCATGATCTAGCTCTGCTCGTGAAGAAGTTCCAAAAGTTCTCAAGACGTGGTCGCTTTGGAAGACCCACAAGGAGCAATGATTCCTCATCCAGTGACTACAAGAGGAGGCTCTGTCACAAATGCAAGAAACCTGGACATTACATTTAAGATTGTCCTCAGTGGGAAAAGGAATCAAAGAAGAAGAAATACAAGGATTATAGTTCTGATGATGTGAAGAAAAAGAAGAAATCCACAAAATCTTCATCATCAAAATTCTCAAAGCCTTCATATCACAAGAAGAGCAGCTCCAAGAAGGCTAGGGCATTCATTGGCAAGGAAATGGACTCTGAGGCTGAATCTGAAGAAAATGAGGAAGAGGAGACATCCGAGGAGTCCGAATCCGGAGTGGCGAGCCTAGTTCTCGCTACTGCATTCGTCAGCAAGTCTATCTTCAACACTGAAAAAAATGACCTCACCAACAAGGCTGATGAAGGCAATGATGACTACGCTCCCACCTATTGCTTCATGGCAAAGGGTGCCAAGGTACTCAAATATACCTCCTCTGAATCAAGTGAGAATGAATCTGATGAAAACCTTAAGCCCAGCTATTCTAAACTTGCTAAGATTGCTATAAAACAATAAAGGGCTCTTGAAAAGGTTCAAAACATGCTAGAAAAAAGTGATGATATGTTGGGTGAAGAAATGGATCGCACTAAAGCCTTGACTGAAAATCTTCAGAGACTTCAGACTAGGTTTGACAATCTTCAAGGTCATCATAACACTCTCTTATCTGATCATGAGAAGCTTTCTTATGAATTTCTTCAAAGAAAGTAAGACCTTGAGAAGCTAAGAGTGAGTTATGAAGATCTTCATAAGGAGCGCAATTCATTACTTGCTAAATAAATCAGCGCTTCTCAAGAAGAATTTGTTCCTCCATGCTTGAAGTGCATTGAACATGAATCTGCTAATTCTTAACCTGAATGTTCAAATGCTGCTAATGTTTCAAATTCTTCACATGCCTCTGCTATCACTAATTCCTCATCTAAGGACATCGCTAGTATCACTGACGATGCAGGGCTAAAGGAATTGTACATGACAGGCATGTACAAAAGCCTCAAAGGGCATCAGACTCTTTCTGATGTGCTTAAAAAGCAGATCCTCAACAGGAACCCTAGGAAAGAGGGTATTGCTTTTGAGAGGAAACTCAATGCTGATGGTACATATTGGAAGCCTGAGCAGTACCCCAAAACTACATGGGTTGCTGCAAAGGGACCTCCAGTTGATCCATCTAACTTATCTAGATTTGCATGTGAATCTCCTCGTTCTGATGATGAGTCATTTGACTCCAACTATAAACTATTCAAAAATCAAAATGGTGAAGTATTTGCTAGATATGTTGGCACTAACTGCAGGAACGGTTCCCTTATGAAGAAAATCTGGGTTCCCAAAATATGCCTTGAAAATCTTCAGGTGAATGTCATCATGACGCCACCTGTGAAGAATAGGAACCCCAGATCAAATTCTTCATATGGACCAAATTCTTCATATGGATCCAAGTCCTCATACGGACCAAACTCCTCACATGGATCATATTCCTCAAAAGGATCAAAGTCCTCATATGAACATCATCGTGCCAACCCGTCTGTTTCACAGGGAAGATCTAAGGATTATGGATATGTGCATTATTCATCAAATCATTATGTCCATAAGTCCTCGAAGAATTTCTCTGCTTACTCTTATGCTTACTCTAACCCCTCTTATGTGAGATGAAATGGACTGGCTTCTATGCCATCCTTCTCGTATGGAGCTCGCAGAGTGATGAACTCTTTGCCACCCCTTCAGATGTGGGTGGTGAAGAAAAAGAACTAATATCTTCTGTAGGGTCAGGTCTCCAGACGTATGGAATCATCTGAAGAATTTGCTGGAGACCTGAGTATGCCTGATAGGACGCAAGCTAATCATGAAGAAATGAACTTTAATTTTTCACGTCCTCATACTGCTTTATCTGTTCTGTTGCTTGATGAAATTGATCTGATGAATGGATGTCATATTCTTCACTGATGAAGTATATGAGTTTGTAAGCTGCACTAATTCATCTGCAGGATGATCAACCCAAAGCCACTAAGTGGGTCCTCGATAGTGGATGTACAAATCACATGACTGGTGACAAGAATCTATCGATGGATGCTCCATTATCTCCGTCGCATCTGAAGCGTATCATCTTTGCCGACAAAGGAAAAAGTCAGGTATTGGGTCTAGGTAAGGTTGCGATCACAAAGAATCGACACATGGACAAAGTCATGCTTGTCGAGTCCTTAGGATACAACCTTATGTCTGTCTCAATGGTTTGTGATCTTGATATGGTTGTTGTCTTTGGCAAGTATCGTTGTGTTGTGGTTATGGAAGCTGACGATTCCAAAGTCTTCGAAGGCTTTAGGAGAGGAGACCTGTATATTGTCGATTTCTCTACAGGACCACAACTAGCCGTGCGCCTACTTGCAAAAGCTTCAGAAGGCTGGCTCTGGCATCGACGACTTGGTCATGCAGGCATGAGGAATTTGCACATGCTTGCGAAGAAGAAGAAGCATGTCATTGGCATCGAGAATGTCAAATTTCTCAAGGATCACCTATGCGGAGCCTGTGAAGCTGGGAAGATGACAAAGGCCAAGCATCCAGCGAAGACTATCATGACCACTACTCGCCCATTTGAATTGCTTCACATGGATCTCTTCGGTCCTAATCATTATTCTGCTGTTTCAAATGAAGCCTCTCAATATGTCTTTGTTATTGTTGATGATTACTCTTGTTACACATGGGTACACCTTGTTACTTACAAACATGAAGTGCAGGAAGTCTTCAAACGATTTTCCTCGAGGGCTTCAACCAACTTTGGTGTGAAGATCAAGCACTTCAGAAGTGACAATGGCACTGAGTTCAAGAATTCTGGTCTCGATAACTATCTTGATGAACTTGGTATTACTCATGAGTTATCTGCTCCTTATACTCCTCAGCAGAACGGCGTCGTGGAGCGCAAGAACAGGACTCTTGCTGAGATGGCTCGCACAATGCTTGATGAATACAAAATGCCTCGTCGCTTCTGGACTGAGGCAATTGATACCGCATGCCACATCATCAACAGAGTATATCTTCACAAATTCTTCAAGAAGACTGCCTATGAACTCCTCACTGATAAGAAACCCAATGTAAGTTATTTCAAAGTCTTTGGTGCTAAATGTTGGATTAGAGATCCTCATCACAACTCAAAATTTGCACCGAAAGCACATGAAGGTTTTATGCTTGGTTACGGAAAGGACTCGCACACCTAGAGAGTCTTCAACAACGTTCTTCACAAGGTTGTTGAAACGGTAGATGTGCGGTTCGATGAAACTAATGGCTCACAAAGAGAGCACCTACGTACTGTGATGGATGAACCAGCACCTGAGGAAACTATCAAGTTCAAGGCTACTGAGGATGTCATTCCTACTGAAGAATCTGCTGAAGAATTCATTCCAGAACATGAAGAACGTCGAGCTAATGCACCTGAAGAAAACACTGAAGAAAATGGTGCTGAAGAGAATGCTGATCAACTTCCTCAACGACAACCAGATCATCCTCGCATTGCAAAAGAAGTGCAAGTTGAAAAGATCATCAATGACATCAAAGCGCCAGGTCCTCTCACATGCTCAAAAGCTTCACATTTATCTAACTTTTGTGGGCACTATGCTTTTGTCTCTATCACAGAGCCCACTAAGGTAGATGAAGCATTTCTGGAACCTGAGTGGATTCAGGCCATGCAAGAAGAATTACATCAGTTCGAGCTCAACAGTGTCTGGGAACTGGTCAAACGTCTAGATCCTCGCAAGCACAATATCATCGGCACAAAGTGGATCTACCGCAACAAGCAAGATGAAAATGGCCTTGTGGTGAGGAATAAGGCACGGCTTGTAGCTCAAGGCTACACACAGGTTGAAGGAATTGATTTCGATGAAACTTCTGCACCTGTTGCTACACTTGAGGCTATTCGCATATTACTTGCTTATGCTAACCATCATGATACCACTTTATATCAAATGGATGTGAAAAGTGCATTCCTCAATGGTAAGCTTGAGGAAGAAGTATATGTTGCTCAACCCCCAGGTTTTGAAGATCCAAAGAATCCTGACAAAGTCTTCAGACTCAACAAGGCCCTCTATGGCCTCAAGCAGGCTCCTCGGGCGTGGTATGATACCTTGAAGGAATTCTTCATGAAGAGAGGCTTCAAACCCGATTCACGCGACCCTACTCTTTTCACTAAATCTTATGATGGTGAATTGTTTGTGTGCCAAATATATGTTGATGATATTATCTTTGGCTGTACTGACCAACGTTATAGTGATGAATTTGCCTATATGATGAGTGAAGAATATCAAATGTCTATGATGGGAGAGTTGAAATTCTTCTTAGGTCTTCAAATTCATCAACAACAGAATGTCATATTCATATCTCAAGAGAAATACCTCAAGGATGTACTGAGGAAATTCGGCATGCAAGATTGCAAAGGCATCAAAATTCCTATGCCCACAAATGGCCATCTGTGCACTGATGAAAATGGTATTGACTTCGATCATAAGGTATACCGCTCCATGATTGGTTCTTTATTGTACTTATGTGCATCTAGGCCAGACATAATGCTTAGTGTTTGCATGTGTGCCCGATTTCAAGCTACACCGAAGGAATCACACCAGAAGGTTGTGAAGCATATTCTTTGATATCTAGCTCACATACCAACACTTGGATTATGGTACCCCAAGGGCTCGGCTTTTGATCTCGTTGGATATTCTGACTCTGACTATGCTGGTGATCGTGTGGACCGCAAGTCAACATCTGGTACATGTCATTTCCTCTGACGATCTTTGGTCTGTTGGTCCTCGAAGAAACAGAATTACGTATCACTATCTATTGCTGAAGCTGAGTACATTGCCGCTGGTTCTTGCTGTGCTCAATTGCTATGGATGAAGCAAACTCTCAAGGACTATGGCGTCAACATGAAGAATGTGCCTCTCATCTGTGACAATGAGAGTGCCATCAAGATTGCTCATAACCCAGTTCAGCACTCGAAGACTAAGCACAATCAGATTCGTCATCATTTTCTTCGTGATCATGTGTTGAAGGGCAACATTTCTATTGAGCATGTGAAGACTGAAGAACAACTAGACGATATCTTCACAAAGCCCTTGGATGAGAAGAGATTTAGCAAGTTGCGTGTGAGCTAAATATCCTAGAATCTTCGAATGTTCTTTGAAAAGGACACTCATCCTAACACTTATGCAAAATTGATGATTTAGATGTGCAACACATGAAGAAACGTTTTTCCTCAATCAATGAAGAATAACACTCTTAGTGTGAAGAAATTAACGAAGAATTTGATTCTCAGAACCCTACGATAATTGTACGCGGTGTCTGAAATCATCATTCTTATACGGTGGGTCACGCCACCACCAAAAGTTGAAATTCCTCAGTTGTTCATATTCTTCAACTTTGCAATGTCTTCACTGTTTCCATCGTTTTTCTTCATTGGCTATATATATATATATGAGTTTATGTCCTCTACAACATTCAATTATTGCTAATTCTTCAAGTTGGTTTTTCTGCTAAGTGAATGTGATCGGACCCTTCCCCTCTATGCTAAACTCAACCCAATCTGTTCACAAATTCTTCATGTGCGTTATATTTGAAACTCGTTCAAAATCTTCACTGTGTCCTTGTCAGCTGAAGAAATTGCAAACGGAACTTTAAAACCTATCTTATCAAAATTTTCGGCTTTGCCGCTCAAACCGTTCCGCATCCCACGATACACTTATCCTTTCACCCACGATCGCACATGATCTCCACCTCTCAGTACGTGGGTGACACATGTCAAGCGAATGAGAAGGGCCAGGGGCACGTTCGTCCAATTTCTTCGGGCGAACAGTTTTTCACCGTGGCTATAAATACCCTTCTTCCCCTTCCTCACTTCTTTTACTCCGCTCGACCTCTCTCCAGCTCGAGCTTCTCAAACCCTAGCGCCGTTGCTACTTCATCATCTCCGGTGAGGAAGAGCTTCACTGCCTCGACCTCGTCGCCGCCATACTCGCGCCGGCCGCGGAAATCTTCACTCCGCCGCCGCCGTAGCCGTCTTCCTCCGCCAAGTTAGGGCGTGGAAGATCTACACAGACGAACTTCACCTCTCCACCTCACTGTTCGTCGTGTTCTTCATCCAGGGTAATTAAAAGTTACTTTTACTGCCCTCGTTGATTCGAATGATTATCTACAAAATCTTCAAAGGTGTTTTTCTTCATATCTTCACACACTAAAACACCTCACATATCATCTGTTCTTGATTCGTTTCTCTAAGCTATGTTTTTCTTCAAGATTCCTCAAATGTGTGGATTTTTGATCTACACATCTCTGGAACCTAAGACAAAGAACGCTTAGTGAAATTCTTCAAGACTCATCTGGTCAAATTCCTCAAACTTGTTCTTTTTACAAAACCTTCTGAGAACGCATATGACCTCTCCAAATTCCTCGCAACTATACTCTATTCACAGGTACTCATGTCAGCTGCTGAATCACTAGGTTCTCATCAACTTAACTCATTTGCAGCGTTCCTCGAAGAAAAGTTGCATACTTCTTCAGAGAATTCAATTGTTCAAATTCGTCAACTGAAGAAAATGGCTGACGGTAAGAAGCCACAGAAAGGAGGAAAGAGGGCTGAGGTCAACACAACATTTGAGATCCCTGATGATATATATGCTGGGTACTGCACACCTCCCGAGGAAGACAAAAATCAGCGCAAGGTGCGCATTCAGAAGATAAAGAGGAGATGGGCAAGAGAGTGGAGGGAGTACAGGTATGTTACTCCCAAGTACATGAAGAAATTCACACTCAATCCTCCATGCCCAAGACCTCCATTGGAACCTGGCCAAATAGCTGATCCCACCAGCCTCAAGCGCGGTGAGAACTATCCTGATGAATGGGCCAAGCGCCAAGCGAAGTTGGCTAAGCAAGCCAGAGAAGTAGTGAGGAAATTCAATGAAGACTCTGCTGGTGCTGCTGCCTCTGCTGAGGCCTCTGCGGTCAAGCCGAAGAAGGCTATGTTAAAGAAGCATGCGCGCAAGCCAAGTGCTTCACCAACAGTGCCCTCAAGGCCAAGTTCTTCAGCAATGCCCTCACGGCCAGAATCCGCAAAGCCCTCATGGCAGATTCCTCATGCTGCTCCTGTTCCTCAAAAGTCCTCAGCTCCTCCGCCAAAGTCTTCGGCCGCTCCGACAAAGTCCTCTGCACCTGTGCATCTTGCCACGTGTCAAAGGACCACATGCGTCTCAATTGCCTCAGGAGCTTCAGCTAGTTCCTCAGCTGCACCAAATACCTCAATGGGACCCTCTCTACTGAAGACAAAGGCCACTGCTGGACGAGGTCCTCGCCCTAGTCATCAGAAGAAGCAAGTCGCCTTCCAAGTGTCGTCTGAAGAAGACGAAGCTGATGATGATGAACTTGCTGAAATCATCAGAGATAGGCAAGTCAGGGCCGCTAGAGCCAAGGGAACAAATGTGCCACTGCTTTTGGATGCTAAGTTGATCCTCGAATACATTTGACGTTTGGCACAAGGACCCCAACACTCCCATGCCTGACTTCAAGCTGACTCCTTGCCAAAGTCACATGCTGACTCACTTCATTCAAGAAGAAAAATGAAAATTTGAGAAGGCTAGGCAGATCAAGAAAGCGCAGTACAAGAAGGAGTGCTATCTGTAGAAAAACGTTGTCTCTATAACAACTGAAGAACTTGTCACTACTCAATCTGAGATCAAGAAACTCAGTGATGAATTTGACGCATACCATGCTGATTGGCTTGGAGCCAAAGTTCGTTTTGTGAGACTCGCTGATAACTTCACCTCAAATGTTGTAGCCCCAACGCAACCTGAAGTTCCTCAGGCTGAAGCATCTGCTCAACCGACTGAAGAACATGCCAGCACCGCTGATGAAAATCAGGCTGCTGAAGAAAATGTGAGTTTCAGGGCTGATGACTGCATTCCAGCCGCTGAAGAAACTGCCAGGGCATCGACTAGTGGTGCGCCTGAAGAAACTGAAGAAATCAGGGCAACTGCATCAGTTGTGCCTGAAGAAAATCAACCAGATTCCTCTGCTCCTCCTGCGCCAACACCAACTTCGATACTTCCATCTGCATCAGATGTGAAAAAAACCAAGGCTGCAGAGCATGCAACAGTGAAGAAAAGGAAAGCATCAGCAACTTCAGATTCTTCAGCTCCGAAGAAGATGAAGCCTTTGACCAGTTCATTTGCTAATCCCATTGATGCTATTCCAATCTCAACCATGCCATCGAAGGACCTTGTTCCTTTTGATGAAGAATATGTGATCCCCAGCGGATCTGATGAAGAAACTCCTTCTGCTGCTTCGTCTGAGCAGTTGGATGAAGAAATTGAAGTGGATACGGTTCCTTCAACACCTGTTATCTCCTTGCCTATGCCTCAGTTCACAGCTGAAGAGGCTGGCGTTGAAGAAATGGAAGATGAAGATGTGGACGTTGGCTGCTCCACACCAGTAATAAGTGATGAATTCTGGGAAAGTCAGCATCCAAACTCTCCAATGTTCACACCGTTGCAGCAAATACCTCAGTCACCTGCACAAACTGTTCAAATGGGCTCTGAAGAAACTCACATCACTTCATTTGTGCATGAAGAAATTCCAGCCACTAGCGCTGAAGAAACTGCTGCTGCTGAACATCTGAAGACGCAGACTGCCACTGAAGAGGAACCAGAAAATCCTCAGCCTGAAGAACAAGAGATTGCGATTCCTGAGGTCGTGATGCAACTCACTGACACTCCTCTGATTATTGGCCCCCTTCTTGCTTCACCTTAAGTTCCGCCGAGATCGATCAATTCTTTAAGTGCCTAGGTACTGGTTATAGCAGTAGCGCTTTTCTAAAAAAGAGCTATAGCTAGTCAAGGTAGTAGTAGCGCTTTTTGAATAAAAATTCTATAGCTACTTGTAATAGCAGTAGTGCTTTCTGGCAAAAAAGCACTATAGCTAACTTAGCTATGGCGCGTTTGTCCGGAATGCGCTACTACTACCTCGACTTACCCCCCCCCCCCAATCCTCACCATCTTCTTCTCCTCGCCTCTACTTTTCCCCCCAAATCCCCACTCTCTCTTCCCTCGTGTCGTCGCTGCTAGAGCCCTGCCCTTGCCACGCCCCTGCGCTCTCCCCCGACCCCGGCGCTCTCCCCCGACCACGGCGCTCGCCCCTGTTGGGGAACACAGTAATTTGAAAAAAATTCCTATGCACACGCAAGATCTATCATGGTGATGCATAGCAACGAGAAGGGAAGAGTGTCATCCATGTACCCTCGTAGACCGTAAGCAGAAGCGTTATGACAACGCGGTTGATGTAGTTGTACGTCTTCACGATCCGACCGATCCTAGTACCGAAAGTACGGCACCTCCGCGATCTGCACACGTTCGGCTCGGTGATGTCCCACGAACTCTCGATCCAGCTGAGTGTCGAGGGAGAGCTTCGTCAGCACGACGAGGTGATGACGGTGATGATGAAGCTACCTGCGCAGGGCTTCACCTAAGCACTATGACGATACGACCGAGGTGGATTTTGGTGGAGGGGGGGTACCGTACACGGCTAAGGGATCAATGATCAACTTGTGTGTTCTAGGGTGCCCCCTGCCCCCGTATATAAAGGAGCAAGGGGGGAGGCCGGCCGGCCCTTGGTGGTGCGCCAAGGAGGGGAGGATTCCTCCTCCTAGTAGGAGTAGGACTCCCCCTTTCCTAGTCCAACTAGGAGGAGGAAGGGGAAAGGAAGGAGAGGGAGAAAGGAGAAGGAAAGGGGTGCGCCGCCCCCTTACCCAGTCCAATTCAGACTAAAGGGAAGGGGCGCGCGGCCCTGCCTTGGCCGGCCCTTCTCTCTCTCCACTAAGGCCCATTTGGCCCATTAGTTCCCCCGGCGGTTCCGATAACCCCCCGGCACTCCGATAATTATCCGGTGACCCCCGGAACTCATCCGGTGTCCGAATATAGTCATCCAATATATCAATCTTTATGTCTCAACCATTTCGAGACTCCTCGTCATGTCTGTGATCATATCCGGGACTCCGAACTACCTTCGGTACATCAAAACACATAAACTCATAATACCGATTGCCACCGAACCTTAAGCGTGCAGGCCCTACGGGTTTGAGAACTATGTATACATGACCGAGATACGACTCCGGTCAATAACCAATAGAGGAACCTAGATGTTCATATTGGCTCCCACGTATTCTACGAAGATCTTTATCGGTCAAACCGCATAATGATATACGTTGTTCCCTTTGTCACCGGTATGTTACTCGCCCGAGATTCGATCGTCGGTATCTCAATACCTAGTTCAATCTCGTTACCGGCAAGTCTCTTTGCTCGTTCCATAATGCTTCATTCTGTAACTAACTCATTAGTCACATTGCTTGCAAGGCTTATAGTGATGTGCATTACCGAGAGGGCCCAGAGATACCTCTCCCATACTCGGAGTGACAAATCCTAATCTCGATCTATGCCAACTCAACAAACACTATCGAAGACACCTGTAGAGCATCTTTATATTCACCCAGTTACGTTGTGACATTTGATAGCACACTAAGTGTTCCTCCGGTATTCGGGAGTTGCATGATCTCATAGTCATAGGAACATGTATAAGTCATGGAGAAAGCAATAGCAAGAAACTAAACGATCATCGTGCTAAGCTAACGGATGGGTCAAGTCAATCACATCATTCTCTAATGATGTGATCCCGTTAATCAAATGACAACTCATGTCTATGGTTAGGAAACATAACCATCATTGATTCAACGAGCTAGTCAAGTAGAGGCATACTAGTGACATTTTGTTTGTCTATGTATTCACACATGTACTAAGTTTCCGGTTAATACAATTCTAGCATGAATAATAAAAATTTATCATGATATAAGGAAATATAAATAACAACTTTATTATTGCCTCTAGGGGATATTCCTTCTGCCCTGTCCCGGCGCTCGCCCCTGTCTCCCCCGACCCCACCTAGCCTCGGTGTCGCGTCGTCTCCCCCGACCCCATCTCTCTCTACCCTATGTAAGGCCTTTCCCCTCCCCTCTTCTCTGCTATTTAGTGCTAGTTAGTATGAAATAGTATGAACCATAGGCTATTTTTTAGTGTAAGAAAAAACTGAATTGATTATATAGGTTTATTGCATTTTTAGTTAAAGCAATTGTTGTTATTTAAATTTTATAGTGCTAGTTAGTTAATTAGAATTAGTATGAAACCTAGGACAGATTAGTTAAAGCAACTGTTGCTATTTAATTTTTTAGTTAAAGCAATTGTTGCTATTTTAAAAAAATAGAATTTGAAGTGGACAGATTAGTTAAAGCAACTATTGCTATTTAATTTTTTAGTTAAAGCAATTGTTGCTATTTTTTAGTTTCAAATTTAGGTAGGCTGAATTTAGTTTCAAATATTGTGAAGAAAAATGACTTCTTGCATTTTTCTTCAAGTTCTATAATTTTCTTCCTTTTATATGCAAATTTGAAGTGGACATGTGATATGTGGACATGTGATTTGGACATGTCATATTTGGAATTTGGACATGTCATATTTAGAAAATGATGATTATGTGCAGGGTAAATGATCTGAGTGGCCTATGTTTTGCCGGAATGTTGATTCATTTCTGTTCCAGTGAATTTCAAGCGCTCGATATGTCCACTTTTTAGCAAAGGTCACGCCGAAATCTTCCGTGAATTTTAGCATGACTTGTGCTAGAAAGTAGGCATATCGAGTGCCGGGAGTTGCTGGGAAATGACATTCCGGCAAACATAGATCTTTTTATGTCATTTCTCATTTTTTATAGTTCTAGAATTAAACTAGGAGACTTAATCATAGGAAACATGTCGAACAACGAAGAAACCGGGCCTTCTGATCAAGATGCAGACGAGATGGATTATGAGGGTGAACAATAGCACCTTGACTTTTTGTCTGCTAAGCATAGTCAAGGTTTGCAGGCTGGCCTCGATGATGGTACTGATGCCGACATCGATACTGACGGCGCCGGCGCCGATGGTGGCGCAGAGACCGACGGGGAAGGTACCGGCGCTGATGCCGCTACCAAAAAGAAGAAGCAGAAGAAGCAGAGGATACGAAAACCTAACAAACTCGGCATTGGAAGATGGGTGATCACAAAGATGGCACCTGGCAAGTTTGAGCCATTAGAGCCGGAAGAACCTTGCAAGTGCTATGGGAACCAAGTAGGATGCATCCTACGGGAATGCGCGAGCATCAACAACGATGACTTGAGGAGTAAAGAGCATTTGAGGCAGTTGCTCCTGACGAAGTTGCACAAGAGATTCAAGTTCCCCGACCGGGATGATAGCATAGAACAACCGTGGGATGATCCGAAGATGAAAAAGATTAACAATCACGCCATGGGCATGTTCGGCAACGATTTGGCCTCCTGGAAAGGGAGGGTGAAACGAGCTATTGAGGCTGAGGAACCCCTGTCCAAGATTCCGGAGGAAAATCCGACACTTACGAAACAGGAGTTCAAAAAGTTCAAGGACACTTGCGCTACCGAGACAGCCAAGGCTAAGGCTGCAAAATTGAAGAGCCTTCAGCAAAGGAACACGGGGAAGCATCGCCTCGGAAGCCATGGCTACCTCGGTAAAAGGCCCATATGGGCTAAGGAGGACGCGGAACGTGAAGCCGCGGGTCTCCCAAACCCCTTCGCGAAGTTCACCAACCCCTTGGAGCGTGACTTCATCAGGGCCCGCTACAAGTGGGACAAAGAAAAGAAGGTTTTTTACACGGACCAGATCACGAGGAGATTGATTAGAATACTGGTAATTATTCTTTTACCACCTTACATTTAGCTCCTGATCAAGTCGACTACACATTCGTAAAGGGTTCACGTTCCTTCTGTAGGAGAAGCAACACCAGCTTGCAGCCGAAAGCCCTACTTCGCCGATGAGGCCCAAGTGGGACACCCCTCTCAACCGGGCCTTGAACGAACTTAAGGGACTCCCTTTGGGCTAGCGGCCGCAATATGGACGTGTGCACGGCGCCGGAGACGGCGCCACGTGGAAGGTGTTTTACAATGAGGGCCTGGAGGCCAAGAAGTAGAAAAAGAAGTTTAGTC
Organism: Triticum urartu; assembly: GCF_056163025.1. Lineage (NCBI taxonomy): Eukaryota > Viridiplantae > Streptophyta > Magnoliopsida > Poales > Poaceae > Triticum > Triticum urartu. The sequence continues at coordinate 11,617,012 of NC_141877.1, forward strand.
AGGCAGACATCAACGAGAAGGTGAAACTTGCGTTCGAGAAAAAAGAAGCCAAGGACGCGAAAAAATAGCCGAGGAGAAAAATGAGCTGGTACAGCAGGCAGTCAATGCAGTTGTAAATGCCTGCAGAAATGATTTCGCTACTAACTTGGTCCGGGCTATCATCAACTGGACGAAGGAAAATCTAGACAAGACGGTACATGATTTCCCCATGCCCAGTTTCGTCGCGAGCAACTCCGTGAACAACACCACCGCACCATCACCTGCTCACGCAACTGGGCCTGCTCTCGCACCAGCACCCGCACCCGCTCATAATAGCCCATCCTCAGTCTCTGGCGCACTAGGCGGGTCTTCGTCTTTGGTTGAGCTCGACGTCCTCATAGTAATTACATGTCGAACCAACATATATATCTAGAATATTCCACTTTCATTTCCTTTCAGATGTTTTACGCCACAGACATGTGTTTGCAGGCCGACGAAATCCCGTGCACCATACTCTACTTGATCAAAGGCCAGAAGGTGGATGTAGGAAAGGGGGTGATAATGAAGCCCTTGGAACTCACGTTCCACAGCCAACCGATGCCAGCTGGGCACTTCAGGGTTACCTTGTCGAGTGTGAAATCGGGGCACTAGGATTTGCCTCCTCTAGTATGGCTAGGGGGAGAGGACGATGAGACCCCGTTGCGGATTGGAAGCTGCAAGGGTTGGGTGCTGCTATGGCCGAAGAATCTTCTTCGTCTGGAGCCGGCGAGAGCACACCAATAACCACACACCAACAAGCATGTATGGAGATCACCACCCCGCCTACACAATTACCAACTCCTGTAGTGACGGGTGAGAGCGGCGGATGACGTGATGAAGGGGGTCTAATAGTGGATGATGTAATCGGCCCCGTAGAACAAAGAATGGATGATGAGATGGAGGAGACGGAGGACCCAATGAGTTTCCTCAATACAGGAGCCTATGACGGTGACTTAGATATGATGAGTCAGCCATATGATGAATCGGGCTATTAGCATGCTGATGAGGATATGGATGATCTGCCCGAGTAGGAACGTTCTAGTAGGGATTACAAGAAGTCTCTCTTCATGAAATCCTCATAGGACACGCCTGAAGATGCCGACTCAACACATGCTCAACCAGCCGGGGGTCGTACAGTGCTTAGCCCGACAACAATGGGGCAGGGGTGACGGAAGGGTTTGGAAGGTGTGCCCAAGAAAAAGGAGAGGAAGAGACTAGGGAAGATAGGCTCAGCTGCCTACAAACAAGCCAGAGCACATAGCAGCTAGACGATGGATTTTGAAGAGCGTGTACCCGTCAAAGGTGCGGCCATGTTCCATGTCACGTGCGAGCCGATGCTACCACCGAAACCGCTGGAGGCACTATCAGGGGATCTCAGGAGACTGCACGACCATGTGTTGTCGACTGAGAAAAGCCTACTAGCCTCGAAGGATCCAGGATATCCGACATACGTGGCTCGTGTGCCTGAGGGGAAGTGCTACATCAACACACGGCCCACGGAGGTGTTCTTCCTGTGGTTTGACCATATCTTCGAGATTCTGACAAGGCGGCTCGATTTTACAATCGTCCGCCTTTTTTTGCTACATATGAGCTCCGTCATGAAGAGAGAAGAAGTCTCGCAAATGTGTGTGGCGGATCCGTACTACATGCACGAGTCCTTCTTGAGTCTCGGCGACTTTGAGCGTGAAACTGCTAGGGAGTACCTCCAAAACTTCATGGTATAAAATAAGGACTAGGAAACTGTCCTCCTGCCTTATCATCCAAAGTAAGTTAGTTCCGAACAACCCTTTGGTACATTTCAATCATTCCGTCTTGCTCATATGGAGAATAATTTGAGGTGTTTTTTCCCGCAGCAATGGGCGCGCCGTCCTTATCATTCTTTACCTGCGAGTCTCCCACGCCGTGTATTTCGACCCTACCAGAAACTACGAGAAGAAGGACTACACTCACATAATGAATATTCTAGATGATGCTCTCCAAGGCTTCATCATTAGGGGTGGCCACCTGCAGATCAGGAAACAAAGGAACAAGAAGTTGGGTTTCTCGCATAAAACTAACTTCTGCCGCATCCATGCCCCAAAACCAAGCAAGAAAGATGGGTTCTACCTCCTCCATCTCATGATTGAGTTCATCATGGATCACCAAAAGCTTCGCATGACAAGCAGAAACGATGACCATATCCGCAAGTGAGTAGAATCTCATGGAGAAGCGGATTATCAACTTAGAGATGACTTCTTTCGCATCCAGAGAGACATTGCGGCGATCACCATGAAAGAAGTCGTCGATGAGAAGGGGATGTTCCACCACGGCCCTATACCGCGAGCTGATGTCCGAACTCGCATAGGCATGCAACGTCATGACCTCACGCCGTTCAAGAAGCTAGGGTCCATCCTTGATGATATGGAAGGATGGAACTTCTAGTGATTTACGATGCCGATGATGATGATATGTGTCGGTTGAACTTGTATACTTTCTGTAGTGATGAAACTTTGTGATGTTCACGGTCCCTACTGAACTTGATAACGCTACTTTGTTAGTTTGGGTACGATGACCTGCATACCTCTAGTTAATTAGTTTGCGTACAATATGTTGCATCTAGTTGCTAACCCTTTCTTTTTCGCGTTGCTCTAGTATATTTTGTTGCATATGATTGTACATTCTCTTGATGAAGATGCATCTTTAACAGGTACCTAGATTCTTGATGGCGAAAAAGCAGTGCTATGTCGTGTACAAAGGGAAGGTTCCGGGAGTGTACGATGAGTGGCCTGAGTATCAGGCGCAAGTGGATGGGGTCTCGGGCGCCAACCATAAAGGATTCAAAAGCAGACAAGAAGCCGAAGCTAGTTGCTTGAGGTTCACGCTAGCGTGAGAGAGGACTCGTAACCGCCGCCTCATGTACTGCATAGTTCTGCTCTCACTCATAGTGATAGCTCTTCTCGCGTATATCATTGTTTAGATGGATGGTGATGTAGATGCAAGTTTTCGAGACTTGTATTGCTATTTTCGAGATGATGACGAGAGACCACTTTGTGTTGGATGATGATTATGATGATGACATGATTTGATGAGACTATTTGTATGTATATGCTATGATTACATTTGTATGTGTATGATATGCTAGAGATTATTGTATAAAGCCCTAAACAAAATTCAGTAGCAGAAAATATGAAGCAGAAACAATATATTCAAAAACTAATAACAGTAGCGCAGGGTATGGCTTTAGCAACAGCGCTCTTTATTCAAGGGCGCTGCAGCTTATTAGCAGCAGCGCTTGTTGCAAACCAACACTGCTGCTATCCCTAAGTAGCAGTAGCGCCGGTCAAACCACGCTACTGATAAGCATTAGCTGTAGCGCCGTATCAGTAGCGCGGCCACCTGCGCTACTAATAAGCATTTAACCCGCGCTACTGCTAGGTTTTTTCCTCGTAGTGAAAGGACATGTTATCCGTTTCACTAGGACCCTCCAAAGACATATTTAAAACATGGCAATATTAAAACCAGTTCAGAAAAGATGAAATAGAGAAATATGAAAACACCATCAGCAAATTTATGAAGCTAATGAAGGTATTGCTATCTTTATGAGAAACATCCATTGGTACCTGAGTTCCTACACCATTACCATCCTCTTGTTGCTGTACAAGGCGACCAACCTAGTTATTTAGTCTATAGTAATAATGAACTAGCATGCCGAGGCCACGCCCGTGCTTAAGTTTGTTGTTAATTTTTTGGTTGTTTTTATTTGAAAACTCGAGTAGAGATAGCCTAGAAGAGGGGCGATGTAGGTAGACAGGGTTGAGGAAATACATTGTATTAAACATTTGTTCGTAGAAACACATCACATGGCTGAACGACCTACGGAATGTTTTTAGTGTTATATAAAACGAGACCAACCCGGGTTAGATTAGCCTGTTGGCATTTTTTTATAGAAGAAAACTCCACGAACACCAAGCGTCCAAGCCGAGACTCGAACCTTGGTGGGCTGGCTGCGAACTCCCATGCCTTGCCAACTGAGTTACGCTATGTTCTCAATTTTAGTGTTATTTTTTTTGCGAATTTTTTTAGTGTTATATAATAATCATCTTTGTATAGTTATTGGTTACTCATTTGCTTCTTCTGATAGTTGTTGCCATTTACAGAAAATACCAAGGGTGGTGGTTGCACAGCTTGAATTCAACTGCACTGAGCCCTCAAAAAAAATGCAACTGCACTGAATCTTCCAAAATATGTATTCCATTTAGAGCAGTCTTCTTTGCAACACATCAGGATACCAATTAATGATGAAGTAGGATAAAAAAGAGGTAAGCCGTAAAAAATAAGAACACCTTTATTTACCGAAGAAAGCCAAAACAGAGCGACCGCAGGAGTAGAATGAAGCCATGGACAGTAGTGCTTTTCACAACAAATGAGAATATCAATTAATTAACCAAATAAGGTAAACCAGAGGCAAGTTGGAAGAGAGGAAGAGAAAAAAAAATCACTTTTGTGTGCTGAATAACATATTCTATACTACAGGGCATCGATGATTTCTTTGTACACAATGTTTTCAGCAGTATCCATTGCAACTCCTCGGTTGTCTTCATCGAATCTCTCAGCAGCGATGGCGTGCCTCACTGGGATCAGAAGCAATCCTATGGAAAATTGAGTAGATACAGAAATATAATAATTGAAAAGAAGAACATAAAACAAATTAGCGACAAAAATGCAGCTTACCAATCATGGAAGCATCCACATCACCACCCCCAGCACATACGTGAGGACCTGCAGATAAACACGGGTTGAAGATGATGGCACCACCGGAGCAACTGACATGGCAACAGACGCGCAGCCACCACAACCCTCTCCCACGCGCACGACAAGGTGCCAATCACGAAGAAGCCCCAAACAAATACTTGGGATTCGATGAAGCCTGCAAAACTAAGGATGACATGAAATTTATATTGGACAGGAAATGAAAAACCAAATATGATACACGAGCTAGCTGAGTTGTAAGCATCAAGTACAATTGTGCAAAGCTTTTGTGTATTAATCATAGGAATTTACGAATATCATCTTACACGTCAAAGTGCCACTGTTAGGATTCCGGGCCCATCCCACGCACCGTACGGCCAAATGACAAGAGGTGTGTATAAAGGCTAGGGACGTAGTCAATACAAGCTGATGACTCGCGTTTATTAAGCATTCATATGTTCATGTAGTACTAACCTGATAATCTATCAGGACAAAATCAAGTTCATTAATTGACCGCATCAAAATACGAGTTTTTGAATTCTCAGATCCTTGCAAATCGCACCGTTATTTTGCACTTACAAGATTGCCTAGGTATACTCTTCAGAAGTACCTAGGTCTGTTGCTGTTCGAGGTAAGCCACTTTTTGTTTCCCCCGCTCCTGTACTCTTTTCGCCTTTTCCCAACTGCTACGGTATTCTGGGTGGGTATGAGCTATGGCTGTTCCACAGTTTGGAAGTAGCTTCGCAGCTGTTTTTTTTTTTGGAAAAGAAGGCTTGTCTTCAGCCTCTGCATCTGAATGATGCATGCAGCCATATTACTACTAAGAAAGTCTCAAAATATCACAAAGTCTTCAAAGTATTATAGCTTGCAAAAGGAGCAAAGAAAACTAAAAAACCGCAAGGCTACAACAGCTATGAATTAAAGGACCAGGGCCCTAGACTCCTATCCTGTTATGCGATCGCCAACCAAACTGGTTGAATATAGCCCGTGCTACCATCTCCCATTGGTTGCACCCAGTAACCAGTGCCCCCCTGGAGTTCGTAGGAGTGAGTAAGGACCACGTACGGGTCCATGCCGTAACTCTGAAGATGACCTGCAAGAAGTTTAAAATGTGTTATCTGTTAAAAATCATATCATTCCCGCAGTTTCATATAGCCCACATAAGTGCACATATTCCAATTCGAATACGAGCCGCAGTAAAAAGTTCCACCCCAGCTAACCACGTCCCAAATAACGATTCAATACTAACTGGAGGGACGATGTTGAAGGCTATATGGATCGTGCGCCAAAGTAATTTTGCAAGAGGGCAATCTATGAAGAGATGTTGAATTGTTTCATCATGATCACAAAAACAACATCGTGAACTTCCTACCCATCTTTACTTTAACAAATTATCTTTAATGAGTATCACTTGCTTGTGAACAAACCACATAAAGATTTTAATACGTAAGGGCACCTTAACCCTCCAGATATGAATAGATCCTGGAATTAGGCCAGAGTTAATAAAGTCCATATAAAAGGATTTTACCGTGAGCACTCCGTTACGAGCCAACTTCCAGTGTACGGAGTCCGGTTGGTCCAATAATTGAACATCCATCAATCTCCGAACCAAATGTATACAGGCATTCCATTGCTCCCCTACTAAAGATCGCCTAAACTGAATATTCAAGGGAGCCAATTGTAATATTGTGCCTACATAATCTTCCTTACGTTGCATAATATTATAAAGGCTTGGATACTGTGTGGCTAATGGCGTCTCCTCTAGCCACGTATCATCACAAAATTTTGTTGTCATCCCATTGCCAACAAGGAATTTGGTCCTACGAAAGAACAAATCTTTCGTTCTCATAAGTCCCTTCCAAAAAGGCGAATCGTTCGGCCTCGCAGTGAATTGGGCAAGAGTTTTCGATTACAAGTATTTGTTGTGTAATATCTGTGCCCACATACCATCATTCTCTACTGATAACCTATAAAGCCATTTACTCATAAGGCATTTATTCTTAATTTCCAGGTTCTCAATACCGAGCCCTCCCTGATCCTTAGGTCGGCATAATATATCCCATCGTGCTAGGCGATATTTCTTCTTGGCCTCATCTGACTGCCAAAAGAATCGAGGTCGAAAGAAGTCTAGCCTGTTCCGTACCCCCTTGGGTACCTCAAAGAAGGATAGCAGGAACATTGGCATACTAGTAAGTAATGAGTTAATAAGCATCAGCCTACCGCTACACATTAACTTGCCCTTCCAACAGCTAAGCTTCTTTTCAATTCGATCTTCAAAGCATTTCCACTCTTTATTGGAAAGTTTGCGAGGGTGAATTGGTATACCCAAATAACTAAAGGCAAAGAACCTAATTCACACCTGAATAATTGTCTATAAGTGTCTTGCTCCTCTTTGGCCCGACCAAAGCAGAACAATTCACTCTTATTAAAGTTGATTTTAAGCCCCGACAATTGTTCGAAGAGACATAAGACTAATTCCATGTTCCGAGCTTTTGCAATGTCATGCTCCATGAAAAGAATAGTGTCGTCCACATATTGTAAAATGGATACCCCCCCCATCAACTAGATGAGGGACGAGTCCATCTACTAGGCCATTTTCCTTTGCCCCGCCAATAAGAACGGTCAACATGTCCGCCATTATATTAAATAAGAGGGGCGACATCGAATCCCCTTGTCTCAAGCCTTTATGAGTCTGACCTTTTTGGACTAGAGAAGCCACTTGGTTCCGCCATGTCTCATTAAAACCTTTCATCCGCATTGCCTGCTGAAGAAAAGGCCACTTAACTTTATCGTATGCCTTCTTGAAATCCACTTTGAAGATAAACCCATCTAGCTTCTTCGAATGTATTTGATGGAGCGTTTCATGGAGGACAACCACCCCTTTTAGGATGTGTCTCCCAGGCATGAAGGTCGTCTGGCTAGGTTGCACCACCGAATGGGCGATCCGTGTCAGTCTATAAGTTGCAACTTTTGTGAATATTTTGAAACTCACGTTCAGAAGAAAAATCGGCCTAAACTGCTCGATATGAACCGCTCCTTCTTTATTTGACAATAACATAATCATATCAAAGTTAAGATGAAATAATTCTAGATGCCCGTTAAAGAAATCATGAAACATAGGCTTAAGGTCATCCTTAATAATATACCAACATTTCCTATAGAACTCCGCAGGGAACCCATCTGGTCCCGGTGCTTTGTTCGGTTTCATTTGTGATATTGCATCTAGAACCTCCTTCTCGGTAAAAGGTGCAGTTAGGATCTCATTTTCCTCTGACCTAAGCTAAGGGATATCCCAATAACAGACTCATTCAAGGAGACTGTGCTATCTACCGGAGGATCGAGAAGTTGTTTATAGTAGCTGGCACTAGTAGAAAAAGGGTCAAATGTGAAGCACATTAGTGCCGGTTTAAATTTGAGCCGGCACTAATGTCTCCATTAGTGATAGTTCCAACGGCTAGGCGGGCTGACATCATTAGTACCGGTTCGTGGGCAACCTTTAGTACCGGTTCATGCCACGAACCGGTACTAATGAGGCTGTGTCAGGCTGTGGTCAGGCTGGGGCCCCCACTAAGACCTTTAGTACCGGTTCATGGCATGAACCGGTACTAGAGTTTCTCAGTAAGCTGATTTTTAGTCCCACCTCGCCAAGAGAGAGGCAGTATGAGCGGTTTATAAGCCGTGAGTGCAAAGACAATGAAGAAGAGGCGCAATGCTCACCTGCACGTTGCTTAGCTTCAAGCCTTTCGGAATAGCATAGATTGCACTGAGCTATGTGCAGTGCAGTCTACACTATTCCGAAAGGCTTGAAGCAAATTAACCAGCATTGCACCTCTTTTTTATTTTTAATAACTTATTTGAACTCCGGACTTCTTGTGTTCAGTATGCAGCATTCAAAGCGACGTCATCAATTTCCAACATATTCTGACATCATTTGCTGTTTTTCAGTCATTTACCGATTTGTTTAGAGAGCTAAATGACTGTGAAATTGAAAATCACTACAAAATGAACTATGAAAATGTTGAAATTTGGCATGGTATCATCATTTCACCCGCATAGCACGTGCAAAAGAGTAGAGAGGGTCACGGCAAAAACTGGATGCACTTCGTGTACAAACTGGACAATCTCTTTCGGAGTATCAGGGTTTCGGATGAGAACTCATCTGTTACACGGGAACTTCAATGTTTTTAAACTTATTCGAACTCCAGATTTCTTTTGCGTTCAGTATGCAGCATTCAAAGCGACGTCATCAATTTCCAACACGTTCTGACATCATTTGCTATTTTTTGGTCATTTACCGAATTGTTTAGAGAGCTAAATGACTGTGAAATTAAAAATCACTACAAAATGAACTCTGAAAATGTTGAAACTTGCCATGGTATCATCATTTCACCCGCATAGCATGTGCGAAAGAGTAGAGAGGGTCACGGCAAAAACTGGACGCACTTCGTGTACAAACTGGACAATCTCTTTCGGAGTATCGGGGTTTCGGACGAGAACTCATCTGTTACACAGGCACTTCAATGTTGTTTATACTTATTTGAAATCCCGACTTCTTTTGCGTTCAGTACGCAACATTCAAAGCGGCGTCATCAATTTCCAACACGTTCTGACATCATTTGTTGTTTTTCAGTCATTTACCAAATTGTTTAGAGAGCTAAATGACCGTGAAATTGAAAATCACTACAAAATAAACTCTAAAAATGTTGAAACTTGCCATGGTATCATCATTTCACCCGCATAGCATGTGCGAAAGAGTAGAGAGGGTCACGGCAAAAACTGGACGCACTTCGTGTACAAACTGGACAATCTCTTTCGGAGTATCAGGGTTTGGAACAAGAACTCATCTGTTACACAGGCACTTTAATGTTTTTTATACTTATTTGAAATCCCGACTTCTTTTGCGTTCGTTATGCAGCATTCAAAGCGACGTCATCAATTTCTAACACGTTCTGACATCATTTGTTGTTTTTCAGTCATTTACCGAATTGTTTAGAGAGCTAAATGACCGTGAAATTGAAAATCACTACAAAATGAACTCTGAAAATGTTGAAACTTGCCATGGTATTATCATTTCACCCGCATAGCATGTGCGAAAGAGTAGAGAGGGTCATAAAGAAACTAAATACAGAAAAAATTACTCAGAAATAAATAGAAGAAAATAAATAAAGCAGAAAATAAAAAACTATAAAAAAATTACTCAAAAATAAATAGAAGAAAATAAATAATGCAGAAAAGAAAAAACTATATAAAAATTACTCAAAAATAAATAGAAGAAAATAAATAATGCAGAAAAGAAAAAACTATAAAAAAATGTTGGGGCGCTGCCCAGTGGGCCTGTCAGACCTAGGGTGTGCAAATTCAGGC